>NC_133364.1:12384712-12471753 GCF_049309525.1 Garra rufa | reverse complement strand
ATGAGACCTCATCTAAATTTCCTGCTAGTATTGGTTATTATAATGCAATTTAATGTATGTATTGATGCATAAATTGCTTTTATTTTCCACTAACAGACTATGATGATGTGGAGGAGGAACCAGGAAAACATGCAGCAATTGTATAACTGAAACCACAAAGCTTTTAACTTTTAGTAATCTATATATATATATATATATATATATATATATATATATATATATACACACCTTCTCATTCAAAGAGTTTTCTTTATTTTCATGAAACTTTGCTCGAAGTATCACCTGGGTCTCTACACATGAACTCAAGCATTGAGAACATTGTTTGTATACACAAAGTTTACTAAAAGAAAGGTTTTGAACAACTCACTGTCACTGTTTGAGTTTCCTCTCGCGACCGTCTTGCCAGTCAAGAAGTGTCGATCTCCGAATGCTAATTATAATTACCATTAGGTAAAAAAAAACATTGAATAATATTTTTTATGTATGAGACTACCTCTTGAAGCTCATCAAGAGAATGCCAGAGTGTGCAAAGCAGTAATCAAAGCAAAAGGTGGCTACTTTGAAGAACCTAGAATATGACATATTTTCAGTTGTTTCACACTTTTTTGTTATGTACTATATAATTCCACATGCGTTAAATTCATAGTTTTGATGCCTTCAGTGTATCTACAGTTTTCATAGTCATGAAAATAAAGAAAACTCTTTGAATGAGAAGGTGTGTCCAAACTTTTGATCTGTACTATATATATATATATATATATATATATATATATGTTCAATTAGATGTACTTGTGTTTACTAACTAACTAACAGTGAAATTATTTTTTCTACCTATTAGATTGTGTTTTTTTAACGTCAACACCTACCCAGCCCATTACATGTTACACCGTACTTTTATTTTGACAGGTTTGCCGTGAAGTTTCTGTGTCATACAGTATGATATGATGCTAGTTTTCTCAAATGAACGGTAAAAGTGACACTCACAGCAGTTTGGGAGATTGAGTTTATCTGTTCATGTAAGATGAAAATGCCAAAAATTACCGGGAGCGTCACGTGTGTTTCAGTATGCGTGTAGTAAAAGCTCGTCTCCGCAATGCATACATACAGCTAGGCAAACGGAACATATCGGATTCATCTTAAAACGGTCTTTTTGCATTTCAGTTTTCACATACACTAGTCCATATCGCGATTGAATTAAGTGACTGACCAACATTCGATTTATGAATCCAAAAAACGACGAATTTACGTGGCATTTCGCTATAGTAGATTCGGTTTTTATGAATGGAGGACGACGCGATCCCGTCTGTGTTTTGGCGGAGGAGACTTAAACGCGCGACCATATTCTATAGTCTTCGGTATACTCCCGCGTTAAACTATCAAGGTGAAAGTCATCATAGCTTGCGTAGTTTAGACCCAGCTCCCAACCCAAATTTGAGGATAGATTAACGGCGATATTTTTTTATCGCGCGATAAGAGTTTCACGTTAACGCAGCACGTTAACGCCGATAACGGCCCACCACTAATATATATATATATATATATATATATATATATATTTTTTTATTTTATTTTTTTTATTTTTTTTTTTTCCTTATATACTGTATTGCTGCCCATTTTGGCCAGGATTGTGTGTGTGAAGAGATTTTTAATCTCAGAGATGTAAATGGCTGTTTGTCAGGAATTTTCTCTGCTTATTAAAAAGTATGTTCTTTGTAGTATTGAACATTTATAGGTATATAAATGAAGACATCTCAACATATGTATTACAAATGTTAAGTGCTCATTCTGAAATGAATAAAGATGTATGCTTTGTTACGTATGCACCATGTGCTTTTGTAACTATGTTGTGTTGTGTTGTAATATAGTTTTTTTAGTACAGTAGAGTGCAAATGTTTCAACAATGATTATGTGAACAGTATGCATTTATTAATAATAACATGCAACACATTTTACCTCTATGGAAACTGTTATTCAGTAAAACGCCACAGTCTTGAAGAGTCTGAAATAGATGTTGCTCAACCAGGAAATAAAATATATACATCATAGCTTATTCAGAGAAATAATGCTGACTGGGTTCAGACTTTAAAGACATGAATCTTAATTTTCAAGATGAACATTTCAGTTTAATGTTAGGGTCTACATTTAGAGCTTATAACGTGTGTGTGAACAATAGTCACATAATCATCAATATAAAACAAGCACAGTTGCCTGTTGTGTAACGTTGCGGCAAATTCATCTGTAGTAATAGAGTTATTCAAAGCTGCACACAACTTTATGAGAGCTTCTTCATTGCTGACAAACAACAGTATGTAGTTGCAGGTTTCATTTTGGTTGATTTTAGGTAAGTATCCACTATACAGAGTTCCCATTTTGTTATCTCCATATTAATATAGTATACACTCACTGACCCAGTGTCACGGATTGGTCAGGTTCCACACCCACTGTCACGCCAGATCACTGTCACCTGAATTCTGAATCACGGACACCTGCACGCAATCATCACAGCCTCCATAAAACAGCACGCCACACACCACTCATTGTCCGGGCTCGTTCTCGCGAAAGCGGACTAATAGTGTCTCTCTAAGAAGTTTCACTGTCTAAATACCTACCTGATCGTACTTACCTGAACTCTGTCTCGTTCCCAGTCTTCCTAGTTCCAGTCTTCCCAGTTCCAGTCGTCAGTGGTGTGTGCCGTAAGCTGACTTCCTAGTCAGCGGAGGATTGCTGTGTACGGACTCCTCTGAATCCCTCCGTCAGTCGTTCTTGGAATTCCCCCATCTAGTCACCTGTGGACAGAAGTATCTGTTAGCTCACGACTCATCTCAATCCGGCTCTATAACATCCTGGTCAAGCAATACTCACCATCATCGGGCCTTCTCTCATCTCCGGCACTGCTGCTTTGAAATAAAACTTACCTGTTCATTCTCTTACCTTGTTGTCCCGTCTGCTTCATAACAGGAAGCCCGGACCTGAAACAGTTAGCAGCATGAGTGCTCGGGACCTGTTTCAAGAGTTGGTGGATTCGCTACGGAAGGTTTTGCTAGCATCTCCATCTGTCACCCCTTCCGCACCGCCGCTTTTGCACACCTCCCAGCACTACTTCGGAACCTCTACCATCCAGTCCCCATGGCCCGACCAGTGCCCTACAATGGCTGGGCGGAGGAGTGCAATGGATTTTTACTACAGTGTTCTCTGGTCTTCACTATGCAACCAGCTCTCTATCCTACCGATCAATCTAAAATAGCGTTTATCACCTCTCTCCTCACAGGACCAGCTTTAAAGTGGGCCAATTCGATTTGGCAGCAAAATGGGCCGGCCACTCGTTCCATCCAGACTTTCATCACCCACTTCAAGGAGGTTTTCAGCCGTACAGACGGGGAAATATCAGCGGGTGAGCAGCTATATCACTTGTTACAAGGATCGATGTCTACTCAGGAGTATGCCTTACGTTTTCGAACCCTCGCTGCGGCCAGTGCTGACCACTTATCGCCTTGGCCTCGAGCCCCGTCTTCGCCTCCAACTAGCAGCACTAGATGAAGCTATGGGATTAGAGCGTTTCATTCAACAATCCATCAGATGTTCGGATCGTATGCAATCATATCACGCTCTCTCCGAAGCCTCGACTCCTGCACTCCTCCGCCCAGCAGAAACCGCCAGCCCTCCAGAACCAGAACCGATGATACTAGAATCTGGTAGACTGTCACCCGCTGAGCGACAGAGAAGGCTGACCCGGGGTCTGTGTCTATATTGTGGTGCTAGTGGGCATAGTCGGCTGACATGCCCCTTCGTCCTGTTCGGCCGCGGTGAGTGTCATCCAGTCAGATGTTGAAAATATGTATCCCTTGTCTACATGTGTTCAGTTAACCACTGCCACGTCTTCTGTTATAGCCACACCCTCATCGACTCCGGGTCAGCGGGCAACTTCATCTCGGGGAACCTCTGTCGCCAGCTACTGCTCCGAACCGAAGCTTCGTCGAGCGTCTACCAGATCCAGCCTATAAACACTATCCATCACTACGAGACCTCGTATCCATCGAAATGCCAAACCATCCACCTCCAGATCGGAGTCCTACATCAAGAGGAAATCCAACTACTGGTTCTGGAGGGCGCCACCATGGACATCATTTTGGGGCGCCCGTGGCTGGTGAAGCACAATCCCATCATCTCTTGGGGCAGTGGAGAGATAGTCCGATGGGGCCACGGTTGTTTCCCTGAGTGCTTTCCTGATCTTCCACGTCCAATTCCTAGACCCATTCCTGTCTACGCCACGTCGATCGAAAGTCCCCTAGAGAAACGATCCACACAGATTCCGGATATCTACTCCTCCTTCCAAGATGTCTTCTGCCCCAAGAGAGCTTCCCAGCTACCTCCCCATCGGCCATGGGACTGCGCCATAGACCTGATTCCAGGCGCCCCTCTGCCCAAGGGAAGGATCTACCTGTTGTCACTTCCGGAGAGTAAGGCCATGGAGGAGTACATCCAAGAGGCTCTCCAGCAAGGTTATATCCGTCCGTCCACTTCCCCAGCGGCATCCAGCTTCTTTTTTGTGGCTAAGAAGGATGGAGGGCTGCGGCCGTGCATTGACTACCGCGTCCTGAACCAAGGTACAGTCAAGTTCAAATACCCCCTTCCTCTCGTCCCCGCGGCCCTGGAACAACTCCGGTCAGCCACCATTTTCACCAAATTGGACCTCCGCAGCGCTTACAATCTGGTGAGAATACGGGAGGGGGATGAGTGGAAGACGGCCTTCGTGACCCCTACAGGGCACTATGAGTACTGCGTCATGCCCTATGGCCTGGTCAACGCCCCTTCCGTATTTCAGAATTTCATTCAAGAAGTCCTCCGGGAGTTTCTCCACAGATCCGTGATTGTCTACATTGACGATATCCTTGTTTACTCCCGGAGTGAGATCGAACACAGCCACCACGTTGCGGAGGTCCTCCAGAAACTCAGGGAGCACCAGCTCTTCCTAAAAGCAGAGAAGTGTTCATTCCATCTTCCATCCGTTCAGTTCCTGGGCTACGTAATCGACAGAGAGGGCATCCGTATGGACGAGAGGAAGGTGTCATCTGTCATGTCATGGCCAAGACCTTCTTCAATCAAGGAGCTCCAGAGGTTTCTCGGCTTTGCTAATTTCTATCGCCGATTCATTCAGGGTTACAGCATCATAGCCACTCCATTGACCAACTTGCTCAAGGGAAAGCCGACGAAACTGGTCTGGAACCCCGAAGCAGCCGCAGCCTTCCAATCCCTCAAGGAAGCCTTCACCAAAACTCCCATTCTGCGCCATCCGGACCCGGAACTCCCCTTCGTAGTGGAAGTGGATGCATCGACAACAGGAGTTGGAGCTGTTCTCTCCCAATACCATGGAACCCCGTCACATACAGGCTTCAACTTCCACCTCAATATCGCATTCACCCCACCTTCCATGTCTCCTTGCTTAAACCGTTTCACCCACCTCTCACTCCCTCCACAGAACCTGACCATGAAGAGGAACCTCCTCCCCCCCGATGCTGGATGATGGTGCCGTCTATTCCGTCCGGGAGATTCTCTGGTCTCGTCGTCGTGGTGGTCTACTGGAGTACCTGGTAGACTGGGAGGGTTATGGACCAGAGGAGAGGTCATGGGTCCCAAGAGAAGACATCCTAGATCCCACACTCACTGAGGAGTTCCATGCGAGTCATCCTGAGTTCCCTGCACCTCGAGGACGAGGTAGACCACGGCGCAGGAGACTTCGGCCCTCAGGAGCGGGCCCTGGGGAGGGGGGTAGTGTCACGGATTGGTCAGGTTCCACACCCACTGTCACGCCCAGATCACTGTCACCTGAATTCTGAATCACGGACACCTGCACGCAATCATCACAGCCTCCATAAAACAGCACGCCACACACCACTCATTGTCCGGGCTCGTTCTCGCGAAAGCGGACTAATAGTGTCTCTCTAAGAAGTTTCACTGTCTAAATACCTACCTGATCGTACTTACCTGAACTCTGTCTCGTTCCAGTCTTCCTAGTTCCAGTCTTCAGAGTCTTCCCAGTTCCAGTCGTCAGTGGTGTGTGCCGTAAGCTGACTTCCTAGTCAGCGGAGGATTGCTGTGTACGGACTCCTCTGAATCCCTCCGTCAGTCATTCTTGGAATTCCCCCATCTAGTCACCTGTGGACAGAAGTATCTGTTAGCTCACGACTCATCTCAACCCGGCTCTATAACACTCTGGTCAAGCAATACTCACCATCATCGGGCCTTCTCTCATCTCTGGCACTGCTGCTTTGAAATAAAACTTACCTGTTCATTCTCTTACCTTGTTGTCCCGTCTGCTTCATAACACCCAGGGGCAGACTGGGACAAAAAAATAATTAAAGGCCGGGAAATCTCACAATCATTCAGGCCATCCCATACACCCACACCAAATTTTAAATCCACAAACAACAGTATTGTTTGAATGGCCATCATCATCACATAAAAAAAGTTTAAATCCCTAGGCTGTGGCCACACACAAAAATTAAAGGTTGAACTTCCAATTTACTTTTTTAGTCTCTTCATTTTCCCTGACATCTCTCTGTTTCTCATGTGTGTGTTTTTACTTTTTCACTAATTTTCATGTACCTGTTACAATTTCAACAACACATCTCCACCTTGTTGTAAAATAACCACCTCATTGTAATTTGTTTTGCACATAGTAAAGGCCTACATTATATTAGGACCATGTGTTATTGTTTTATCTTGAATAAATGTCAAAATGACTACAGTAATTGCTGCATCTTGAATATATCTTTATAGAAAATCTTAAAACCGAACATATTTAAGCATTATTTTGGTGGTGTGATTACCATTTGTATAGCCAGAGTTACTACAAATACTATGATATAATATTATTGTATAAATACTAACAATATAAAATAATATTAATAAATTGTAGGGCAGCGAAATTGGCTGCCAGGCCACTAATCTGCATCTAGTCTCATGTAGACCGAACTTTGGTTACGCATGGCAAAAGGTCACATTGTAAAATATTTTAGACAAGAACAGCTAACACGCAGACGAGAAGAGGTCTGACTAAACCAGTCACAGTTTTGTTTTTATGAATTGTTAAGTGTATGGTTTATTTGAAATTTTATTTAGACTAGATGTCATACTAAATTATTTTCTTATTCATGCATGAGATACCACTGATACTATCATAATCAGACTTTTTCTCAAGCTAAAACAGACAGATATTAAATTATTATTTCTTTGTTCAAATGTAAAATTTCAGTCTGTTACTACTGCTGCACTTTTCTGGAAGTATGAATGTACAATACTAGCACAATAGCACACTGACTCTCTCTGCTGGTCACAAGGTGAACAACATGATCATCGCTAAATGAAATGATGGTTTTTATGTTGTCATTTTACAGTTTTGCTGTTGAGTTTATGTCATGCTGACATGTATACACTAACACACAGTGTTTTGAACATTCACAGTTAGTTATTGGTGTTTTTATCTCATCTCTGCAGGTGTTGAGCTTTGATGCTGCAAATAAACTGGAGGGTTTCCTGTCTCCTGTGAGTCTTGTGTGTGTGTGTGTGTGTGTGTGTGTGTGTGTGTGTACCTGGTATTCATCACGTTGTGGGGACCAAATGTCCCCACAAGGATAGGAATACCAGTAGATTTTGACCTTGTGGGGACATTTCTGAGGTCCCCATGAGGAAACAGGCTTATAAATCATGCACAATGAGTTTTTTTGATGAAGTAAAAGTGTGCACAATCTCCTGTGAGGGCTAGGTTTAGGTGTAGGGTAGGTGTAGGGCGATAGAAAGTACGGTTTGTACAGTATAAAAACCATTACGCCTATGGAATGTCCCCATAAAACATGTAAACCCAACATGTGTGTGTGTGTGTGTGTGTGTGTGTGTGTGTGTGTGTGTGTGTGTGTACAGTACTCCCCCTTAGTCTCGATGTGTGGGAAGGAGGAGTTCATCAATACTGACAGTTTTGATATATATGTAGAAAATCATAAAAGCTCCCTCTGATTTGTCAGTGAAGTTGTTTGATGATTTCCTCTGTTGTGTCTAATAAGGTAATAGCGAGTGTGATTGGAGGGTGTTGGACCTCTTTCTCTCTCATTAAGAGGATGCCTGTACTTCTGGATCATCAGTGCAGAGAAGCTTGTACTGGGTCTTGAGTTAATCATGATGGGGATGATGGGAAGATGCCTGACACTCATTTTACTGTCTGCAGTTGTAATACTCATCACAGCTGGTAAGTACATAATTTAAAGAGAGCGAGAGATAAAGCAATTGTTAGTAACTTTTAGAAATTATCTGAAGTGATCAGAATATTGTTTTTTAATTGCTTGCATAAAAATTGTTGCTTATAATAAAAAAAATTGTTTCAGATTACAATATTTATTTTTGATTTATTCACAATATGCCTCTTTTTCTTTCTCATTTTAGACTGTGTGAATGTGAGGTTGGTTGGTGGTCACAGTCGCTGTGCTGGTAGAGTGGAGGTTCTTCATAGAGGTCAGTGGGGAACAGTGTGTGATGTTGGTTGGGATTTGTCTGATGCTGCAGTGGTGTGTAGAGAGCTGGACTGTGGGGTGATGCACACTTTGGACAAGGATCAGGAACAATCTGGATGGGTTTCGTCAGATGTGTTGGTTCAGAATCCATACTTAAAGACTGTGGGTCAGCAAGATGGGACCAAAGTTACTGTGGTCATGCTAAAGATGCTGGAGTCATCTGCTCAGGTTGCACATTTGCACACATGTGGCTACACTCAAATTTGACATCTTTTGCTGTTCATATTGTATCTCAAGAATGAACAGTCAAAATGCCAGCATAGTTTACTGCGTTTTAGACTGATATGCGCACTGTAAACAAAGATAAGAAATGTATAACAGTTTGATAGGTATAGTGAACCCTAAATAATAAATTAATAGTTTTTATTAATTTCATTTTTAAAATATTTGTGTAGCATTAACCACTAAATTGTTAACCAGTTGTGCACATATTCATGATATATGCTGGTTCTGATGTAGCTTCTGTAATGCTTGGAGAAATGGTTTAATTTTTACAAAGCAAACTGCACATTTAAATAAAATAAAAGCCTGCTAATTTAGGTTTGAAAATGATGAAAATTCACATAAATAAAGTAAATATTATCGTTTTAATTTTCAAGTTTACTATAAAATAGTTGTATTTTTATTTAATACTCACTTTTAAAAAAATATTAATTCTACCACACTTAATTATTTTGTTTACTATTTTATTTAAACAAAAAACATATAAATAAATAAATAATTTCCAATTAAATTATTATCACTTTTATTAATTCATTTGTGTAGTGTGAGGACCAAACCAAATTTCCAGGTAGGCTACTCTTATAAGAACCAGGATAAAGAACGAATGTGCACCACTGCCTATAATGATAAAAATCCACCCAGTGGTATGTTTTATCTTTCTAAGTAATATCCTCTTTTTCAAATCAGGCCATTCCCAGCATCTTGTCTGTGTGACATCACAGACTGTCGTTTTGATTTTTTATAGTAATAAAAATGATTTAGTTTAGTTAGAGAGTAGAAAGTACAATTAAAAACTGAACACGGCTGCTCAATACAGTGTGTCGAACGACTGTTGCATCAGATTTTATTTGTGCTGTGCAGTGAGATGACTGCTGATCCTGTATTGATTGTTGCCTAGCCATGCACCTCTTCTAAGCAGGGTGGCTTTGACTAGTTCTGGTGGGCTTTGTGCATGCCTAATACACTTTCTATGTGTGCTCGTCTATACTTTTCGAACAGTCGAAAGATGGTAGGTAGCTCCACCCCGTAGCATGAGCGTGCATCCTTGGCTGGTAAGATTTACTGGTGTGATGCAATTAGGCTTCAGTATTTTAGGAAGGAGGAGGATAACCCCTTAGCTTTACATTTTTAAAGCGAGCAGATTATTGATAAATTCGAAAGATCCGGAAGATAGAAGACAACAAACAATGGGCAGGGCAACACAAGGTCTGAAAATTCTTAGCTTGTTTTAATATACAAAATTATTAGTGCCATTTGAAACTACTAGTGATATTTACTGGTTTTAAGTTTTTAAGAGTCTGTTAAATTCATTTTTATATATAAATAGGGTTTTGATGCAAAAATAAAAACTGTAACTATTTATGTTATTTCAGAAGTCAGGCTGGTTGGAGGTTCTCGCTGCTCTGGGAGGTTAGAGATACTTCATGATCAGACGTGGATGTCAGTGTGTGACGCTGCCTTTGACCAGCAGGATGCAGAGGTTGTGTGTAGAGAGCTGGACTGTGGGGCTCCTGTACAGGTGCTGGGAGCAGCTGCTTTTGACAAAGGAGACACTCAGATGTGGACACAAGAGATTCAGTGCAGAGGAAATGAATCTCAGATTCACCTCTGTCCAACATCACTATCACATGAAAACAACTGTTCTCATGACAATGATGTCAGACTTGTGTGTGCAGGATTGAGAAGATTTATTCATTTATTAATTTCAATCGTAATGACTCCCTTCTGACTCTGTATGAATATTTATTTTCTCTCTTAATGTGTCTCTTTTTCACTCAGTTTATAAGTATTTCTTCTGTCTTCTGTATCCAATAAACAGACAGTGTGAATGTGAGGTTGGTTGGTGGTCACAGTCGCTGTGCTGGTAGAGTGGAGATTCTTCATAGAGGTCAGTGGGGAACAGTCTGTGATCTTGGTTGGGATATGGCTGATGCTGCAGTGGTGTGTAGAGAGCTGGACTGTGGAGAACCTGTAGATGCTGTGGGTGATGCTTACTTTGGACCAGGATCAGGACCAATCTGGACAAATCATATGTTATGTACTGGATCAGAGTCTACACTGAAGAACTGTGGATCAGTTCAGTTGTATGATTATGACTGTAATCATGATAAAGATGCTGGAGTCGTCTGCTCAGGTGAGCTGTTCTAAAATTTAACCAGTTACATCACTGTTGATCCACATGCCTTATATTTTAATTTCAAAGTTTTATAATGATTTTTGTTTACACCAAGGGTTAGCAAAACCAATAATTAATTCTTCCTAAAAGCCTATATATATATATATATATATATATATATATATACACACACACACACACACACACACACACACACACACACACTTGTGTAGTCTGATTCCTGGTAGTTTATTTAAGCCAGCCAATCATAAATGTGTTTGCATACAAGTGTTTGCCTTTTTTTTTTACTTGCAAAAAGGCATTAAGTGAACCATCAATGATCATCTGTGTCAGCTAAGGCTAGGACTAATGATTGACCATGCATGACAAAGTTATTATTTGCACATTAACAATTTTACATTTAGCATATCAATAGTTCAAACAAGAAATATATGTAATAAAATGTAATAATATTTGTAACAATTTGAATGCATGAAATAATAATCTGTCGGCATTATTAAATGTTATTATAATGTTTGTAAATATTCTTGCCAAAGATAGTATTAAGTCTTACCTTTTCCAGGGTGTCCCACTTAACTGTCATAGTCCCACCTGTGGGACGCTTGGTGGTCTTTTTTTTTTTTTTGTCCTTTTTCTCTATCCAATATTTTAGTAATCATCATACATTATTTATAATTTGAAAGCTAGAAGCTCAAGAATCATCCTCTGAAAACGATTTTTAAAATTGGACATTTAGTTACCATGGAAATGGTACTATAAATTCTTTTAGTGGTTTCCTCCCCCTAAATGGCGATGTCAAATGTCATATTACAAAATGAATTATGGCCTTTTAGATTCAAAACATTTTACAATCTATCAAGCACACATAAATAAACTCTGAAGAAACACACTGAGGAAAAAATTCAAAATGTATAGTTTATATATGACATTATATAGTTCAGTAATATACCAACGGAGCTTTTTTGCTGATTGCAACTGTTACATTGATTTTAGTTCAATAAACAAGTAGTTATTGTCAAGTAGTTAAGTTAGACATAATATTTACTGCTTTGTTCTGTTTCACCAACGAAAATTGTTCCAAACAAGGATCATAGCTGAAGTATAGCACATTCTCCAAGCAACACTCAGCGTGCTTTGCTACTAAATGATTCAGCGTTTTGCACAAATCAGTTGAAAAAAAGTATGCATTTCCACCCCCAACATTTCTTATTTGTGTATTCATAAATGTATTTAAAACATTTATCTCATAACATAATTTATTGCACTACTAATTTTGCAGTGTAAATTATGTAATCTGATTGATAAAAGCCCTATAGAAATTATTGATAAATTGTAATAATTTTAAAGGTGATGCATGCATTACAAAAGTTAAAAAAAAAAAAAAAAAAAAAAAAAAAAAATATATATATATATATATATATATATATATATATATATATATATATATAGGCCTTTATAAAGGTAAATAAAATATGCAGATTTAAGTATGTAAAAGCTATTTGAGGAATGATGAAAATATTGGTTAAAAAGTTCTTAAAAAGTCTTAATTTCACTTGTTCATATCTGCAGACACCCTGTTTTTCTTAATTTTTAATGAATGTGGTTGTTTAGAAGTCATTGATAACAATGGTCTTGTAACTTTTTTAATGTTTATTTTCTCTCACTTCTTCAGATGTCAGGCTGGTTGGACATTCTCGCTGCTCTGGGAGGTTAGAGATACTTCATGATCAGACGTGGACGTCAGTGTGTGACGCTGCCTTTGACCAGCAGGATGCAAAGGTTGTGTGTAGAGAGCTGGACTGTGGGGCTCCTGTACAGGTGCTGGGAGCTGCTGCTTTTGGCAAAGGAGACACTCAGATGTGGACACAAGAGATTCAGTGCAGAGGAAATGAGTCTCAGATTCGATTGTGTCCAGTATCAAAGAAACACAACTGCTCACATGATGATCACCAGGAACTTCTGTGTGCTGGTAAGAAGAATAATATGAGAGCAATTAGCAGCATTATTATAATCATATGCACTCCAATGCAGAAACTCTTGGTGGACCCCCATCACACTCACAGCTTACAAGAATGAACTACAGTCCATTAAAATATAAAATTCTGTGTTTGTTGTGAATCTCTTTGTCACTCCTTAAATCTCTAGAATTTTACAGTACAATAGCATTTGTAATTCTGTTGTTCTATTCTGAAACATATTTTTCATGTTGCATACATTAATAACCATTAACTCAAGTTGTGGCTTATTTTTACGTTTTGCATGGGCAAGCACTACTAGACTTATCCTGTAGTTATATTATTTTGAAATAAAAGTAATTGCATTACTTCCAATCTTTTACTTCAAGCTCTAAAAAGAAAAGAAAATAGCTCAGGAGCAGGTCCAAATTTAAGTAATTGCTTTAAGAACTTACTAGGCCACAGTGCAGCTACTTAGCATTGCCAGTAGTTGTGCCAATTTTAGGCCACTTTCTCTCTGTTTCCCTCTCTCATAGATGCAATGAATGTGAGACTGGTAAATGGTAACAGTCGCTGTGCTGGTAGAGTGGAGGTTCTTCATCGAGGTCAGTGGGGAACAGTGTGTGATTCTAGCTGGGATATGGTTGATGCTGCAGTGGTGTGTAGAGAGCTGGACTGTGGAGAACCTGTAGATACTCTGACTGATGCTCATTTTGGTCAAGGATCAGGACCAGTTTGGATGAGTGTTTTAATATGCACTGGAACAGAGTCCACGTTAAAGAACTGTGGATCAGCAGGATGGAATAAACATGTCTGTACACTGTGACGGGGGAAGAACCACTCGACAAGGCAGGCTTAGTGAAAACAAGGCCCCGGAGGGTGGATTTATTTACAATAAATAAAAGGAGAATGAAAGTAGGTGAGCCGGTGAAAAGTGCTGGCGTGATCGGTGCTTTCTGTGCTCCAAGTGCTCAATCCGAGTGAGAAGAGGGTGTCCAACGTGCTCCAAAACGTGTGGGCTGATCGGTCACTCGCTGCTGTCTGTCGGAGAACAAGAGAGAAAGGTTAGAGCACGTTGCATTCGGCTCAAGACCAAAGTCTATCTGTTTGCTTCAGCATGTGCTGCTTAAATAGGCCGTGGCTGATGAGGTGCAGCTGTGACCGATCAGCCGGTGGTGAGTGCGTGCAGGTGCACGTGGTTGGTTGCCAGGGCGACGCTGATCCCTCTGTGGAAGCTCGTCACAACACATAAATATGATCCTGGAGTCATCTGCTCATGTGAGTAATATTATTTATATGTGTATTCATTACAGTATTGAACATTTGATTGGCGGATAAACAAGACATCTCAACATGTATTACAGATGTCAAAGTGCTCATTCTGAGATCTGAATAAAGATGTATGCTTTGTAACATATGCAGCTTTTGCTTAACTATGTTGTGTTGTAATATTGTTTTATTAGTCTCTGGATTTTGGCTCTGGATTATGTTAACAGTAGCATTTATTAATAATTACATGCAACACATTTTACCTCTATGGAAACTGTTATTCAGTAAAACAGCACAGTCTTGAAGAGTCCGAAATAGATGTTGCTCAACCAGGAAATAAAATATATACATAGCTTATTCAGAGAAATAATACTGACTGGGTACAGACTTTAAAGACATGAATCTTAATTTTCAAGATGAACATTTCAGTTTAATGTTACATTTAAGAGCTTATAATGTGTGTGAGAACAATATAGTCACAAGATGATGATAATGATGTTATCGTTAATTGATAACACTCTTAATGGACGAGTTACACAGAACTGCATTACATATTCTACTTTTGTGTATTAGTTTAACCGTAGCTGTGTATATAATCCAAACGACCAGATGAAATATAAACAAAAGGAGTTTTAACGAACACAGGAATCAAGAAACAGACTGGCATACCTATAAAACATAATCATATTCATAACATCAAGGCCAGTGAGAGCTATATATACTTGCATAGAGTAATCGAAGGAACAGAAAACAGGTGTAAGCTAATCAGGGGCTAACAAAGGAAAATAGGTCAAACTAAACAAGGAACACAGAGATGCGGCAGTATTTTGCATTTTGATGCTACAGATAAATAGGTAATCATTTTCAGAACATTTGTAATTGTTTTATTTTGGTTATATTTTAATAACGCATTGAATCTGATCTGTCATGAGCTGAACTGCTGGAGTGAAAGTGAAATGGAGACCATGTGACTCAAATTTGTGATTGGAGACAGACTGATACACACCTGAGACCCTTCCCCACAGGACAGATGCTAAAGCAGGTATGTTTATATTCCTTTTTCTTTTTTTTTCTTTTTTTAATTACTCTTTTTTTTATTCAAAAAGATGAAATATACAATAATCCTCAGGAGAACATTAACAATGTAAAGAAAGATAGAAGTAAGAAGAAGATAAATAAAATACAGTAAGGGGGTATGTTGCTTAGAATTTTTAGAGAAAAAAAAAACATAATTAAAAAATAATGTAAAAGCAATGAAGGAAAGCCATCTATTTCCAAAAACCTGACACATTTATTATTACTAGTCAAATAAAAAGATGTGAGCAGTGACTCGAATTCAACCAGAAAATGCGAATGAGTGGGAACAGAGGCCACAAATTTTTGCTTATGTATAAAGAATTTGCCAAATAAAATAAAAAAGTTGAAAATATATTCTTTAGATTTGTTGGCAGGGTCAGAGTAATAACAAACAATATCTTTTAAGCTAAAAGATTGTGCAAGGACAAGGGGTTTGTTAAAATAAGAATACAAATCAAACCAAAACTTCTGAACAAATTCACAAGAAAAATATAAATGTATTAAGGTTTCATCTTCGTTGCCACAAAAAGTGCAGGTCCTAGGAATATCAAGATATTTGGAAACAGTTGAGTTAACAGGGTATATTTTATGCAGTATTTTAAAGTGGACAGGTTTATATTCCTTCTACCCTTGTGAAAAAGAAGTGTGACGTTAAATTAAAGGCTTAAATCATGTTTATTATGTTGTAAAATACACTGGTAATTAATTTATTTGTGGAATGTATTTGTAGACAGTTGAAGAAGAAAAATATATTTTTGTGTGGTAATGTAAAAAGAAATGAACAATTTTATGCAGAAAAATGTTTAACAGTAATAGTCTCCCTCATGTGGTGATACAAGACTCTTGTCTGCTCCTCTTTACAATAAAAAGTGTTTTGCTGCCATCTGCTGGATGAATCACACATTACAGTGTTAAACACATCTACAGCTACAAATGTCGAGATATAATACCAGATGAATGTATTTGGAAAAGAAACCAGTGTTTATTTACAAATCCTGCCTGAATAGCCCCTTTTTTTTGTTGTACACAAACAGTCCAGTTCATTTTATAATGTAATAGCATTTTGTTTATTGTGCTCTTGTTAGAATATCAGAGCAGTGTTGTTAAAATGCACTTAAATTATGTACAGGTGTCCCAAGAAATAACTTTTTAATAGGTTCTGTTTATTATAATTCAGCTATTTGTGTGTGATGTAAAGTTTTAGTAAGAGTCTGAAGTGAGCAGTCAGTCATCAGTGCTTGTATCTGCTGTGTTCAGGTTCAGGCTTTGATGCTGAATATAAGCTGCAGTGTTTCTGTATCAATCTGCTTTAAGTTTAGTGTGACTTTATCTCCACACTGACTTATGACTGACACGAGTCTGTCCTCAGTGAAGTGTCTCTTCACGCTGGAGGAGGAGTCCCGCTCATCAGCGCTGACACATTATTGATATATTTGGAGAAAATAAAAATGCTGCTTTCTGATTTGTCACTCATTGTGTTTGATGATTTCCTCTGTTGTATCTAATAAGGTAACAGTGAGTGTCATTGGCAGCTGTGAGTCTCTATCTCTTTTTAGGGGGCTGACAGGAGTCAGTTTCTTCAGTGTGTTTGAGGGAGCAGAGGAGAAAGTTGTGCTGTTAGAGTCAAAAAGACGCTGTGACGAGCAGAAGAAGATGGATGGATGTCTGACACTCATTTTACTCTCATCTATAATCACTCTAACCACTTCTGGTAAGAACAAAATAGTCTACAGATTTGAAATGATGTTTAAATAAGCAGTTTATCTGTGATGGCCTTATATTACTAGAACAGAGGCCTGTGTAATTTAGAAAAAAATTATCTTGAGACACTAGACTATTAACTATCAGTAATATTTTAGAATTTAATGCAAGAATGCAAGTTCTTGTTCAGAAGAGCACTCAGCTTGTGCTCCAGCTTTATGTTATATTTCTGTGTACAGTGTTCTCTGTATTACATGACTATATAAAGGCTATAGATGCAAAAAAAAAAAAACTGTTGTCAGTTACTTGTTGTTCTAGTCTCATTTAAAAGAAAAATGTCAGACAGACTTTGAGGGTTTTGCATCTGAAGTCTTCATATGTTCATCAGCTTCACAATCTTCGACTGTTCTATGTATGTATATGTTGGATAAATCCCTCTCTTTCATGTACAGACTTCAAAACTGTTAGGTTGGTTGGTGGTAACAGTCCCTGTGCTGGTAGAGTGGAGGTGCATCATGATGGTCAGTGGGGAACAGTGTGTGATGATGACTGGGATATCGCTGGGGCTGCAGTGGTGTGTAGAGAGCTGGACTGTGGAGAGGCTGTAGTTGCTCTGGGTGGTGCTTATTTTGGACAAGGATCAAAACAAAAAAGGATGGATGGAATAGACTGTAGCGGATCAGAGTCTACACTGAAGGACTGTAGCTCAGAAGAATGGGGTGATAGTGACTGTGATCATGGTAAAGATGCTGGTGTCAGATGCTCTGGTGAGCTGCTCCATGCATGCACCCTGTTAACCCTCCTGTTACCCTAAAATCCGCTAACACCTTTTTTCCACTGGGTTCAATTTGACCCCAGCATTTTAAAACCTCCAGAATATGATTTTTTTTTTTTTTGCTAAAAGGTTAGTGTCAGGTAATTGATGTCTTTGTTGACTACTTAACAACACTCTGAAACCCCCCCCCCCCCCCCCCCCCACACACACACACACACACTTTCACTGTCAAACACCTGTGACAAAATCTCACTGACAGAAAACCTTTGCGTAGAGGCCATTTTCAATTGAGAGAGCAATTCAATTGACAGTGGTTCTCGCAATACTACAGGTATGGTTGTGTTAGTTTTTAGTTTTAATATTTATTATACTTAACATATAAAATTGTAGTGCATATTATAAAATCATAGCATGTTATAGTGACCTCAATATCACCCAAAACAAATGTGTGTAAATTTTTTTTTATATTTCTCATTTTTTATACAGCTAAAAGAACCTGGGGTCAAATTGACCCCAAAGAACACCGATGTGACAAAATGTGTACAGGGCATTGAAAAAATAATATCAAGTTAATTTTATGTTTACCAAGTTTTCCCCATTAAATTAGGAAAAGTCATTCAATCTGAAAAAAAAAAAAAAGTCAATTATATATGTACATACGTTAAACATTGAATGGGGTCAACTTGACCCCAAGGATAACAGGAGGGTGTTAATTCAACATTCATCAAACTTTCATTCATTCAGACATCATATATGAAATGTAAAATATTTTTATGCAATTTCTTTTTAGAGCAACTCATCAACAATATTTTATCTAAAACTTTTTATCTATTAAAAATAAACACTGACATACTGTTGGTTTTATGTCTATATCATAATCATAGCTACAGCTGGTCTTCTGTGTTGTGTAAATATTACTAGAAACCTTAACGTTAAGATCTAGTCTTGTTGCTGGTTCTCACCTGTGTTATCAATGTTTCTTTGTCTTTGTTCAGGTGTCAGGCTGGTTGGAGGTTCTCGCTGCTCTGGGAGGTTAGAGATACTTCATGATCAGGTGTGGATGTCAGTGTGTGATGCTGCCTTTGGCCAGCAGGATGCAGAGGTTGTGTGTAGAGAGCTGGATTGTGGGGCTAATGTACAGGTGCTGGGAGCAGCTGCTTTTGCTAAAGGAGACACTCAGATGTGGACACAAGAGATTCAGTGCAGAGGAAATGAATCATTCATTCGACTGTGTCCAAGTTCACATGGCATACAGTGCTCTCAAGAGAACAGTGTGGGACTGATATGTTCTGGTAATTTCAATATTTAACTTTTATTAGTGGTTCTTGCCAAAGGCAAAGCATCAGTGTTGTTCTTCTTGCATTCTTCTTCCACACAAAACTTTGGCACGTAACCCGTAACTGTTTGTCGTAGACCCATGAACGAGGTGTCAAATCGACTGGCTTATTGAAGAGAGTTGTGTTATATGTTTTCTAAGCAATTGAACCTACAATGTTCACACATCGGACGAAAAAGTGGGCAAAAAAAACAACAACAACAACAAAAATCCCAGGGATTTACACTGATAGAGTGTTTGTGAATTTGAATCTCAACTCTCTCTCCTTAGGAAACCCTTTCTCTCTCTCTCTCTAACTCTCTCTCACACTCATTTTGACTTATCTTTTCAAGTAACCAATAAGCAATGATCTATTATCTTCATCGCCACACCCTAGCAACCACCCTTTCCATTTAAATAGATCAAAAGGGGATCTTTGAATAGAAGTGTCATAGAAACATGGGGCTTTTGCATATTGACTCATGCTAGCAAACAAGACTTCCATTATGCATGCTACTCATGCAAGCAGTTAATAGTTATGTGCTAAAGCCTAATAGTGATTAGCTAAGTGCTAAATCAGGCTACGAACATGCTCAGAGCTCTATTAAACTCCATAGTAACAATCAGCCAATACCCTAGCAATGCTCTAGCAACTGCCCAAAATACCCTAGCAACTGCTTAGCAATGCCCTAGCTACCACCTAGAAACACCCTATCAACCGAGTGCTGCATTTTACTATTGTCACATCCTTGTGTAGTTGCCATGTATAAAAAGTTAATCATTTTATTTTATTAATTTTTTTTATATATAGTTATAGTGGAAAACCTATTGAGAAGACTTAAAATTGAAATACATTTTGTTATTGTAAGAGATGTGTGCTGTTGTGAATGTTGTCTCTTTTGGGGTTTGTGTGTAAAAAAAAAATGTAACACAACAAAAGCAATAAACTAAACTATTTGCTTTCTTCAAATTAATGATGCAGTTTATTTGTGATATACTCTTGTCCAGCTATATTTGTCCAATTCAAAATATGTATAATATTTGTATTTACTACCTTCAACTTCTGTTATATTACTGTGGTTAAATCTATTTCTCTCTCTTTCATGTACAGATTTTGAGACCGTTAGGTTAGTGGGTGGTAACAGTCCCTGTGCTGGTAGAGTGGAGGTTCATCATAGAGGTCAGTGGGGAACAGTGTGTGATGATGGCTGGGATATGGCTGATGCTGCAGTGGTGTGTAGAGAGCTGGACTGTGGAGAGGCTGTAGAGGCTTTGGGTGATGATAAGGCTCACTTTGGACCAGGATCAGGAAAAATCTTGATGGATGGAGTAGCCTGTAGTGGATCAGAGTCTACGCTGAAGGACTGTAGATCAAATGGATGGGGTGCCGGTGACTGTAGTCATGGTGAAGATGCTGGAGTCAGATGCTCCGGTGAGCCTGTTCAATCTGCTTAAATGTTTTGTTAGAAACATAAAATAAATAATTGAAATGATGTTTCTCTTAATAATGAAATAATTAGCACATCACATTTTTATTTGTGATGTAGACACATGCCACATTCCCAGACTTGTTTCTGTGCACTGGGAAATAAGAGATATATCATGAGTAGACCTGGGTTTTAGTAACTGAAAAGTAAATGTTGTATGAAATATAAATTTTGGCTTACCACTCTGAATAACCACTGTTTGTGTGTGTGTTTTATGTAATATATAGATCATAAACAGTCTAGACTTGTTAATGGGTCTCACCTGTGCTCTGGGAGATTAGAGTTGGTTCATGGGAACATATGGCACACTGTGTGTGACGCTGCCTTTGACCAGCAGGATGCAGAGGTTGTGTGTAGAGAGCTGGACTGTGGGGCTCCTGTACAGGTGCTGGGAGAAGCTGCTTTTGGCAAAGGAGACACTCAGATGTGGACACAAGAGATTCAGTGTAGAGGAAATGAATCTTATATATCTTTCTGTCCAACATCATCATCTCTCATATACAACTGTACTCGTGAGAATGACATTGGACTGTTATGTTCTGGTAGGTTTTTTTTCAAACATACTACTTTTGAATGTTTCATGCTGTTTAAAAAAACTCTCTGTTCTTTCTCCAGGTTACACTGATCTCAGACTGGTAAATGGTCCAGACTCCTGTTCTGGTCGAGTGGAGCTGCAGTTCCTCAATGAGTGGGGCACAGTGTGTGATGCATGCTGGGATATGAGAGCTGCCAGTGTCCTCTGTAGACAGCTGAATTGTGGGATTGCTGTGTCTGTTGTGGGATCAGACTGGTTTGGAGAGGGAAGTGGTGAAATCTGGGCTGATGTGTTTGATTGTGACGGGAATGAAACTAAACTCTCAGAATGTTCCATCTCTTCATGGAGTCGAGCTGAATGTTCTCATAGACAAGATGCTGGAGTCATTTGCTCTGGTGAGAGGATTTTATTGAAAAAAAAAATTTAAAACCACTTTTGTTGCTAGATTTAGGAACTTTTTTTCTTCTGAAACACCTAGCAACAAATGTATCTATTTGTTAAATTTAATGGCCAACTTTTGAAAAGTGCATTTTCCCTTTAAATAAACTACTAAACAGCTAGCCATCCAGACAGCACATCAGTCTGGAGAGAGTTGTCTAGCAGTACACCCATCAAATAGGAATTAAGTTGCTAGTTGCAACTGTTCAATAATAATTGTTTATTTATGATGCTCCTTGTTATTAGCTTGCTCCTAATCAGTTCAGTAAGGTCAACAAAACAAAAACAAAATCTGAAAAGGGTAATGGTAATTTTCTGCCAGGGAATTATCTGTTATGGTAACATACATCAGGGGTTTTCATTTCAACCTGTGGGGTGGGGGGGCGCGAGAATCTGACTCGTAGACAAATGAAATTAGACAAACTTGGGGGGGCACGTATCCTAAAAGGTTGAAAACCCCTGTCATACATGACATGTATTCCTAACATAACAAAAAAGCCCTAAAAACAAAAAGCTATGTATATTTTAAAAATAAATGTAAAACACCTCAATACAGAAAATGTCTTCATATTAACACAGTACACTCCTATTTAAACAGCCTTTTCTTAAAGTGTAGCATAGCTAGAATATATCAGTAAGTAAGTAAGAAATAAATAAAATTAATAAAATGTAATTGTTAAAAATGTGTAACTATTCAATAATTCAATGTTTTATTAAAAAATGAAAACATCTGTACATAAAAAATATGTTGTTTATATTACCTTTACTTTTACTAATTTTATAAACGAATATAAATAAACCCATTTCAAATCCTATTTTTCACTGAGAGGCCAGTCAGTTTAAGCAATCTCATTATGCGTTCTACAATAACAAAGTTTTGTGTCCTGGTTATGTAACAATGTCATCTTGCAGTGACTTCAACAATGTCAATTTAGCAAAAAATCGACCTGCCTTTAGCAACTTCCCCTGAAAATTTGTTGGAAACACTGCTTGCAATATCTTAATAAAATGAAACATCATCTCCTCAGATTCCTCTCTGGCTCTTCATGATGGTCTGGTTCGGTTGTCTGGAGAGAGACAGTGTGAGGGGGAGGTGGAAGTTTTCATCCATCAGGTCTGGAGGAGAGTTCTTCTGGACTCCTGGAGTCTCACTGAATCCTCTGTGGTCTGCAGACAGCTGGGCTGTGGCTCTGTGCTGAACTTCTACGGCTCCTCTTCATCCAGTCCTGAACACAGTCATGAGTGTGTGACGGGCTTCCAGTGCTCTGGGAGTGAAGCTCATCTGGGGAACTGCAGCTCTCCCCAAACCCTCAACTGCAGCTCCACACAACAGCTGGCAATCACCTGCCTTGGTGAGAACAACATCTAAGCAGATTCTTCAGTTGTCAGTGATCAATAATGTGTTTTTCTTTCTCTGTATATCAGGTCATGGGTCCATCAGGCTGGTGGGTTCTGGGGGAGACTGTGCAGGGAGGCTGGAGGTGTTTCACAGCGGCTCATGGGGGACAGTGTGTGATGACTCCTGGGATATTAAAGATGCCCATGTGTTGTGCAGACAGCTGCAGTGTGGAGTGGCCCTCAGTAACCAGCAGGTACCAGCCTGGTTTGGTCCTGGTTCTGGACCCATATGGCTGGATGAGGTGGAGTGTGAGGGGAATGAGACGTCCCTGTGGAGCTGCTCTTCTCCAGGCTGGGGAAAACATGACTGTCAACACAAGGAGGATGTAGGAATCGTGTGCTCAGGTAAATGAGGTGCTGTAAATATTCTTTAAAATTAAAGTTGATATAAAGGTTTCAGAAATAACCTTTCAGCACTATCACATGTTTATGGCAAGGTTTTTCAATTCAAATATTTTAAAATGATTTTTTTTATATATATATATTTTATATATTTATATTTTAATCATTTCTATCTAGAGTATAAAGAGATCAGGTTAACTGAAGGCTGTGAAGGAAATGTGGAAGTTTTCTACAATGGATCCTGGGGTAATGTGTGCTGGAACCAGATGGAAAGAGACACAGCGAGTCTGATCTGTCAAGAGCTGAACTGTGGAAGATCTGGTGTTTTGTCTGATGCTACATCAAAACTGAAATCAGGTCCTAACTGGCTGGATAAAGTAACATGTCGACCACACGACTCCACTTTATGGCAGTGTCCATCTCCATCCTGGGGTGAAAACTACTGTAGTGAAGATGAAGTGGCCAGAATTATTTGCTCAGGTGAGATGATATTAAAATGATTTTATATAGTCCCAGTAGTCATATTTCTTTAAATGCCACATTTATGTGGTAAGTAAACTAATTTGTCTGCAAAACTGAACCAAACTGATGGAAAGAATCTTGATTGTATAATGTATAATTTCAGTGGATGAGAGTGATGTGTCTCCTCGTAGTCGTCTGACATGTTCAGCATCTCCTCACCAGAGACAGTGTTCAAGTATGTTTCCTGATTATACATTTGTTAATGTTTCTTAGTTTAAGCTTATATTTGGCTCATACTGTATATTATTATCTGTGCATTACATTATTTGCATTTAAAATCAGTGCATTTAATTTGCTTTTAAAACTCTATCTTCAGTTTTTGAGTGTATTTTGTTGTAAATGTTGTGCTGAAACTGCTCAGTGTTGGTTATGTGTATGTTTTAGATCATGTTCCTCTAAGACTGAGTGGAGGGGAGGGCCGGTGCTCTGGGAGGCTGGAGGTGTATCATAACGCTGTGTGGGGCTCAGTCTGTGATGATCAGTGGGACATCAGCGATGCTCAGGTGGTCTGCAGGCAGCTGGGTTGTGGAGCAGCACTGAGGACTGATGGGAATTCAGTCTTTGGTGCTGGTGAAGGTGTTGTATGGTTGAACAAAGGTCAATGCAGAGGGAATGAGATTCACCTGTGGGACTGTCCTCTCTCCCTAAATAACCACTCTTACTGCTCGCCCAAGAAGCTTGTTACACTCAACTGCGTAGGTCTGGGAAAATTTCTGGATAATTTAATTGCTAGTAATATTTGTTTAAATCCAACATTTGCATGATTGTTTACGTGTTTGTGTCTGTTTTGCCAGATCTGTCAGTGTCCACTACTCCTGCCACAACAACATCAGCTTCTCCTCCAGTTTCTCCTCCAGTTCGCTCAACATCAGTCACTCCTCCAGCAACGTCTCTCTTCGTTCCCCCAGTGCTTGTGATTGTACTGGGAGTTGTGCTCTTCCTGCTCTTAGTGCCACTGCTTATACTGATTCAGCAGAACAGAGTGATGAGGAGATGTAGGAGAGATCCAGAGACTGTCATATTGTGTCTTATTCAGTGTGTGATCAGTCATGTGTTGTGAACTGACAGCAGGTTTGTCTGTCTACACTCACAGCTCTCTCTAAGAGGAGACACAGGACGACAACTGATGCCATTTATGAGGAGATTCAGCACAGACACAGTCACTTCACTCAGAGGGGTAAGACATGACCCATGAATCTCATTTAGTATCATTAATAAGAGTCTGTCAGACAGTTGATGTTCATCTATTATTAGTCCTGTTAAACCTCCTGCTTCAAACCACAGAATTGCTGACAGAAAACCACAGAGCTGCAGGTGCATGTTTGTTTGTGTGTGTGTGTGTGTGTGTGTGTGTGTGTGTGTGTGTGTGTGTGTGTGTGTGTGTGTGTGCGTGTGTGTGTGTGTGTGTGTGTGTGTGTGTGTGTCAGTGAATGTCTCTTCCTGTGAGTATTTCTAGATTGTCATAAGGAGGTGTTCATGTATTTGTAAGTGTAGGTGCAGGTGTGTGTGTGTGTGTGTGTGTGTGTGTGTGTGTGTGTGTGTGTGTGTGTGTGTGTGTGTGTGTCTATTTCTGGAAGGCAGTGAGGAATGGGTTCATTTGATGATACTTGTGTTTACTAACAGGCCCAACAAAAATCAATTTCTGCCTGTAATACTTTTAAAATGTGAATAATTAATATTTGTGCTGTGTTGTCTTCTTTATGATCCAAATGAAATGAGGATTCAGTTTGTTTGTAATAATACACATGTTTCTGATGGTTCTGCTCTCCTTTAACAGAGAGTCTCATCTCTGAAGAACTGCATTCTGGGTATGAAGATGCTGATGAGCTTCTCTCAGGTTAGAGAGCTGAAGCACATATTCATTACACACTCTACTCAAAGGAATTTTGAAGAATTATTTTTAAAGAATTCACCTAAATAAATAAGTGTAAATAACAAATTCTCTTACATATTTGATTAATGACCCAATACTATTAAATACTGTTGTTTACTTATATATTAACAATTTGCACTACTTTTTTAGCGAATGAGTTCAAGACTGCATATTATGATGATGTCACTAATAGCAGTGGCCTAAAAGATTAGTGACTTTTTTTATTTGATCACATGTTTCATTACCAGATGTTTAATAAATTCTCAGTCTCATGATCTACAACAACAACATATTTGGCCTTTGTATCCAAACAAATTCTCTGTTGACGCAGAAGAGATGGTGAAGGAAATCACAGCGGGATACAATGAAGATGTCATCACTGATGGACTGAAACCAGATCGTGAGACAGGTGTCACTCTGTTATTCACAACAGAATATATACACTTTTTAAATAAAATAAGATATACATTTCAGATTTGTTCTGAATGTAATGAATGTGTGAATTTGTAGAAGACACACCTGAGAGCTATGATGATGTCATGACGAGCGGACAGGACTCTGATATCAAAAAAGGTGCTTTACTTTTTTTCAATTAAACAAAAATATTCCATTAAAATCAAGATTGTTACAGATAATATTTAAAATCCTGTTTGCATTTGTAGTGGATGCACCAGAGAATTATGATGATGTCATCATTAATAGACCAAGCTCTCAAGGTGTAACAGGTGAGTTGCACAACTATTTTTTTATATGAGATGTGTTTTTTGAGTGTTTTATAAACTGATATGACATGTTTTTATGTCATTCTTGATCAGAGCGAGTTCAAGAGGAGTATGATGATGTGATGAGCGTCAGTGAAGATGTGAGAAACCTGTTGGGTAAGTTATGGTAACCCTTTTGTTCTCATAATATTATCTTTATTTATAAAATATTTGTAATATGTTCCTTTCTTTAGCCTTTTAAAATATTCATCAACTTACAACATTTAACATAACAGATTATGATGATGTGGAGGAGGAGTCCAACAAAGAAGATGGCCCAATGATTACATCCACTGCCTTGGTTAAAAAAAAATGTAACTCTTAATGTGTAATGTTTTTGTGTACCTTTTTTGTATTAAAACTTCTATGCCTTTGTGAGATTTTGTTGTATTGTTTTTGTGGCCTTGTTAATAGCAATACATTTTTGTGTGCATTTCAATAAAACATTCCACAGCCCCTGAATTCAAATGTCTAATCTTACCTTTTAATGCACAAATGGTGACAAGACAACTGAAGACATCCTAAACATAAACTCAAATGATATTGGAGTTTTGTCAATGGATAATACTGAAAACAAACTGTTATTATAGAAAAACAACACATCACATAGTACAACAATTGTATGTTTAAAAGACATATTTCTTCTTTATAAACCATATGAATCACTTTACAATAACTTTGACTATATATTATGACCTAATAGTGCTTACAACAGAACATTAGAACCCCAGTGCAGCTCATATCTATAAATATAAAACAAACCGAGTTACCTGTTGAATGACGTAACAACATTCAATGTCATAGAAGTGCTGCAGTTATAATTAAAACCATGGTAGCCTACTTCTTTTGGATGGAAATCGTCCTTCAGCATCGAGTCATTCAAAGCTGCACGCAACATGCTTCTTCATGCCTGACAAGCGATATGTAGTGGCAGGTTTCATTTCGGTTGATTGTAGGTAAGTATCCACTTCATCGAGCGCTCATTTTGTTATTTCAAAGTTCATATGTCGTTACAGTTTTGATTCACTGAACAGTGCAGTCTAAAGAACCGACTCAAACGATTAATCCGGGAATTGTTCTGATTCTAAACAGCAAACTAAAAACAAGACTTCATTCCTGAAGTATTGTCATGATAAATGTTTCTCTGGTCAGCATACTGCAGTCAAATATGTATAAGTAACAATTTGATCTTGTGTTGTGTTTCAGTCAAACAAATGGAGAAGCCCCTGTCTGCAGCCTGCAGATCGAGGCGGGGCTGAATCTGGGGTGGGGCTGCACGTGTCGCCCCGCCCACATGCCTTCTCATTGGTTGTAGGTAAATTAATAATGTGGAGATAACGTAACTCCCACAACTCATCTCATTGGTGGCAAAGTAATGACGTTGAATACATTATGAAGTTAAGGGACATGAAATAGCAGATAAAATAGCAAAGGAAGTTACTAAAAATAATCAAATTGATTTTACAGTTGTTATTATTAGAGGAACAAAAATTATTATTAAAAATAAATTAAAGAAACAATGGCAACAACAATGGGAAGAAAATAGGAAAGGACGATGGTTTCATAAGATTCAAAGGAGAGTGGGAGAAATAAGGTGTACAGAGAGGAATAGGCGAGAAGAGACAATAATATCAAGGCTTCGGTTTGGACACACGGGATTAAATGAAACATTACTGAAAATATGTAAACATGGCACAGGGAAATGTGAATATTGCCGGCATGAAGAAACAGTGGAACACGTCATATTAGAGTGCAGGAAATATGAAACTGAAAGAAGACAATTGACCTTATGCACTGAGCATAATATGGAACTACCCAATATAACCAAAAGATGGCAGCACAGGATTATTTATTATGCAGCTGCCTTTTAAACTCCCTACATTTTTCAAGACGTCTTGCTTTTCGATTTATTATAAAATTACTAGTATAATAAATTTTAGTACTTTTACCGTCCTTAAGTATATAGTATAGGAAGTGCAGAAAATCATTAAGCTCACACACAAACAGCCTATAAGGGTAAATTATTTAAATACTAATATATAGTTCACTACAAATACATTAAATAATTATGGTATAATAATTAAATAATGCAGTCAATGTGAATAGATAGGAATATTAAATATTTTATAAAGTTTAATACCATCTTTTAAGTTTTATCTTGAACTCTAAAATCCATTGATCTATTAACCATACTTGTTCCCGCTGTAGTTTTGTTACTCTAAATTTAGTCTGAATCATTTAAGCTCTTTTTTGCCATCAGCTTGTCAGATGTTTGGTCCAGTTATTCCTGTCAATCATAGCAATGAATCGCGCATATTTAGCCGAATTACTCTATTTTTTTAAACTGGCATCTGTCATTCTTGAAACGGTATACATGGACGTTTGATCCTCTTAGACAAACAACACTTTTCTTCGATTGTGAATGGATTATGTAGAGAAAACGAACAAAGTACGCTCATATTACGGCACAGTACAGTTGACCAGAAATGCCTTAGCTGGCTTGACTAAACAAGGAAGTAATCCGATATGGTAAATTAATAGCGAAATTAGAAGAAATTAAAATATGTTTCAATTTAGTAGATATACTTCGGGAAGGGTCAACAGATGGTTATAGGGTGTTATTTAAATTTCTTAGAGAAATTAATGTATTTGAGCACAGAGGACCCAGACTGCTGTTTCGCGTGTCAAGATCGGGAGTGAGAATCAGAAATAACTGTGAACACTATTATCTTAAATAAATAACAGTGAAATTCATTTATGTGTCGTCATAATTCATTCATGTGTCATAAATGTTTGTATTTATAAACAACTCTGATGTTTAACAACACTTTTCTATTAATTAATTTAATAACATAAGGATAGTGGACACTCTTGCTGATAATTTTCCACATTTATGTATCTTAACAATTAAGACAATAATAAAAATAAAAAAAAGCTGTAAATAAACACCACTGGTTAACATTGCATAACATGCTTGTAAATGTATGTAACCTTGGACCACAAACCAGTCATAAGCGTACGTTTTAATTGAGATTTGTACACATCTGAAAGCTGAATAAATAAGCAAAGGATTCAGCGTTTATATAAAACGTATAATTCATAAGTATAGTTTCCAACTGCATTTGGCGTCAATCCATTTCACTAACCAATGAGATGAGTTGTGGGAGGGATGTTGCGTCGACGTCATTAATTTACCTACTACCAATGAGAAGGCATGTGGGCGGGGCGACACGTGCAGCCCCACCCCAGATTCAGCCCCGCCTCGATCTGCAGGCTGCAGACAGGTGCACTTGGACAAATGTGCTGTATACTCAAGTTTGTCTTTCTTTTTTTACTGCCACCTACAGGAGCAAATCGACATTGCACTAGTAAACACGTACAAGTACAGCTGCAAACTTGGTTTAGTATACTTTAAGATAGTATACTACTAATATACTGCTACTATGTATTAATATATGTACTAATATATACTGTATACTTGACAAACATGGCTAAAATACACTTCTGAATAAAATACAATTATTAAAACAGTTTGCATCCAATTAGTAAACATGAACTTAAAGCGAGAAACATCAAGCAGTTTGTTATCAGTGTTAGTATTTGTATATCTGCAGGTGCTGAGCATTGATGTTGTAACTAAACTGGAATGTTTCCTGACTCTGAAACCAGTTTCCTGTATGTTTAACTTTGTCACTCCTCTATGGTTCATGTTTCTCACTTGTTAAGTGTCTCGATGAGGTGGAGGAGGAGTCCTCTTCATTAAGGCTGGCGTACTTTAAATAAATATGGTGAGAATCATAAATACGCCGTCTGATTTGTCAATGAAACTTTTTGATGATTTCCTCTCTTCTGTCTAATAAGGTAAAAGTGTCTTTGATTGGCTTGTTGTTTGGTGGCGGTACAGTTTTCTGTCTCTGTCTCTACTGAACCTGTCAGTTCTGAGCTCATCAAAGCGTATGATCAGTAAAGATGGAGTGCTGTCTAACTCTAATTTTTTTGTCTTCTGTGATCAAACTCACCACAGCTGGTATGTACACATTCAGGATTGTTGTGTTAGTAAATGTTATAGTGATTGACTCTATGTTTGTGGTATTAATTGGTTATAATATAATTTATAGTTAAATTTTGATGTGTACTATTTGCATTAATATAAAAGTAATTTTTTCCTCTCCCCTCTTTCACTGCCTTATTGTCTGTTTAAGTGCATGTCTCCCACATACATTTTATATACATCTTTTTATATCTTTTCTTTAGGTAATTTGAGGCTGGTAGGTGGTAATAATTTGTGTGCTGGTAGGGTGGAGGTTTATTACAGTGGAGAATGGGGAACCGTGTGTGATGATTACTGGGATTTGACAAACACCGCAGTGGTGTGTAGAGAGCTGGGCTGTGATTATACTTCAAATACAATGCATGCAGCTCACTTTGGATCAGGATCAGGAAAAATCTGGATGGATGATGTGAGATGTAGTGGATCAGAGTCCTCAGTATTTAATTGTCTGAGAAAAAAAATTGGTGATCATAACTGTGAACATAGCGAAGATGTCGGAGTTATCTGCTCAGGTAGGCTGATTTTCTGCATAGCTTTCTTTGATATTATATTTTATATTAAAACCATGCAATTATGTTAGACACATATGCTTACATTCTATCCCTAACTACACTATGCACTCCACTCTTAGTACAGTATATAAACATAATTTTTTAAATAATATTTTGTTATATTATGATTTTAAACTTTTTGTATATGACTAACATTTCAGGCATCAGGCTGGTTGGAGGTTCTCGCTGCTCTGGAAGATTAGAGGTGCCTCGTGGGAACACATGGCACACAGTGTGTGATGCTGCCTTTGACCAGCAGGATGCAAAGGTTGTGTGTAGAGAGCTGGACTGTGGGGCTCCTGTACAGGTGCTGGGAGCAGCTGCTTTTGGCAAAGGAGACGCTCAGATGTGGACACAAGAGATTCAGTGCAGTGGAGATGAGTATCAGTTTGCTCTTTGTCCAACATCTTCTTCACAATTTTGTTCCCACAACAACCATGTGAGCGTTGTATGTGCTGGTAGGTGAATGACGTGAACTATGAGTGTTGACATAACATTATTAGTAATATTGTGAAAAAACATATTTAAAAATCTTTGCCTTCAGAAACAGTGCGATTAGTGGGTGCTAACAGTCACTGTGCTGGTAGAGTGGAGGTTCTTCATGATGGTGAGTGGGGAACAGTGAGTGATTTACGCTGGGATTTGACTGATGCTGCAGTGGTGTGTAGAGAGCTTGGCTGTGGAGAGGCTTTAAGTGCACCAAAGAGTGCTCACTTTGGAGAAGGATATGGAAGAATTTGGATTTCTGATTTACAGTGTACTGGTTCAGAGTCTACATTGATTAATTGTAGATTCAATGGATGGGGAATAGAAGCTAGTCATACTGGAGATGCTGGAGTCATCTGCTCTGGTAAGATCATAATTACTAATCTTTTCTTCCACAGAATTCCTGGGTTGATACAAATTTTTACTCCACATGAAGGGTTATGTCAGGTGCCTGTGAGGAGTAAAGTATTATGTATTATACGTATTATGTGACATGCTGAATCACGGAATGGAACAAAAACCATTTTGTGGACAACATGTACCAGACGTTTCATTTTGTGAATCAAAAATGCATAGTATCTCATTTAAAGACTGACCATTTCACAGACAATATTCATTTTAATGACATGTTATGTTATACTTATGTGCACAAAATGCAATAAACTTGCACAGATTTTATGCACAAAGCAAACTGCTGACAACTGATGAAATGCAACCTGTTTACTTTTATAATATTAGGACAAGAATTAGCAAACATCATTGAAATTGTGCCATTTTTATTTAAGGAGTCAGGCTTGTTGGAGGTTCTCACTGTTCTGGCAGAGTCGAAGTGCCTTATGATCGGACATGGGGTTCAGTGTGTGACGCTGCCTTTGACCAGCAGGATGCAAAGGTTGTGTGTAGAGAGCTGGACTGTGGGGCTCCTGTACAGGTGCTGGGATCTGCTGCTTTTGGCAAAGGAGACACTCAGATGTGGACACAAGAGTTTCAGTGCAGAGGAAATGAATCCTATTTATCTTTGTGTCCAACATCTTCTCTCAAACACAATTGCACCTATAGGAATGACATTGGACTGTTATGTTCTGGTAATGGAGCAGTATAGATAATTATTGAGATAATTACAAACTAGTTTTTAAACTCTATTTCTTGCCTGTTTCATACTCTTTTAACTAAACTTTACTCTTTTTCAAGGTTACATTGACCTCAGAATGGTTAATGGTCCTGACGTCTGTTCTGGTCGAGTTGAGCATCAATACTTAAGTAACTGGGGCACAGTGTGTGATGCATGCTGGGATATGAGAGCTGCCAGTGTCCTCTGTAGACAGCTGAATTGTGGGATTGCTGTGTCTGTTGTGGGATCAGATTGGTTCGGAGAGGGAAGTGGTAAAATCTGGGCTGATGTGTTTGATTGTGACGGGAATGAAACAAAACTCTCAGAATGTTCCATCTCTTCATGGAGTCGAGCTGAATGTTCTCATAGACGAGATGTTGGAGTCATCTGCTCTGGTAAAAAAACAAGATTTCGCCTAGGGCAACAAACTGGCTAGAAACGACCCTGACTGCAATACTTTATTTTAACAGTCTAGTAAAACTACACATCTTCTCCTCAGATTCCTCTCTGGCTCTTCATGATGGTCTGGTGCGGTTGTCTGGAGGGAGACAGTGTGAGGGGGAGGTGGAAGTTTTCATCCATCAGGTCTGGAGGAGAGTTCTGCTGGACTCCTGGAGTCTCACTGAATCCTCTGTGGTCTGCAGACAGCTGGGCTGTGGCTCTGTGCTGAACTTTTACAGCTCCTCTTCATCCAGTCCTGAACACAGTCATGAGTGTGTGACGGGCTTCCAGTGCTCTGGGAGTGAAGCTCATCTGGGGAACTGCAGCTCTCCACAAACTCTCAACTGCAGCTCCACACAACAGCTGTCAATCACCTGCCTTGGTGAGAACAACAACATCTGGGCAGATGTTTTTTAGTTGTAAGTGATGAATAATGTGTTTTTCTTTCTCTGAACATCAGATCGTGGGTCCATCAGGCTGGTGGGTTCTGGGGGAGACTGTGCAGGGAGGCTGGAGGTTTTTCACAGCGGCTCATGGGGAACAGTGTGTGATGACTCCTGGGATATTAAAGATGCCCATGTGGTGTGCAGACAGCTGCAGTGTGGAGTGGCCCTCAGTAACCAGCAGGTACCAGCCTGGTTTGGTCCTGGTTCTGGACCCATATGGCTGGATGAGGTGGAGTGTGAGGGGAATGAGACGTCCCTGTGGAGCTGCTCTTTTCCAGGCTGGGGAAAACATGACTGTAATCACAAGGAGGATGTAGGAGTCATGTGCTCAGGTAAACAGTACAATAGTGTAAATGTTTATTAATGTTCACAAAATATCCTATTATTAAACTCCATTGTGTATGATTGATTTGAGTGTAAATTATTTTAGAATTTAAAGTGTATACTATCTTCCTTTAAGAAAAAAAAAATAGCCCACTACAAAATACAAAACTAGGGTGACTGTCAGGGGACATGATCGGTTCACTTAATTTTGCCGTGGCCACAACATATAAACTTGTTGGAACGTGATATTATGTCATGGCCATGAGACATATTGACAGATTGACAGATTGAATGTTTGGATACCAGTTATGTTTAAGTGGTAAATTTATATATATTTTTTTTAATATTGCTAAAAAAGTGTTTAATTCCATATTTGTTCTTAAAAAGGTGTTATGTTCATTTATTGAATTAATTATTTTCACTTGGCATACCTGCGTCATGACGTCATTGCACGTTTCAGTAGGTGGCGCGGCCGTGATGTGCTTCATTCAGAGTAAATACGCAATTGAAGAAGTCATCACTGCATCGCTCTCTTTTCATTTTTTCTTTATTCATCTTTATAAACTTCTTTACAGGAGTACTACATTTGTACATGCAATAAGTGCTACCAGCATGCATTAGCCTTATATTAAATCATTATTTTGGTGATATTTTGGCTTTACCACAACCTGAATTTCAATATTTTTAATGCACATCCTTTTTTATCAAGAGTTTAAAGAGATCAGGTTAACTGAGGGCTGTGAAGGGAATGTGGAGGTTTTCTACAATGGATCCTGGGGAAATGTGTGCTGGAACCAGATGGACAGAGACACAGCGAGTCTGATCTGTCAAGAGCTGAACTGTGGAAGATCTGGTGTTTTGTCTGCTTCTACACCAAGAGTGAAATCAGCTCCTAACTGGCTGGATAAAGTTACATGTCGACCATATGATTTAAATCTGTGGCAATGTCCATCTTCACCCTGGGGACAGAATGACTGTGAAGAGAAAGAAGTGGCCAAAATCACCTGCTCAGGTAGTATGATATTTAAATAATTGCTTCAAAAATTATGTTTCTGTACATACATTTTATGTTTAATAGTGTAAATAAACTAATATTTCTGAGAACTAAAGTAAGCTGATGAGAATAATAAAATGATTTGTGAGACTAAAATGTTTAGCAGTTTTCACAGTGATAATTTGTTTTCACTGAGAGATGTAATTTGTCTCATTCTAATATTCTTTTCCATTTATTTTCTCATGTTTTAATCTCAGAGAAGGAAACTCTTGAGTCTCCTCAGAGTCGTCTGACATGTTTTATTTCACCATTTTCTTACCAGAGACAGTGCACAAGTAAGTTTATTCACAACAAATTTGTTGAATGTTTGTTAATGTACGCCTATACTTTACTAGTAAATTACTTTGCAATTACTTATATCTGCATTTTTATTATTTACCTTAAAATAGTCATTCTTTAAAGTCTATAGTTTTAGTATCATTTCTTGTTTTGTTGTAAATGTTGTGTTTAAGCTGGTCAGTGCTGGTTGATGTGTGTGTTTTAGAGAATCTTCCTCTCAGACTGAGTGGAGGGGAGGGCCGGTGCTCTGGGAGGCTGGAGGTGTATCATAACGCTGTGTGGGGCTCAGTCTGTGATGATCAGTGGGACATCAGCGATGCTCAGGTGGTCTGCAGGCAGCTGGGTTGTGGAGCAGCACTGAGGACTGATGGGAATTTAACCTTTGGTGTTGTGTGGCTCAATAAAGTTGAATGCAGAGGGAATGAGATTCACCTTTGGGACTGTCCTCTCTCCCTGAACCACACTGACTGCTCACGCAAGAAGCTTGTTAGAATTACATGTGAAGGTCACAGCAAAATGTTTAATTAAATTTAGTGCTAATAATAGTTAAAGTTTAAATGAATTATTTGCATGATTGTTAAGGTGTTTGTGTCTGTTTTGCCAGATTTTCTAGATTTGTCAGTGTCCACTGCTCCTACCACAACAACATCAGCTTCTCCTTCAGTTTCTCCTCCAGTGCGCTCAACATCAGTCTCTCCTCCACAAACTCCTCCAGCAGCGTCTCTCGTCGTCCCCTCAGTGCTTGTGATTGTATTGGGAGTTGTGCTCTTCCTGCTCTTAGTGCCACTGCTTATTCTGATTCAGCAGAACAGAGTGATGAGGAGAGGTAGGAGAGATCCAGAGACTGTCATATTGTGTCTTATTCAGTGTGTGATCAGTCATGTGTTGTGAACTGACAGCAGGTTTGTCTGTCTACACTCACAGCTCTCTCTAAGAGGAGACACAGGACGACGACTGAGGCCGTTTATGAAGAGATTCAGCACAGACACAATCACTTCACTCAGAGGGGTGAGACATGAGCCATGAATCTCATTTAATCATTAATAAGAGTCTGTCAGACAGTTGATGTTCATCTATTATTAGTCATGTTAAACCTCCTGCTTCAAACCACAGAATTCCTGACAGAAAACCGCAGAGCTGCAGGTGCATGTTTATGTGTGTGTGTGTGTGTGTGTGTGTGTGTGTGTGTGTGTGTGTGTGTGTGTGTGTGTGTGTGTCTGTGTGTGTATGTGTGTCAGTGAGTGTCTCTTCCTGTGCGTATTTTTAGATTGTCATAATTTTTAAGTGTAGGTGCAGGTGTGTGTGTGTATTTCTGGAAGGCAGCGAGGAATGGGTTCATGTGAGGATAAATGTGTGTTTGCTAATAGCCCTAACAAAAAAGGGACTTCTGCCTTTAATATTCATAATACTAAATGTGAGTATTTCATAATTGTGTTATTAATAATTAATATTTTTCTCACTAACAAACTGTTTTATGATCCAGGGGAAATGAGGTTTTGGTCTGTTTGTAATGATGAACATGTTTCTGACTGCTCTGCTCTCCTTTAACAGGGAGTCTCGTCTCTGAAGAACTGCATTCTGGGTATGAAAATGCTGATGAGCTTCTCTCAGGTTAGACAACTGAAGCACATATTTTTTCCACAAATCATTTTTAGTGAATTCAATACATAAATAAATTCAAAATAATCCTTTTAAATTCTAAATAAATAAATAAATGTAAAATTTATTTCATATTTGATTAATGACCCAATACTATTTTAATACTGCTGTTTAGGTATATATTAACAGTCTGCACTCATTTTTTAGCAAAAGAGTTCAAGACTCTTTGACCTTTTTATCTGATCACATGATTTATAAATAAATTCTCAGTCTCATGATCTGCAACAAGAACATATTTTGTCTTTTGTATCCAAACATATTCTGTGTTGATGCAGAAGAGATGAAGGAAATCACAGCGGGGTACTATGATGATGTCATCACTGATGGACTGAAACCAGATCATGAGACAGGTGTCACTCTGTTGTTCTACAGCATATAATGTACTTTTAAATTAAAATATTACAGTATATTTAAGATGTCAAATTATTTCTGAATGTAATGAATGTGTTACATTTGTAGAAGACACCCTTGAGAACTATAATAATGTCATGACGAGCGGACAGGGTATGTCTTCTTAAAATAATATGATTCTAAATCAAGGTACAGTAATATTTGAAAATACTGTCCTATTGTTTTTTGTTTTTGTTTTTGCTTATACTTAATTTAAATTTATTTTGCATGGTTAGTGAATGTACAAGAAATATATGATGATGTCATCATTAATAGACAGAGCTTTGAAGGGGTAACAGGTGAGTTGCACAGAAGCTTTCCATGTTTATATGAGTATCAGACATGTGTTCTGTGTAATTGAGTTATTTAAGAAAAAAGGAAACCTTCAAATGAGATAAAGTATTTTATAAACTGACATGTTTTTATGTCATTCTTGATCAGAGGGAGTTCAGGGGGAGTATGATGATGTGATTAGTGTCAGTGAACATGTGAGAAACCTGTTGGGTAAGTTATTGTAACACTTCAGTCGCATTATATTATATAATGATATACAGTATCTCACAAAAGTGAGTACACCCCTCACATTTCCGCAACCATTATATTATATCTTCTCAAGAGCCAATGCTATAGAAATAAAACTTGGATATATTTTAGAGTAGTCAATGTGGAGCGTGTATAGCAGTAGATTTACTCTCCTCTGAAAATAAATAAATATCCAGCCATTATTGTCAAAATAGCTGGCAATTAGTACACCCTCAGGGTGTTTTTTAACCATGCAAAGTTTATGTTTTTGTCTGCTTGACAGGACCATACAAAGTTGTGTATCTTGTATTAGAGCAGTTAAAATTTGATGCTTTAAGTACTTAAGTAAATTTCTCATACTGACCACTGGATGTTCAACATGGCATCTCATGGCAAAGAACTCTCTAAGGATTTGTGAAATAGAATTGTTGCTCTCCAAAAGATGGCTAAGGCTATTAGAGGTTCAGTAACACCCTGAAACCAAGTTACACTAAAGTGGTCAGGGTCATACAGCGGGAACAGGCCTTGCAAGGATCGATCAACAAAGTTGAGCACTCCTTCTGTGCATCAGGTGCAGAACCTGGCTTCAAAAAACAGGAGCATGAGTGCTGCCAGCATTGCTTTAACGGTTGCAGAAGTAGAAGGTCAGCTTGTCAGTGCTCAGAGCATATGCCGCACACTGCAACAAGTCGGTTTGCATGGGTGTTGTCCCAAAAGAAAGCCTCTTATGAAGCTGGCTCACAAGAAAGCCTGCAAACAGTTTGCTGAAGACAACCTGTCTAGAGCATGAATTACTCTAATCATGTCCTGTGGTCTGATGAAACTATAAAAAAAAAACTTTTTTGGCTGAGATGGTGTCCAGCATGTGTGGTGATGCCCTGGTGAGGAGTACCATGTATTGCAACTTGGTGCAGTCCATTAAGGGAAACATAAATTCCATTATGAACTGTACATTCTTAAGCAGAACATGATGCCTTCCATCCAGAAACTAGGTCGAACGGCAGTTTTCCAACATGTTAACGATCCCAAACACACCAGCAAGACGGCAACTGCCTTGCTGAGGAAGGTGAAGGTAAAGGTGATGGGGTGGCCAAGTATGTCTCCAGACCTGAACCCATTAAGCACCTGTGGGGCATCCTTAAGCGTAAGGTGTTTGTGTCTAAAATCCAGCAGCTTCGTAATGTCATTATAGAGGAGTGGAAGAGGATCCCAGCAACAACCTGTGCAGCTCTGGTCAACTCCATGCCCAAGTTGATTAAGGCAGTGCCAGATAAAAATGTTGCTAACACAAAATATTTACACTTTGGACAAGCTCACTTTTGTACTCACTTTTGTTGCCAGCTATTTTGACAATAATGGCTGTGTTTTGCATAATTTTGACGACACTACATTTTTCAGGGGACACTAAATCTATACGGTTACACAAGCTGCACATTAACTACTCTAAAATATATCCACGTTTCATTTAGTATTGTCCCTTGAGAAGGTATACTAAAATGGTTGCTGAAATGTGAGGGTGAACTCACTTTTGTGAGATACTGTATTATTATTTTAACATTGTTAATATGTTCCCTTTTTTTACTTTTAAAATATTCATCCAGTAATAACATTTGAACTGATGTATGATATTGTTTTTAATAACAGATTATAGGGATATGGAGGTGTAGTCAAATGAAGAAGGGGGCCGTTTGGCTCAGTGATCACACCCACTGCCTCAGTTAAATCAAAGTTTGAGTGATGTTGTTATTGATATGTTAAATCTCAGGTTTTGTATTTTTCCTGTTTTTTTTTTTTTTTTTTTTTTTTTAACTTTTGTCTTTGTTTGGCTTTGCTGTATTGTTTTTGATCTTGTTAAGATGAATAATAATTAAAAAAAATATTTTCAGACAAATGTTTGTGTGTATTCAAAAACACATTTGACAAACCCTGAAGTCAAATGTTGGATCTTACCTTATAAAGCACAACAACAGTAATGATAGAAGACATTGTAAATAAAAGCCCAAATGACCATCAACAGACTTCAGCCTCAGAATATCCTTTCCATTTGTTTTGGAAACATTAAAGGAACACTCCACTCCAGAAATAAGGCTCATTCTCTAACTCCCCCGAGTTAATAAATTGAGTTTTACCGTTGTGAAATCCATTCAGCCATTCTCCTGTTCTGGTGATATCACTTTTAGCATAGCTAGATTATTGAATCCTATGAGGCCAATATAGCATCGTGTTCAAAAATGACCAAAGAGTTTCGATATTTGTCCTATTTAAAACTTCTGTAGTTATATCGTGTACTAAAAAAAAGCTGTGATTTTCTCGGCCGATTAGATTAGGAACTACTCCTATTCCGGCGTAATAGAGCTTGGCAAACTACGTCACTGCGCATTGAATTATGGGTAGTCGCCGCCATGTTTTAGGTAACGTCGTCAGCCGTCAGTATTACAAGATAGTAATATTAAAAAGAAAAAAAACAATGCACCGATCCAAGGAAAAGCTAAATCTTCCATACCGAAAAAAGCTTAATGAAGTGTCAAAGCTGAGCGGATTATTATTATTAGTATATTATTATTAATTTGAATGCAACGTTATATTGTCCTAAAGTCTGTTTTTCCACCGTGTACCACATGCATAAACACCGCACCCCATGTGATATCAGAGCGCGGAAATTATCTAGTACGAGTTCACAGATGGGAACTCACGGTTTGACTGCCGCTCCAGTGCACTTTCACCGGTAGAAGGTTGGAAAAACACGGGTTGCCTGGAACGCGGCATAACTGAAGGCTGTAAAACATTGTTTGTGTATGTATATGTATAGTATAAATACACATATATGTGTTATATATCTATATCTACAGTGTATATTAGTAGTCAACATTCGAAGTGGATCAAAAAAGTTAAAGTTGTCCTAAGACATGATTTTATGTTTTATGACAACTTTGATGAAAGCTTTCGATCCACTTCAAATGTTAGTGTATATATAAATAATTTAAATTTTATATATGTACATGTGTATATACATAATATATACATATAAATACACACAATACATGAGCATATTTACACAGAAAAGTTTATGTTGGATGACATTCCTTGAGAGCAACTGATTTGACAGCATTAATTTCTTACTTTATGGTTTCATAACATCGCTGGGGCACATATTAGTCAAGTAATGCTTTTCCGTCTAACTGTTTCTACCCACACCGTGCGACGTCGTTTTGTTAACTCGGACACTTGGGATCCAAGGTGATTTGTCCAAGCTGGAAAGCTGAAAAATCGAACATTTGACAGTCTGCGTACATTCCGGTCGTGAGTGCGATTGTGGCAATTAACAACACAACAAGAGTTCACCAAAATTATTATTTGTGCTGAATAAAGTAGACTAAAACTTCACGATCACAATCCAACACAGTGTCCACCGCAGCTCCGTTACCTAATTTCCCAACATGCATTGCGTTGCTGATGTCACGTTCCCAGACTCTATAGACCTTTTTTCTGAACACGGAAGTAAGTCCGACTCTTAACTGAAAGAATGCTTTGCATTTCCGGTCTGCATTGTTTCTAGTCAAATTAGGGTATATTCCGAGCTAATAAACTAATGTTAAACCTATTAAAATGTTTTTAAAAAGCACATGGCTCCATAGCGCCATCACTTGGCAATGTCGCAATGACCGTCATTTGTCAGTGCCTCACTTTAATGAGTGTGTAGATGACACAAAGCAGCGGACGTTAGCTACATTAAAAACAGATGGATGCTTTTTGAATGGGTTCCTATGGAAACCGGAACAGAAAAGCATTCAATCTGACGTTAGAATTCGTAATGGCGCGCTCATCGTTTACTCAGGAAAAAGGTCTATAGTCAAGGAAGTTTGCTGCCGGGGGGCGGAAAATGGCAACGTGAAGTAGACAGCGTGAGTGAATCGGTCCTTGAACGTTTGTCTATTTGCTTGTAAATTTAAGTGCATTTTGCTAAATATTACATATATTTTTTTACGCTAAGCACATGCTGATTAGTTAGGGGTTCTTTTGGTTACACTTTCATTTTATTTGTTTGCGTTTTTGAAGTTTATGTGGATACTCAACACGGCTCATTCTCCGTCGTTATTTTTATCTCTCCTGTCAGTGCCGTGATTGACTTGCTGGACTATGACAAAAGATAAAAAACGCAAATCTAAATCAATGGATTCATCTTTAACTCTCGGTGCTTGTGTCACGGTGGACTTTGACTCAGAATCAGGTGCTCTCGTTCCACTACCTGAAACTCCGTCGAAGGAACCAAAACTCAAAAAAGGCAGAAAGTTTGCAAAAAACTTCTTCTTAAATCTCAAAAATAAAGAAATTAATAACAAAATTATTTGCAGTGCGTGTACATTTTTTTTTTAAATCTTTATTTTTCTTTGTGCACTTCAAACGCTTTTCATCGCGAAACCACAAAAGTTGCTCTCTTTTCTGCTGTCTTTTTTTGCGGGTCTAAATTTTTTGTTTGCGAGTTGAAAAGTTTTGCTTGCGAGTAAAGATGAATCTCAGTGGGCGGTCTCGACCTATCAGGATGAAAGGCCTTTTTCTATTGGTCACTCTCGATTGAAGTGACCACGCCCACTACGTTTCCCCGCTGCTGCCGCAGTCAGTCTGACTGAGGAGCGAGTGAGTGAGGTTCTATCAGCCATGGCGAACAAAAGGGTGTTTACTGAGGAAGATAACTAATTTAACGTCTTAAACTGAGTGACAAGTGAATTTATGTAGTCTCTCTTCTCATGCTCACCCATTTAAATACGTATCAGACATTCAAATGTCTGATCTTACCTTTTAATGAACAAATAGTGACAATTGAAGACAAATGACCATCTGTGATTTAACAGCCCTCAGCATATATTGGAGTTTTGTCAATGGATAATGCTGAAAAAAAAAAACTTTGCATTTATTTTGTATTAAGTCACTTTTACAATAGAAAAACAATGCATCACATAGTACAACAATTGTATGTTTAAAATACATATTTCTTCTTTATAAACCATATAAAACACTTTATATTAACTTTTACTATATATTATGACTTAATGCTTACAACAGAACATTACAACCCCAGTGCAGCTCATATGCAGCTTCTTGGTACTTCTTTTGGATGGAATCGTCCTTACCTTCAGCATCGAGTCATTCAAAGCTGCACACAACATATAAGAGCTTCTTCATTCCTGACAAGCGATAGTATGTATGTAGTGGCAGGTTTCATTTTGGTTGATTGTAGGTAAGCATCCACTTCTTCAAGCGCTCATTTTGTTATTTAAAGTTCATATGTTGTTACAGTTTTGATTCACTAGAACAGTGCAGTCTAAAAAACCGACTCAAACGATTAATTCGGGAATTGTTCTGATTCTAAACAGCAAACTAAAAACAAGACTTCATTCCTGAAGTAGTGTCAGGATAAATGTTCCTCTGGCCAGCATACTGCAGTCAAATATGTATAAGTAACATTGTTCTGGCTCAGACAAGAGTATTTTAATTTGATCTCGTGTCGTGTTCCAGTCAAACAAGTGTGCTGTATAATCATCAAGTTTGTCATCTCTTTTTTTATTGCCACCTACAGGAGCAAATCGGCATTGCACTAGTAAACACGTACAAGTACAGCTGCAAACTTGGTTTAGTATTCCTGTATGATGAACTGTGTATGGTCATAAGTATACTATACTTTATTGTAATATTTTTAAGATAGTATACTACTAATATACTGCTACTATGTATTAATATGTACTAATATATACTGTATACTTGACAAACCTTGCTAAAATACACTGAATAAAAAAACAATTATTAAAACAAATACTTAAAACTGTTCCATTAATTTAAGTTTACATCCAAGTAGTAAACAAGAACTTAAAGCGAGAATCATCAGGCAGTTTGTTATCTGTGTAAGTATTTTTATATCTGCAGGTGCTGAGCTTTGATGTTGTAAATAAACTGGAATGTTTCCTGTCTCTGAAATCAGTTTCCTGTATGTTTAACTTTGTCATTCCTCTATGTTTCATGTTTCTCACTAGCTAAGTGTCACTGTGAGTTGGAGGAGGAGTCCTCTTCATCAAGGCTGGCGTACTTTAAATAAATATGGTGACAATCTTAAATACGCCGTCTGATTTGTCAGTGAAACTTTTTGATGATTTCCTTTCTTGTGTCTAATAAGGTAAAAGTGTCTTTGATTGGCTTGTTGCTTGGTGGCAAGTTTCTGTCTCTGACTCTTTTGAACCTGTTAGTTCTGAGCTCATCAAAGTGTATGATCAGTAAAGATGGAGAGCTGTCTAACCTTCATTTTTTTGTCTTCTGTGATCAAACTCGCCACAGCTGGTATGTACACATTCAGGATTGTTGTATTAGTTAATGTAATAGTAATTGACCCTGTGTTTATGTTATGAATTGGTCATAACATATTTTATAGTTGAATTTTTTGTGAGTAATATTTGCTTTATTATAAAAGTGAATTTCACTCTCTTGTGGTCTTTTTGTCCTCTCCCCTCTTTAACTGACTTAATGTCTGTTTAAGTCCATTTTATTTACATCTTTTTGTATCTTGTCTACAGGTAATGTGAGGCTGGTGGGTGGTAGTAATTCATGTGCTGGTAGGTTGGAGATTTATTATAATGGAGAATGGGGAACCGTGTGTGATGATTTTTGGGATTTGACAAACACTGCAGTGGTGTGTAGAGAGCTGGGCTGCGGTGAAACTTCAAACACAATGCGTACTGCTCACTTTGGACCAGGATCAGAAAAAATCTGGATGGATGATGTGATGTGTAGTGGATTAGAGTCCACAATAATCAGTTGCAATTCCTTAGAAAAGGGTGAGCATGACTGTGAGCATAATGAAGATGTTGGAGTTATCTGCTCAGGTAGGCTGATTTTCTAGATTTCATCATGAATTATATTTTAAGGCATAAATTATATTTATAATTTATACATTATAAATAAATGTACTATCAATAGAGACCAAGGAATGATGTAATACAGGGTGAGTTTAACTATTTAGAATTAATCTAACAGGGGTGAAATCACTCAGTATTACATTAATCATAAAGGAGCACTATATGATCCGAAATGAAAGTAGTTTCATGCCTAAAAATGCAAAGGAATTATAGTACACAAAATTAATTTTATATAAATTTATAGAAGTAAAATGTTGGATTATAATTTAGGTTAAATTTTGAATTTCAAAACAACTTTGAGGCAAAATTGTGGCAAAAGCTTGTTAAATCAAATCACTACAACACTCCTCTCCTAGTAACTTTTTTTTATTTGGGGGATTTTTTTAATGTTGATTTAAACAGTTTTTATAACTAACATTCCAGGCATCAGTCTGGTTGGAGGTTCTCGCTGCTCTGGGAGATTAGAGGTGCCTCAGGGGAACACATGGTACACAGTCTGTGACGCTGCCTTTGACCAGCAGGATGCAGAGGTTGTGTGTAGAGAGCTGGACTGTGGGGCTCCTGTACAGGTGCTAGGAGCAACTGTTTTTGGCAAAGGAGATGCTCAGATGTGGACACAAGAGATTCAGTGCAGTGGAGATGAGTATCAGTTTGCTCTTTGTCCAACATCAACATCACAATTGTGCTCCTATGACAACCATGTGAGCGTTGTATGCACTGGTAGGTGAATGACATGTGAAATATGCGTGTTGACATAACATTCTTAAATAATATAGTAAAACAAAAAAATTGTGCCACTTTGTCTTCAGAACCAGTGCGATTAGTAGGTTCTAACAGTCACTGTGCTGGTAGAGTGGAGGTTCTTCATGATAGTAAGTGGGGAACAGTGAATGATATTAGCTGGGATTTGCCAGACGCTGCAGTGGTGTGTAGAGAGCTGGGCTGTGGTGAGGCTGTAAGTGCACCAAAGAGTGCTTACTTTGGAGAAGGAACAGGAAAGATCTGGATTTCTAATTTACTGTGTACTGGATCAGAGTCTACATTGATAAACTGTAGATCCGATGGATGGGGACTTCAATCATGGGGATACAATCATACTGAAGATGCTGGAGTTGTCTGCTCTGGTGAGTTCATCTAGAATTATTTCAGAATTATTCCCCCCTGGAAACAAGACTAAATATCTTGTCATTTTGCTTTTAGTAAATGCATCTTAATTTAAGAATTTTAACATATTTTACCTAGAAACAAGACAAAAGTCTTTTTTTTTTTTTTTTTTGCAGTGCTCAGTTTTACATTAGGTGCCTGTGCGGACTGAAGTTTTATATATTATAAGTATTATGTGACATGCTGAATCCTGATATAGAACAAAAAATAATTTTGTGGACAACATGATTTTTTTTTTTTTTTTTTTTTGTTCTAGGCAATTATTTTTCTTAATAAAAATACAAATTATCTCATTTAATGACTGAGCATTTCACATACAAAATACATTTTAATGACATGCTTGGTGCATTTTATTTACAAAAGTTTTTTTCTGATATCTGTTAAATGAAAAAAACATTCAATCTCATGTGAACAAAATGCAAGAATGTAAGTGAATTTTATGCACAAATCAAACTGCTGCCAAATGATAAAATGCAACCAGTTTAGTCTTATAAAATAATATTAAGACATGAATTTGCAAATATAAATTGTAATATTTTTAAGGAGTCAGGCTGGTTGGAGGTTCTCGCTGTTCTGGCCGAGTTGAAGTGCTTCATGATCAGTCGTGGATGTCAGTGTGTGATGCTGCCTTTGACCAGCAGGATGCAGAGGTTGTGTGTAGAGAGCTGGACTGTGGGGCTCCTGTACAGGTGCTAGGAGCAGCTGCTTTTGGCAAAGGAGATGCTCAGATATGGACACATGATATTCAGTGCAGAGGAAATGGATCCTATATAATTTTGTGTCCAACATCCTATTCTCTCAATCACACCTGCACCCATAAGAATGATATTGGACTGCAATGCTCTGGTAATGGAGCAGTCGCTAGAAAAAATCACTTTGCTTGTTATGTTGGCTTGGAGATTTATAATAAAACATTTTATTATTATTCTTCTGATCCGAAATTTTCCAAACGCTACTCCTCCTAGGGCTTTAATGCCACAATCCCCAAACTTGTCAGAGACCTGGGCCCTGACCACGAGATTGTTGCTATATCTTTTTAGACTGATCAGACTTGCAGTTTGTTAATTTTTGTACATTAAAATTTTCCATAGACTTGCATAGGCTGAGAAAAGATGCCCCCTCTAAAGGAGCAATTCCATTCCACTGAAGGGAGGGGACCACTTACCTACTTTCACTTTAGCCTTCGGCACGTACATTGTGTATGTGCTCACGAAACTTATTTGCACGCATTATACCGCCCTTAAAATTATAATATTCCAGCGATTGCATTCCATCCACCCATAAGAACACATCAAGAGCTAAATTCGGCTGTTTGCAGCTATTTTATTTCAAACCGCTTTTTTTCACCGCGTAAATTCTGTGAACGTGCCCACAAAACTACATAATTTGCACGTAATTGACCGCTTTAAAATTTAAATATTCCAGCGATTTAAGTCAATCCACCGATTAGAGCACATCAAGACATAAATTCAGGCGCTTGTGAGCCGTTTTATTTCAATCCGAAAGCGCTGTCTTCAGAGTGAATACAGACGAGCTTCATGAAAGTCAGCGCGTCACCGCAGCTGCCGTCAGAAGTCCTGGTTGCTATAGAAACAATAGGCGCTCTGAAACGTGCGCTCAGTACTGCCCATGCGCACTGGCTCATCTTGCCTAAAAAATAAGCATTTTTTAACACTATAGGAGCACAAGGAACCATATTTATGGGGCAGTTCTTGTTGGATTTATTTGGTGATTTTAAATATGAAATTTAATCGTAAGCTTAGTGATCAGTTTTGGAGAATTTGATGTTTCCCCATTCAAAGATGCTCTTGAATGCCCGAATAGCGTTTCAAAGATGGCCGCCGAGTGACATGACTTGCCTTGAAGGGTCTTTGCTATACATCACTGAACGTCTTTTAAAAGCATTTAAATAAAAACACTCCAGCGATTGTACACAATAAAAATAGAAGAACATTATAAGAGCTACATTGAGTCTCTGTTCTCCGTCAACAAAGACATCATTTGCATGTCTTTTAAAGGTATTTAAATAAAAACACTCCCACGATTCAACATAACAATATAAGAGTAATATATTACAAATGTCAAATGCTTGCTTATTTCTGCTTGTGTGGTCAACTGCACAACAATGCGTTGTGGATTTGACGCACGTGCTCCGAACTACATTAATCCTCGCTTCTGCCAATAAGAAACACTTCTCTCGGACAAACACAGACAAGATAATTTCAAAATACACCAAAGCTTAACGAATATAATCGTAAACAGTTGTTTATGTCTTAAGTGAACGTGAACTGTTGAGAAATAAATCGTATGTGGATCATTATTGGAATTTAACATTAAAGCGGCCACATTCTGCTTTCTGTCTTCAATTTTACTACATAAAAAAATCGTTCATTTGTCTTGGCTTCTTTTATGTATCTATGTATGCATTTATTTATTGCTCTAACAAGGATCAATAATGATGAAAGCAATGCAATGTTCACGTTGTTCATACTGCTAATGTTGTCCAAAAGAGGGGGCCCACAGGATAACTAATCCTTCAAGATCTCAGTTCAAAGACCTATTTACAGTGTTTCATTTGAGTGAGAAAACTTTGAAAATAGCAAGCAGGGAAAACAATTAAAAGCATATAAAAACAATACAAATAATTATTTCACATCCAGCTAGCCAACTCTGATGAACGCTGGACACACAAGTGTTCTGCCTCTATTGCCCCAATGCTGCCCGGGTTGGCTCTCCAAGCCAACATTTAAAGTTTGTAATCAAACTTTAGCTTCTAGTTTCATACTGTTAAACTTTATGTTCTTTGTCCAGGTTATGTTAACCTCAGACTGGCAAACGACCCTGACATCTGTTCTGGTCGAGTTGAGCGTCAATACTCAAATAAATGGGGCACAGTGTGTGATGCATGCTGGGATATGAGAGCTGCCAGTGTCCTCTGTAGACAGCTGAATTGTGGGATTGCTGTGTCTGTTGTGGGATCAGACTGGTTTGGAGAGGGAAGTGGTAAAATCTGGGCTGATGTGTTTGATTGTGACGGGAATGAAACAAAACTCTCAGAATGTTCCATCTCTTCATGGAGTCGAGCTGAATGTTCTCATAGACGAGATGTTGGAGTCATCTGCTCTGGTGAGAGAATAATATTTTTTAAAAGTTATAAAATGCCTTTGTAAATTACTTTGAAATATCTTAATAAAATGGCACATCTATCACTCAGGTTCCTCTCTGGCTCTTCATGATGGTCTGGTGCGGTTGTCTGGAGAGAGACAGTGTGAGGGGGAGGTGGAGGTTTTCATCCATCAGGTCTGGAGGAGAGTTCTGCTGGACTCCTGGAGTCTCAATGAATCCTCTGTGGTCTGCAGACAGCTGGGCTGTGGCTCTGTGCTGAACTTCTACGGCTCCTCTTCATCCAGTCCTGAACACAGTCATGAGTGTGTGACGGGCTTCCAGTGCTCTGGGAGTGAAGCTCATCTGGGGAACTGCAGCTCTCCACAAACTCTCAACTGCAGCTCCACACAACAGCTGTCAATCACCTGCCTTGGTGAGAACAACAACATCTGGACAGATTCTTCAGTTGTTAGTGATCATCAATAATGTTTTTTCTTTCTTTCTCTGACTACCAGATCACGGGTCCATCAGGCTGGTGGGTTCTGGGGGAGACTGTGCAGGGAGGCTGGAGGTTTTTCACAGCGGCTCATGGGGGACAGTGTGTGATGACTCCTGGGATATTAAAGATGCCCATGTGGTGTGCAGACAGCTGCAGTGTGGAGTGGCCCTCAGTAACCAGCAGGTACCAGCCTGGTTTGGTCCTGGTTCTGGACCCATATGGTTGGATGAGGTGGAGTGTGAGGGGAATGAGACGTCCCTGTGGAGCTGCTCTTCTCCAGGCTGGGGAAAACATGACTGTAATCACAAGGAGGACGTAGGAGTCATGTGCTCAGGTAAACAGCACACTAGTGTAAATGTTTATCAATAATGTAGCTATTTGTTTTTCACAAAATATCCTATGTAATAATTAAACTCCATGGTGAGCAAGAACAAAAGGGCTCTAATGGGTTTTGTTTTGCAGTAATTGCTGTATGATGCAGTTTGTGGCTACTTACCAAATAAATAAATATGATCGATTTTAGTGTAAATTATTTTATAATTTTAAGTGTATACTATTTTCCTTTACGAAAAAAAATTGCCCACTACAAAATATAAAGGAACAATGGATCCAATGAAATTACATTACTATTAATGCAGCAGTTCTATGAGGTATTAAGTATTACATATTTTAATAACATATTATAAAGCTGTTTTAAAAACATGCTGTGTTTATTAGTTTGTACACACAATCAGTGCTTGAAGCATGCGTTAGCCTTATATTAAATTATTGTTTTGCTGATATATTGTGGCCTAATGGTAAGAGAGTAAGATTGCAGGTTCTCATGTCCGGCAGGGATTGTTGGTGGGGGGAGTGAATAACAAGCACTCTCTCCACCCTCAATATCACGACTGAGGTGAGACCCTTGCAAGGCATCGAACCCTCAACTGCTCCCCGGGCGCTGCAGCATTGGCTGCCTACTGCTTCGGGTGTGTGTTCACAGTGTGTGTGTGTGCACTTGGATGGGTTAAATGGAGAGCACAAATTCCAAGTGTGGGTCACCATACTTGGTGACATGTCACATCCTTTCCTTTTCCTTTCATATTTTGGCTTTACCACAACCTGAATTTAAGTATTTTTAATCGACATCCTTTTTCATCTAGAGTTTAAAGAGATCAGGTTAACTGAGGGATGTGAAGGGAATGTGGAGGTTTTCTACAATGGATCCTGGGGAAATGTGTGTTGGAACCAGATGGACATAGACACAGCAAGTCTGATCTGTCAAGAGCTGAACTGTGGAAGATCTGGTGTTTTATATGCTTCTACACCAAGAGTGAAATCAGCTCCCAACTGGCTGGATAAAGTTACATGTCGACCACATGATTTAAATCTGTGGCAGTGTCCATCTTCACCCTGGGGACAGAATAACTGTGGTGAAGATGAAGTTGCCAAAATCACTTGCTCAGGTTGGATAATGTTTAAATAATTTAATACTGTTTCAATAATAATGTGTCTGTACATACATTTTTATGTATGATAAGTAAATGAATATTTCTGAAAAACAGAATAGTGAAAAAAATTACCTCAGAGATCTCACGTCTTATCCTAATGTTCTGTGTACTTTTCTTAATTTTATCAAGGAATAATCACAGAGGAAGAAACTCGTGAGACTCCCCAGAGTCATCTGACATGTTTTGTCTTACCATCTCCTTACCAGAGAAAGTGCACACGTAAGTTTATTCACAACATATTTGTTAATGTAGGCTAGTATTTCCCTACATTACTGTTAAATCACTGTTAAATGACTAATATCTGCATTTTTAAACCAGGATTTACCTGAAAAAATAAAAACATCATTAAAGCTAATAGCTCTAGTTTCAGTGTGTGTTTAGTTGCAATTCATTAGTTAATTTGTCTTTTGTGTCTTAGTTTAAGCCTACATTTACCTTATATTATTTTCTGTACATTGCATTATTTGCATTTAAAATCAGTGCATTTAAATTTGCTTTTTAAATTCTGTCTTCAGTTTTAGAGTGTATTTTGTTGTAAATGTTGTGCTGAAGCTGCTCAGTGCTGGTTGATGTGTGTGTTTTAGATCATGTTCCTCTCAGACTGAGTGGAGGGGAGGGCCGGTGCTCTGGGAGGCTGGAGGTGTATCATAACGCTGTGTGGGGCTCAGTCTGTGATGATCAGTGGGACATCAGCGATGCTCAGGTGGTCTGCAGGCAGCTGGGTTGTGGATCAGCACTGAGGGCTGATGGGAATTCAGTCTTTGGTGCTGGTGAAGGTGTTGTGTGGCTGAACAAAGTCGAGTGCAGAGGGAATGAGATTCACCTGTGGGACTGTCCTCTCTCCCTGAATAACCACACTGACTGCTCACATAAAGAGCACGCTGGACTCACCTGTGCAGGTCACAACTACATTTTTTAGATAATTTTAGAGCTGATAATGTTTGGTATTTAAATCAGTCTTTCAGATAATTTTTCATGTGTTTTGACAGATTTGTCAGTGTCCACTACTCCTGCCACAACAACATCAGCTTCTTCTCCAGTGCGCTCAACATCAGTCACTACTCCTCCATTCCCCCCAGTGCTTGTGATTGTACTGGGAGTTGTGCTCTTCCTGCTCTTAGTGCCACTGCTTATACTGATTCAGCAGAACAGAGTGATGAGGAGAGGTAGGAGAGATCCAGAGTCTGTCATATTGTGTCTTATTCAGTGTGTGATCAGTCATGTGTTGTGAACTGACAGCAGGTTTGTCTGTCTACACTCACAGCTCTCTCTAAGAGGAGACACAGGACGACGACTGAGGCCGTTTATGAGGAGATTCAGCACAGACACAATCACTTCACTCAGAGGGGTGAGACATGAGCCATGAATCTCATTTAATAGCATTAATTATAGTCTGTCAGACAGTTGATGTTCATCTATTATTAGTCCTGTTAAACCTCCTGCTTCAAACCACAGAATTCCTGACAGAAAACCACAGAGCTGCAGGTGCATGTTTATATGTGTGTGTGTGTGTGTGTGTGTGTGTGTGTGTGTGTGTGTGTGTGTATGTGTACCTGGTATTTATCACGTTATGGGGACCAAATGTCCCCACAAGGATATTAATACCAGTACATTTTGACCTTGTGGGGACATTTCTCAGGTCCCCATGAGGAAACAGGCTTATAAATCATGCACAATGAGTTTTTTTGAGGAAGTAAAAGCGTGCACAATATCCTTTTAGGGCTAGGTTTAGTTGTAGGGTAGGTGTAGGGCGATAGAAAATATGGTTTGTACAGTATGAAAACCATTACGCCTATGGAATGTCTCCATAAAACATGTAAACACAACCTGTGTGTGTCTCTTCTTGTTAGTATTTTTGGACCGTCATGAGGAGATGTTCATATATTTTTAAGTGTAGGTGCAGTTGCAGGTGTGTGTGTGTGTCTATTTCTGGAAGGCAGTGAGGAATGGGTTCATGTGAGGATACATGTGTGTTTGCTAACAGGCCCAACAAAAAGAGATTTCTGCCTATAATGCTTTTAGAAATTCAAATAAATAATATTTGTTCTGTGTTGTCTTCTTTATAATGCAAAGGAAATGAGGATTTAATTTGTTTGTAATGATGAACATGTTTCTGACTGTTCTGCTCTACTTTAACAGGGAGTCTCATCTCTGAAGAACTGCATTCTGGATATGAAGATGCTGATGAGCTTCTCTCAGGTTAGAGAGATGAAATGCATTTTCGGTCCATATTCCACTCAAAAAAAAAACCATAAAGTAAACTAATTGTATTACATATTTGATTAATGACACAATACTATTCAAATACTGCTGTTTACTTCTATATTAACAGTCTGCTCTCCTTTTTTAGCAAAAGATTTCGAGACTGCATATTATGATGATGTCACAAATGGCAGTGGCCTAAAAGGTCAGTGACCTTTTGAACTCTTCATGATTCATTACCAAAAGTAATTTCATAATTTTCGCTTTGTATCCAAACATATTCTGTGTTGATGCGGAAGAGATCACAGCAGGGTATTATGATAATGTCATCACTGATGGACTGATACCAGTGTGCTTAAGGTATATATTTCAGATTTGTTTAGAATTTAATGAATGTGTGTGAATTCGTAGAAGACACACCTGAGAGCTATGATGATGTCATGACGAGCGGACTGAACTCTGAGATCAAAAAAGGTTTTTACTTTTTTATCAATTAAAAAAACATTCCTTTAAAATCAAGATTGTTACAGATAATATTTTAAATTATTGTCTTATAAAGTTTATTGGCTTACATTTATTATCAATCACATTTGCATGTGTAGTGGACACAACAAAGGATTATGATGATGTCATCATTATTAGACCAATCTCTCAAGGGCTAACAGGTGAGATGCAAAGAAATATTTTCTTTTAATCAGATCTCATCAAGGGAAAAGATCAAATAAAATGTTTATTTCTCCTCAGTGCAAGACACATGAAAGCCCGCATGGAGTTTGCTAAAAAACACCTGAAGGACTCCAAGATGGTGCGAAATAAGATTCTCTGGTCTGATGAGAGCAAGATAGAACTTTTTGGCCTTAATTCTAAATGGTATGTGTGGAGAAAACCAGGCACTGCTCATCACCTGTCCAATACAGCCCTCAACAGTGCATCATGCTGTGGGGGTGTTTTTCAGCTGCAGGGACAGGACGACTGGTTGCAATCGAGGGAAAGATGAATGCGGCCAAGTACAGGGATATCCTGGATGAAAACCTTCTCCAGAGTGCTCAGGACCTCAGACTGGGCCGAAGGTTTACCTTCCAACAAGACAATGACCCTCAGCACACAGCTAAAAAAACAAAGTAGTGGCTTCACAACAACTCCGTAACTGTTACTGAATGGCCCAGCAGAGCCCTGACTTAAACCCAATTGAGCATCTCTGGAGAGACCTAAAAATGGCTGTCCACCAACGTTTACCATCCAACCTGACAGAACCGGAGAGGATCTGCAAGGAGGAATGGCAATGGATCCCCAATTCCAGGTGTGAAAACTTGTTGCATCTTTCCCAAAAAGACTCATGGCTGTATTAGATCAAAAGGGTGCTTCTGCTAAATACTGAGCAAAGGGTCTGAATACTTAGGACCATGTGATATTTCAGTTTTTTTTTTTAATAAATCTGCAAAAATGTCAACAATTCTGTGCTTTTCTGTCAATGCTGTGTGTACATTAATGAGGAAAAAAATTAACTTAAATGATTTCAGCAAATGGCTGCAATATAACAAAGAGTGAAACATTTAAGGGGGTCTGAATACTTTCCATACCCACTGTCTTTCCCTTTTTTTAATTAAAACTGTTATGCCTTTGTGAGATTTTTTTTGTATTGTTTTTTTTTTTTTTTGGCCTTGTTAATAGCAATAATAAAAAAGAAAAAAAGAAAAAATTTTGCACAACCACAGTGATAGTCAAAGACATTCTAACGGTGATTTACCAGGCCTCAGCTTCGTAACAACATGTACTGGACTTTTGTAAGTGGATAATGCTGAAAAAAAATGCATTTATTTTGAATGCATTAAGTAACTTTCAAAACTTTTCACAAAAACAAAACCCAACTTTTATCTTATACGATCAGGTGTGTTTTACAAATAAATAAATACATATGCAAATTGCCTGTCTGCTGGGCTTTTTACTTTTATATGCCTCATTTATACTGTAGAAGTGTTGAGTTTTATAAGGTATATTTATTCTCCTGCTGCATGTTGCTTTGTCTAAAGGCAGTAACTGTGTAATTGTTGATACAGTGATAATCACTTGGCTAATTATGTTAGCATGAGCATGTCATAATTCAGTTCATTTTATTTTAAGAAGCAATCTTTTTTAGTCAACTCAAATGAAATAAGTACAGAGTACTAATATTTTCACATCATAAATAATAGTTTATAAACAAATGGCAGTTGGCCAATTTAAGGCAATCGTTTTCTACAAATGAAATAAAAAATATATTTAGGTTTAATGTAGTGCATTATGGTAACATGGGATGAAAACTCAACTAAAGAGCAATTGCCTGTATAAATCTATCACATTCACTGTTCAATTGATTAATAGTTTAGTGATATTTCTATGTAAAATCTGAGCATTTATGTTATTTGAAATTCTTTTTTGAAATAAAACTTTTTTTAACATGTGACGTAGTACTTATATGGTCATGTAACTGATGTTTTCATTAAATCCGAGTCGTTTATCCAGACCATTTTTTATGTCTCCAATAGGACAGAAATGCTCTGAGATAATGTGCCCTTAATCTTTCTGAGTCAGTGAGTGCTCCCTGGGGAGAAAATCATTCTCTCCTTTTTTTCGTTCAAAAAAGTTGGTTTCGCAGACTATTTTCATAACTGATTCCAATGAAAGCTCATTTAAAATCAGATAATTAAAAATAAGCCTTTGATTCATGAGTGCAACTTGAAATAAGCATTTCCTATGGGTAAATTAAGTAAAAGGTTAAATATGAAGCCTTCTGTAACAGTACAGTGATGATAATACTTTATACTGTGGTACTGAATAGTCGTTCACAAGGTACAGATGTCAAACTCAAGACCTTATTCGTCGCTGTCAAACGGTAGGATGAAATTACAAGTTTGGTTCCAACGGATTGTAAATCCTTATCCAATTTGTCCATCGCTTGTTTTGCGCTTTGTGTTCTTACTCTGATGATCCTGTTTTACAGAGACCTAACGATTCAGTGCGTGAGTGAACTGTTTGAATGAACTGATTCAGATAGTCTTGCTAACTCATTTGATACATTTTTTGAGAAGAAACAGAAGAACCACCTCAAGAGTGATTCAGCAGCACTGTTCTAAATCTAAAAAGATGACCGAAACGACACGACATAATTCATTAAACATCCTGAGGGAAAAGGTTTCTCGGTCGGTAAACAGTAATCTCCTACCTCATCCCTCTATTGTACTGCCACCTGTAGGATCACATCGCTATTGCAGTATTACACTTGTACAATTGCAGGGCTTGTAGGGCCTGTAAAAAAGATTCTAGCAGAAATGTATGATGTATATGGATAGGTATTGTGTGTGTGTGTGTGTGTGTGTGTGTGTGTGTGTGTGTGTGTGTGTGTGTGTGTGTGTGTGTGTGTGTGTGTGTGTGTGTGTGTGTGTGTGTGTGTGTGTGTGTGTCAAAAGGTATCAAAGTAGTGACAAAGACATGTTATTCATGAAATTATCATGTAGATTATATAGGTTATCACAAATATTAAGCAGCAAAAATGGTTATCAACATTGACAATAATAAGAAACATTAGTAACTGAGGTAAAATAATTGAGCATCAAATCAGCATTGGAATGATTTATAAAAAAATCATGTGACACTGAAGATAATGGCTGCTCAAAAGTCAGCTTGGCAGTCACATTTTTACATTTTTAATATATCAAGTAAAACTGTCCCAAACCATCCACCCATACAGAGCAGTTATTTAAAACTAATATTTTACAAAATAACTATAAATTACTTAATTTCAAATAAATGCAGCCTTGGAGAGCACAAGAGATTTCTTTTAAAAACATAATAAAAAAAAACTTAACTACTAAAGAAAATACCCTATTAGACTCTAGTGTGCTCTTGGAGAACATAAATACACTTCTAAATATATAAAATATAATTATTTCTTTACAGAAAAAAAAATTTAAAACATATTTTCTTTATGTTTGTATCTAACTAATACTTCTATGTGAACTCAAAGTGAAAACAGGTGGTTATCAACTCTTGTATTTGTATCTGCTGGGCTTTGATGCCCTAAATAAACTGGAATGTTTCCTGTCCCTAAAATCAGTTTCCTGTAACATGTGAGTTTGTCACCCTTTGAACAAGTGGAAGAGGAGGAGTCGTGTTCTTTAGTACTGATGTGCTTTTATTAAATAAGGTGATAATCAAAAATGCGTCTTCTGATTTGTCACTGAGGCTCTTTGATGATTTCCTCTCTTCTGTCTAATAAGGTAAAAGTGACTTTGATTGGCTTGTTGTTTGGCAGTTGTGCAGCCTTCAGTCTCTGTCTCTTTAGGGGGCTATGTGACACTTTCATTCTTGATCCAGAGTGAATGATCAGTAAAAATGGAGAGCTATCTAACACTCATTTTTCTGTCTTCTGTGCTTAGACTCACCACAGCTGGTACGTACACACTTAGAATCGTAATGTAAGTTAATTTGTTATAATAATTAAATTTGTTAGTGTGATAATTCCTAACAGGATATATATATATATATATATATATATATATATATATATATTTCTTTTTGTTTTGTTTTTGTTTTTTTTGTTTAAACAAATATTAGCATTATTAAGCAGTACATTGCATGTAAAATCTCTCATTTTTTCTTTGTCTCACATTCCACTTTCACTAAATACATCTTTCTATATATTTTCTACAGAAAATGTGAGGCTGGTGGGTGGCAGTAATTCCTGTGCTGGTAGATTAGAGGTTTATTATAAAGGAGAATGGGGAACCGTGTGTCATGATTTTTTGGGTTTAACTGCCGCATCAGTGGTGTGTAGAGAGCTGGGCTGTGGCGATACTATAGATACAATACGTCTTGCTAACTTTGGACCAGGATCAGGAAAAATATGGATGGATTACGTGGATTGCAGTGGATCAGAGTCCACAGTACTAGACTGTGGAGGACTAGATGTAAATGAACCTGACTGTACGCATAATGAAGATGCTGGAGTCATTTGTTCAGGTAGGCTGATTATTAGTGTTGGTCATCATCCTGTTTACCACATAAATGATTTAAATTTTATTAATCACTCCTGTATGATTAGGAATCAGGCTGGTTGGAGGTTCTCGCTGCTCTGGGAGGTTTGAGGTGCCTCATAGGAACACATGGCACACAGTGTGTGACGCTGCCTTTGACCAGCAGGATGCAGAGGTTGTGTGTAGAGAGATGAACTGTGGGGCTCCTGTACAGGTGCTGGGAGCAGCTGCTTTTGGCAAAGGAGACGCTCAGATGTGGACACAAGAGATTCAGTGTAAAGGAGATGAGTATCAGTTTGCTCTCTGTCCAGTGTTACCTTCACATAACATTTGTTCCCATGACAATGATGTGAGCATTGTATGTGCTGGTAGGTGAATGACATATGAACTAAGAGTAAATCATTCCGTAATACTGTAATAAATGTATTTTTCTTACTCGTTTTTTGTTTTGCAATTTCTCTTTCAGAAACAGTGCAATTAGTGGGTGCTAATAGTCACTGTGCTGGTAGAGTGGAGGTTCTTCATGATGGTGAGTGGGGAACAGTGTGTCATGATGGCTGGGATTTGCCAGACGCTGCAGTGGTGTGTAGAGAACTGGGCTGTGGCGAGGCTGTAAGTGCACCAAAGAGTGCTTACTTTGGTGAAGGAACAGGAAGAATCTGGATCAATAGTGTACAGTGTACTGGATCAGAATCTACACTTATGAACTGTGGATTTATTGCATGGGGAATTGAGGCTAATCATAATGAAGATGCCGGAGTCGTCTGTTCTGGTTAGCTCATCTAGACTTATTTCATAATTATTGAGCTTATCTCCCACAAACTACAGAATACATACTAATTTTCTTTCTGCTTTAATTTTCACTCCTTTTTAATGTCATGGCAGGTGGCTAAATATTTGCCTGAAGGTGAAGTGATGTGTTTATGTGACATAATAATCTACAAGATTGAATATACACACTTTTGTAGGCATGCATTTCGTGATCCAGAAAAAATCTAGGAAATATATCAAAGATCAAGCTTTTTTTGACAAATAAATGTTAATAACATGCTGGGTGTTTTTTGCCCACAAAAGGTTTTTACTGTTATCCATGAAAAAATGGTCATGAGTCATGACAGTAGCTATTAAGCTTTTTTTTTTTTTTTTTTTTTTTTTTGTTATAAAAGCCTGTTGTGGCTTATTATTGTCTCTCTTCTTAAAGGAGTCAGGCTGGTTGGAGGTTCCCGCTGTTCGGGCAGAGTAGAGGTGCCTCATGAGCGGACATGGATGTCAGTGTGTGACGCTGCCTTTGACCATCAGGATGCAGAGGTTGTGTGTAGAGAGCTGGACTGTGGGGCTCCTGTACAGGTGCTGGGAGCAGCTGCTTTTGGCAAAGGAGATGCTCAGATATGGACACTTGAGATTCAGTGTACTGGCAACGAGTCTTATACATCTGTCTGTCCAACATCATCTTCTCTCAGACACAACTGTACCCATGAGAATGACGTAGCACTAATATGTTCTGGTAATGGAGAAGTACTGAGTAGTTTCAACTTAAGATAATCACGTACAGGTCCTGATTACACCTGGTTTACACCATGTGTTTTCTCAAATCGGATAGCTAACCAGTGGTGAACAAAGACCAGGTGTAAATGCTCTCAGAAACAGGTTTAAATCTGATCGCTCAAACACCTTAAGGTCTGAGACGCATTCCAGATGAAGCTGGACAAGTGTAAATGCATCTGGTTGTTTAAGTGACTGATGTGACGGGAATTTTTGCTCTGCCGTCCAAGTGCACACACACAGCAGTGAGTAGTGAACACACACACACACACAATGAACACACACCTGGATCAGTGGTGCTTTCCTCAAGAGCACCTCAGTCGTGGTTTTTAGAGTGGAAGAGAGCACTGTTTTTTCATTCCACCCTGAGACTCAGTCCCACAACCTTTGGGTTACATGTCCAATATAAAACCATATATGTAAATTTTACTCATCCCAGAATGTTAAAATAATAAAAGTGTGAGAGCATGTTTTAGTCAGATATGACAGCGCTTATGAAATACGCATCACCAAAGATGAGTAGCTGAATATTTGTTCAGCAAGTCGATACACAAACTGAAAGTAAGTTGCAGATGCTCATATGCTTTATATCCATTTAGCCGTTTTACACTTACTGTAAATTACACTTAGTGTAAATGGAAAAGTTTTAACAAATCAGACAGATATCCAATCAGAGAAAACACATGAAGTGACCAGTTGTAAACAGGCCCACAAATTAAAAAATTAAAAAATATTATTTGTTTAATATGTTTTAATGAACTCTCAATTCTCTGTCCAGGTTACAAAGATATTCTACTGATGAATGGCTCAGACTCCTGTTCTGGTCGAGTTGAACGTCAGTACTTCAGAAAATGGGGCACAGTGTGTGATGCATGCTGGGATATGAGAGCTGCCAATGTTCTCTGTAGACAGCTGAATTGTGGGATTGCTGTGTCTGTTGTGGGATCAGACTGGTTTGGAGAGGGAAGTGGTGAAATCTGGGCTGATGTGTTTGATTGTGACGGGAATGAAACAAATCTCTCAGAATGTTCCATCTCTTCATGGAGTCGAGCTGAATGTTCTCATAGACAAGATGTTGGAGTCATCTGCTCTAGTGAGTCCTTTCATTTATTTCCCTTATTTATTATCATATAGTGCATATAAGTGCAATGTTTTAATGTTTGTTGCTCTTCTCCTCAGATTCCTCTCTGGCTCTTCATGATGGTCTGGTGCGGTTGTCTGGAGAGAGACAGTGTGAGGGGGTGGTGGAAGTTTTCATCCATCAGGTCTGGAGGAGAGTTCTGCTGGACTCCTGGAGTCTCACTGAATCCTCTGTGGTCTGCAGACAGCTGGGCTGTGGCTCTGTGCTGAACTTCTACGGCTCCTCTTCATCCAGTCCTGAACACAGTCATGAGTGTGTGACGGGCTTCCAGTGCTCTGGGAGTGAAGCTCATCTGGGGAACTGCAGCTCTCCACAAACTCTCAACTGCAGCTCCACACAACAGCTGTCAATCACCTGCCTTGGTGAGAACAACAACATCTGGGCAGATTCTTCAGTTGTTTGTGATCAATATTGTGTTGAAATAATTTCTTTCTCTGAATATCAGGTCGTGGGTCCATCAGGCTGGTGGGTTCTGGGGGAGACTGTGCAGGGAGGCTGGAGGTTTTTCACAGCGGCTCATGGGGGACAGTGTGTGATGACTCCTGGGATATTAAAGATGCCCATGTGGTGTGCAGACAGCTGCAGTGTGGAGTGGCCCTCAGTAACCAGCAGGTACCAGCCTGGTTTGGTCCTGGTTCTGGACCCATATGGCTGGATGAGGTGGAGTGTGAGGGGAATGAGACGTCCCTGTGGAGCTGCTCTTCTCCAGGCTGGGGAAAACATGACTGTCAACACAAGGAGGATGTAGGAGTTGTGTGCTCAGGTAAACAGTATACTAGAGTAAAAGTTTATCAAATATATAGTTTTTTTCTTTTTTAGAAAATATACTATGTAATCATTAAACTCCAAGGTGATCAGGAACAAAGGTGGTCTGAAAGTGTTTGCTTTGCAGTAATGACTGTCTGACAGAACGGTTCATGGATACTCATCAAATAAATAAATGCATGGGCACAAAATATTGATTTGAGTGTAAATTACTGTATCATTTTATATGTGTACTAACCTCCAAAAAAAAAGTTAACTACAAAATATACAACAACCATATTGTTGCAGTGATATTGCAGTATTAATAATACAGACATTCTCTGAGATTAAGCATTACATATTTTAATAACATATTATGAAGTTACTTTTAATAATATGTTATGCTTACATGTTTTTAGAATAGATCAGTGCTTGCAGCATGTATCAGCCTTTTATTAAATCATTATTTTGGTCATATTTTAGCTTTAGCACTATCTGAAATTTAATTGTTTTAATGCACATCCTTTTTTATCTAGAGTTTAAAGAGATCAGGTTAACTGAGGGCTGCGAAGGGAATGTGGAGGTTTTCTACAATGGATCCTGGGGTAATGTGTGCTGGAACCAGATGGACAGAGACACAGCGAGTCTCATTTGTCAAGAGCTGAACTGTGGAAGATCTGGTGTTTTATATGCTTCTACACCAAGAGTGGAATCAGCTCTAAACTGGCTGGATAAATTGACATGTCGACCACATGATTTAAATCTGTGGCAGTGTCCATCTTCACCCTGGGGACAGAATAACTGTGGTGAAGATGAAGTGGCCAAAATCACCTGCTCAGGTTGATGTTTAAATTATTTAATACTGTCTCAATAATAATGTTTCTGTACATATATTTTTACGTATGATACGTAAATTAATGTTTCTGAAAACTAGAAAAGTTAACTGACTGGAAGAGTAAAATGATTTTGTTTTCACTCAGATATGTCACGTCTCATCCTAATGTTCTGTTTGCTTTTTTCTTAATTTTATCATGGAATAATCACAGAGGAGGAAACTCGTGAGACTCCCCAGAGTCATCTGACATGTTTTGTCTTACCATCTCCTTACCAGAGAAAGTGCACACGTAAGTTTATTCACAACATATTTGTTAAATGTTTTTTGATGCTAAATTAATTATTAATATCTGCATTTTACATTAAAGCCAAAAGCTCTAGTTTCAGTGTGTTTTGTTGCATTAGTTAATACATTAGTTAATGTTTCTTAGTGTAAGCCTGCATTTGCCTTATATTCTTATCTGTGCATTGCATTATTTGCATTTAGAATCAGTGCATTTAAATTTGCTTTTCTTCAGTCTTCAGTTGTTGAGTGTATTGTGTTATAAATGTTGTGCTGAAGCTGCTCAGTGCTGGTTAATATGTGTGTGTTTTAGATCATGTTCCTCTCAGACTGAGTGGAGGGGAGGGCCAGTGCTCTGGGAGGCTGGAGGTGTATCATAACGCTGTGTGGGGCTCAGTCTGTGATGATCAGTGGGACATCAGCGATGCTCAGGTGGTCTGCAGGCAGCTGGGTTGTGGAGCAGCACTGAGGGCTGATGGGAATTCAGTCTTTGGTGCTGGTGAAGGTGTTGTGTGGCTGAACAGAGTCGAGTGCAGAGGGAATGAGATTCACCTGTGGGACTGTCCTCTATCCCTGAATAACCACACTGACTGCTCCCACAAAGAGCACGCTGGACTCACCTGTGCAGGTCACAGCAAAAATTTTTTGATAATTATAGTGCTGATAATACTTGGTATTTAAATCAGTCATTCAGATAATTTTAATGTGTTTTGACAGATTTGCCAGATATGTCAGTGTCCACTACTCCTGCCACAACAACATCAGTTTCTCCTCCAGTGCGCTCAACATCAGTCGCTCCTCCACAAACTCCTCCAGCAGGGTCTCTCGTTGTCCCCCCAGTGCTTGTGATTGTACTGGGAGTTGTGCTCTTCCTGCTCTTAGTGCCACTGCTTATACTGATTCAGCAGAACAGAGTGATGAGGAGAGGTAGGAGAGATCCAGAGACTGTCATATTGTGTCTTATTCAGTGTGTGATCAGTCATGTGTTGTGAACTGACAGCAGGTTTGTCTGTCTACACTCACAGCTCTCTCTAAGAGGAGACACAGGACGACGACTGAGGCTGTTTATGAGGAGATTCAGCACAGACACAAAAAATTCACTCAGAGGGGTAAGACATAAGCCATGAATCTCATTTAATAGCATTGATAGGAGTTTGTCAGACAGCTCAGCTGATGTTAATCTATATTAGTCCTGTTAAACCTCCTGCTTCAAACCACAGAATTCCTGACAGAAAACCACAGAGCTGCAGGTGCATGTTTATGTGTGTGTGTCTGTCTACCTTTGTATATTTATAGAAGGTGGTGAGGAATGAGTTCATGTGAGGATACATGTGTGTTGTCTACTAGGTCCAACAAAAAGCCATGGCATTTCTATTTCTGTTGTGTGTTGTCACTAACACAATGATTTATTGTCCAGAGGAAATGAACGTGTTTCTGACTGTTCTGCTCTACTTTAACAGAGAGTCTCATCTCTGAAGAACTTCAGTCTGGGTATGAAAATGCTGATGAGCTTCTCTCAGGTTAGAGAACTTAAGTTTATTCAAATGAATACCTTAATAAACAATTAGATAGTCAAACTCCAAGAAATGTCTAAAATGTAATTTACATCTATCACAGATATAAAATATAATTCTATCAGTAAATGAAATATTTGACCAATGACTTTTATCTTGTTAGAAAAATAATTCCAGAGTGCATCTTATGATTATGCAATAATACTTTACATTTTTACATTTTGTTTCCAAAAATATTCCACAAACACCCAAATATACATGTTTTGATGCAGAAGAGATGGTGAAGGAAATCACACCAGGATACTATGATGATGTCATCACTGATGGATTGAAACCAAATCATGAGACAGGTGTCACTCTGATTTTTATATATAAAACATATGTTGTGTTAAATTTGTAAAAGATAGAACTCTGGGACAGAACTCTGATATTATACAATATTTTTCCTTTTTTTGTGTATGTTAAACATAATTTAAAAGTGAAACTCATTACATATGATGCCGTAACGTTTGTTTTGTTTATATCTTTATATATCAGTAGTGAACAAACCAGAGTATTATGATGATGTCATCATTATTGGACATAAATTTAAAGGTGTAACAGGTGAGTCACACAGAAGTGCTTTTTATTATCAGCAGCTGTATATATCGTTATGTAGGGGTGGGCGATATACCGGTAGACACGATTAAACGGTAGAAATTTGTCAACCGATAGATATTATGGTCTATCGTCTTAATCACGATTGAGATCACGTAACGTTGCACGTTATGTAGCCACGCAATACACATTAACTTCGACAATGGAAGAAGACGGTGCAGCAGCGGTGAGTTCGCTTACATGTGATGAAACCAACAACGAGGACAGTGTTTCCCCTACCATTATCTTAGGGGGGCGGCCCGCCCCCTTGAAAGTCAAGTTCATTTTATTTTCGTTATAGCGCCAGATCACAATAGAAGTCATTTAAGGTTATCTTTCCTATAGAACAGGTCTTTACATTGTTCTTTTATTAAACAAACTAAATTGCCTTATGTTATTTATCTTATTTACACGAAGGCATGTCATTTCTGTCTCTACATGGTCGCACGTTTACAATGTCTCCTCTGCGAAAACACGGACGGGATCGCGCACTCCATTCATAAAAACGGAATCTGCTATAGCGCGGAATGCCACGGAATTCATTTATTTTTGGATTAATAAATCAAAAGTCGGTCTGTCACTTAATTCAAATCGCGATATGGACTAGTGTCTGTGAAAACTGAAATGCAAAAAGACCGTTTTAATATTGTAGAGAATTTTGGTTAGCTCAACGAATTTAAGATGATCAATATATGTGTGTATATGCATGAGACTGTTCCTCTCATCACATATACACTGCAAACTCCACCAGGTCTTATAACCAATGAATAGGATGAAATGAGTTATTTAAAACATACATTTCAGTCAGGGAAAGTAGTTTAACTCACAGGAAATCGTGTATAATAATCGTCATTAAATATACGCAATTTCCAGTTTCTGATCAGTAACAGTAATAAGGATATCGACTGGTTTCTTTGTCCAGCAAATTGTTCAGTGATATCCATTACTCTGACGTTGGCCCGTCGTCACGGCAACGCATTTCTACTAACCAGAACGGAGTTAAAACAATTGAACAGAATAGGGCTTAAGGTAGCAATATGAGATCGAAACAGTTTAAGTGACTTTGTAATGTAAGCATTCAGCACAGAGAATCATTATATGTGAATATATGGTTGTTTATTAAACTATTCTACTTACAAACGATCGCACATAGACAAACGTACATAAAACACAAATAGGCAGAGAACGCGCGAGAGAGAGAGAGTGAGAGAGAGAGAGAGAGAGAGAGAGAGAGAGAGAGAGAGAGAGAGAGAGTAAGAGAGAGAGAGAGAAAGTGAGTTTGCAAAGGGACAGGAATGAAACGGTTCTGAACATCCTGAAATCGTTTCTTTTATAAAACGCCTTAAACGCAGCTATCTACGTTTGTAGAAAGGACGGATACTTGCAAGCTTGTTGTTGTTGTGCATTGTTCCGTTTGTGTTCAGTTCAGAAAGTCCTTTCCAGTATTGCAGGCCTCATCATCTCCTCCGCTAGGTGAGACCCCCCCCCCCCCCCATGGATCTGGGGGGAGGTGCGGGTGACGTGTCTTTGTGTCCCGAAGGCAAGAACAAGAGAGAGAGATGAGGCAAGGTTTATAAACCTGTAGGTCGTTCACGCCCACAGTTGGACCTTGTCTAATCCGGTTGATCTGAGTTTTGGAGGGAAGATTGAAAGTCTTTGTCTCTCAAAATGTTGTTTCGCATGTGGAAGCTGATTGGTTGTTTGGCCACAAAACTTTCAAAAGTTCAATAATACATATAAAGCAAGGAGTTATTAATATGCCACAAACATTAACATTTAGGGAATAATAAATGCTGCTCATAGACACCAAACATGATCTATGAATCTTCTCGGTTGACTGAGTGATTCTAAACGTGAGTCTTAGCATGCACAATAATTCACCTATTGCGGATTAATGTTTGAGGCTGACATACATAACAGAAACAACAATATAAGAAAAGGTAACACATTGATACGTGTACATTTCTATATAACTGTATGTGGGACTGCATGTCTGAATAAGGAAAGTCTATCTTTCCCTGCATTTCTGGTAGGAGTCTTATCTTGATGGTGGGGGGATGAGCTGGATAGTGAACAAAGGACTGGCTCATAGCACATAGGTGTTAATCATGGGGGAGAAGTCATTTAAGGAATATAACTAGTTATTTCATGTCTGATTGGCTCCATGCACTACATATCCCCTCTTTCGAACGTTGTTGTCCGTCCAACAGACAACAGCGAGCGACGTCAAAGGTGCGGAACAATCAGGCATGCACCCGGCACTCCTGGCTGGAAGAGAGAGGTGGCTCTCTGGAGGTTGGTGCTTCAAGGAGTGGCTGTGGTGCCGTGGTCGACGTTATCAGGTGTGATAATATAGACAGTGGCAAGGTATGGGTCCTCGAGCTTTGTGCAGCAGGTGTCGAGGCACTGTCACTTGTCATCCTGACCCAGGTTGGTCTGTGTCAGGTGGTTGTTATCTAGTATCTGTGGTCCCTGCAGTCTGGAATCGCTGGTTGGACTCTCACTTGTGAGAGGGCAGGTAGTTCCAGGGTTCGCAGAGAATTGTCGTAAAGATTTTGTAGTGTAAAGAAGTTTCCGATGGACCCGGTTAGGGTGCAGGAGGGCAGCAGGTGTCTGTTATCCCGCTGTTTTGCTCAAATGTCATCAGGCGTCTGATGTTGGGGGTGTCGACACTGACTTGAGCGGGTCTGAGTTGTGTTTGTAGGGGTTTTGCTGTTGGGCCTGTGGGCCCGTTGCTCCATTCAACATTGTCTGGCTGCTCCTGAGGTGTCGGCTGGTCTTATGGGATGCTTTTTCCTTTTAGGAAGTCTAATGCGGTGTTGCGTTGGGCAAGGAGTCAGAAGTTTATCTTTCAGTACTTCTCAGTGGAGTTTCATTCAAGGAGCTCCTTGTTAGCATCAGAAACTCTGTTCTGGAAAAGCAGGCGTGTTCAGCTGTCCTTGTGGGTGTCGGTTAATTTTGGTACTCGGAGACTTGCAGGTTCAGTTCATTTACCTCCTGTCTGAGGCCCTTGAGGGTGTGGGCCAAGGAGAAGACGATGCTGCTCAGCTCCTGGTTGTCCAGGCTGGATGTGAGTTGTCCATTTGTCGCGGTCCTGCTGTTCCTTTCTCTGCCATTGCAGGCCGTTGGCTGCTTTAGGCTGAAGGATGCCGTTCTCTGTACTCTGCTGAGTCTCCAGTTGGTCCTGGTGAGTGGCAGGGCTGGATGTCCGAGACACGCTGGTTCACAGTTCCTATTGTGAATCTCGCTGGCTGCGGCATGCTTTTGGCTTCCTGCGCTCTTTGGATGCAGGTGTCGCACTCGGGCATGTTTCACTGAAGTACTGGTGAGCAGTGTAGGTGGTGACACGGGTGGTCTCTTAGTTGACACGGGTGTCGTTTCTGGTGCCATCTGGTGGTAAACGTTCACAGATGTTTCTCGTCGACTGACTGCTTTGCATCGTAGAGAGGCTGTGTCATTTGAAATCCGCTGGTTTCGAGCTGGCATCAAACTTAGCATATTCTGATGTCCTCTGTCACTGCATGCTTGGCAGTGCGCCACTTTTGCGTTGGTAGTGGCTTTGGTACTCTGGTGTATTCTGCACGGTGCATCTTGGGCATACATCAGCAATGACCCCCCTTTGTTCCTGGAAAGCTGGGAGCTGTGGCGGTGTTTGGTTATCAGGAACAAATGTGAGGATGTGTCATCTAGATGCGGCATGTGTGTGACATCACTGAGTTGTTTTCGGCTTAGTGCCTTAGTGTGGTCGGACAGTGCAAGGTTGAGTGTCAGCATTGGCAGAGGCTGCTTTAGCAGAGCTATTTTGTAGGTGGAGCCAGTGTGCATGGGTGTGATGCAGGCGGCGTAGCAGCGTGAGGGGTTTGCTTGTGGCTTAGAAGCGATGCTTGGGTTGGGTGGGTGGGTTTTTTGTTGTTGAAAACCTTAGGCAGCCACAAAATCCCTCAGTTTTTTCTGGGCCTTTCACTGTTTTTCCACGAATAGCATGTAAATGTTCTTATTGTGATGGCACTGCTTGTCTGGAACAGTTGTTGATGCTCGTCTGTTTCAAACTGAGTGGTGTTGTTTGAAACTGAGCTTAGCCTACTTTGAGTCTATGCAGGTTAGTAATTTTCAGAGGGAGTTCTTGCGACTTGCTGTGACACAAGGGTTGATCCGATTGCCGTTACTCGTGCTGTGATGTCAGGTGGCCCGGCTTAAGGTGTTGCAGTGGGACAGGCTTGTCGTTTTCCACTAGGTACCTGCTCTGGGCGTGTCTTGCCTCGCTCTTGGGTCTATGAGCACATGGGTTTGTGTGCGTGGGATCCTTGGTCTGCAGGCATTGACAGTTATAAACATCACACAGTGGTGGCAGGTCTCTGTGATTCCCTTTGTCTTCTGGTGTGCTTGGCACATCGCTGGATGGCTTGTGCAGCGCAGCTGTTGTCATCTGGGTGCTGGGCTCTGCTGAGAGCCTTGTACATGACATTAGTTCTGCATCATCGTCATATGTGGAGAGCAGCTTGGCACCATTTCTGAGTGGCCATTTTCCTTTAGGCTCTTCATGACGGAATTGTTTAAAGTCTTTGAAATACCTGAATGGTATGTACACTGCAAAAGATTACTTTTCAGAAAGGGGGTGTGGCTTCTAGAGTGGGCACTGCTTCACGTATTCCATTGAATGTGTGTGCAGCATTAGGGTTTTAGCCACACTGTGTTTTGAGCCGAACAGTGACCCCTTTTGGTGAATGCAGGTAGTTCTTTCGCCAGAGTGTAAACATCTGGGAGTAATCTTATCTAGCAAGGCTTTCTCGCAGTTGAGGGAGTATCGTAGGGCTGTGAGAAACAGGACGTAGCAGGTTTTGCATTGTCTATTCCAGGTTAAGTTCAGAGCACAGGTGTCCTCAGTGCTGGCCTGCACTGATCTCAGATCACTCCCACACAGTGATGTCGCTGCGTGTTCAGCTCCCATACACCACTGTATGTTTGTTCACCTTGGTCAGTCAGACGTCCCCCCTTGGCATGGGGCAGCTGGACAATCACTTTGCTAATCTTTATTGCCTTCTGGTGCTTGGCTGTTTTCCGGCGGTCTGTAGAGTCCGCTGAATCGAGCAATCGCTGTACGGAAGAAGGCTGTAGCATTTGGGTGGTGACTCACAGTGTGATGTGGATATCTGAGGGGAAAGATTTTCTGGCGTTGATGCCATCTTCCCTTGGTGCCTGTCGCGTTGTCTCACGTAGGCTCAGATGCTGGTCGTAGCAGTCGCGTTCTTAGCTGCTGTATTCAGTTTTGACAGTTTTGACTGCTGGTACAAATGGCTGGGGTCCTGTTAGCTGGAGGTGGAGCTAAGCAGATCTGTCTCGTGGTCACACTGGGCAAATGTTCTTGCTTAAAAGTCAATGTTTTGCAGACAGGCGTGTGTTGTAGCCTACTGCAGTGTTCAGGAAGACAGCGTTTTGTGGTGACAGCTGTCAGATTCCCGGCCAGCTTGCTGGCGTGTGAGGTGTGAACGGTGGGCTGTTAGGCCCGGGAGAGATTTTGTGTTGAGCTCTCCTGTTTGTTCATATTGTTATCTGCAAGAATTTGAGTTCTTTAAGGTGTGCTGGGTTCATTGTAAAGAGAGCTTCCGCTGTTTAGGAGTGTTCTCCTGTACTGCTCTCTGCGCTCAGTCTGTGGGGGTGTTGCAGGCATGTCTTGAAGCTTTTCTCCTCTCTCCTCGTGTAGGTCCTTGTCCTCTTCATCCGCTATCTCTGAACATCCAGATGGTCTAGGCGGTTCTGCGCGCTGTCCTGGTTCCGTCGTGGGTGAAGCTTTCTCCGCTGCGGCTTTAGTCAGACGATCTTGTTGAGGGCGTGGTCACTGATGGTCCAGGCTGTAGATGAGTTGATTGGTTCTCTGCAGCCGTAGCTCTTGACTGGATCGTGATCCATTCGCCTGTGTGCGTGGTCGACCGGCTGTTCTCCGCTCAGGGGCTGTAGTCACTAGACCCAGGGCAGGATGGCATCTTTGCCTTGTCTGGACTGGATGGCGAGACTGGATGGTGACATGTTGACACAAATAGAGAGGGAGAGACAAAGCACAACGAGCCAATGCAAGTCCGTACAGAACTAATGAGCTAAAATGTTGTTATGTGTTGCGCACTTAACTGATGTCATCAGATGGTGACGCAAACTAAACGCTTATTATCCTAGCTGTAAAGAAGGGGTCAGATAGTTTGTGTGGGTAAACACAGGAAACTATGAGTAAACTTAATGATGAGCGATTAACTTTAGAGCTATTCAGTTCATCGGTGTAGTTACCAAAAGATTTCACTGATGTTCAGACAGGTTCAGTCTCTAATAGGGAGAAAAATAAAAACAAAATCCATCAGAAAGAGAGGTATAAAGGGTTAAAGCAAAAGAGAGAAAGTGAGCTGACTGCCAGCCCTGAGGTCAGTGACGGGGCCCACCGGGTGGGGGCGCTATGGAGTCGTCACACCTGGGAAATGGCAGAGCTGAGAGAGCAAAAGAGAGAAAGGCCCCCCTGGGATGGGCCGAATTACCCGGGGTAGTGAGAGTGCAACTTGATCGATTTGGTCAAAGTTTAAATTTAAATCAAGACTGTTTAATCAAAAATTTAAAATGAGCAAATACGATTATAATTGCTAAAGGGAGAGTTGAATCTAAGGCGGTGAAATAATTAAAATTAAATCACACACACAAGAGAAAAAACATACATTATGTTAATTATCATTATGGTTTAAATAACAATAATTAATAATGTAACATCAAAAGGGAAAGAGAAGGGAGAGACTGACTGGGACTATCTATAAGCGTTGTTGCTCAAAGAAAAAAAATAAATAAATAAAAATAAAAAAAATAAAAAATATGAAATCAGGCATAGGTATTGGAAGAGGTTTTAGACAGACTTCTATCTTTTAATAGAAGGAAATACCTTTTATGCGGGATTTCAGATTCCACCTTGTGTGGATTTAAACGCGCATCTAAGCGCAGTTACCATGGCGATGCGTTATCGCGGGTGTATATTTCTTGTGTCCGTTTTACTGAACACAGGTACATGTTTTGCAAACTTTAACTTAATAGGATGCTTACACTATTAAAAGGTTGCTTAGTTACGATGCGTGCACCTTGATCTTGAGTCAGCCTGCTGACACAAGACTTGTATGTGCTTTGCACAAAACAAATAAATAACACTCGATCAAGATTTGTACAGTAATAACGCGAAGTTGTTTACTATATTAAATCTATTCGACGAGCAAACGGGGTCAACCTAATCAGTTAGCTAAGCTGAGGTTTTAACCCAAAGGAGCAAGATAGCTGATTAGCATTGGAGTGCACATCAATGGCTAATCTATCTACACTCAAAATATAAAGATATGGCCATTGTAAGGAGGAACATCGCTCAATCAGCTTCTTCACGCAAAAATAGAGGTTTTCTTCGCTCAATTTAGGGTGGCTTTAGGACGCTCTATAAAAGATTTCTTCGTTTTATAGGGTCAATATATAAACTGCAGTTAAGTTACATCTTCAACAGTGGTTTAGTTTCTCTGTGCGAGAGGCTCAAACATCTGTGAAGGTGTTAAAGGTGGGCTTGGCCACACCGTTCTAACACACACACACACAAACAAAAGAGACGCGAGTCGCGAGCCGAGTTTGAATACACAAGCATGCAGACACACAAATTATTCCTGAGCTGCTCACATCACATAGTTTAAAACTGCCCCGCATTCTAACGCCAATTAATGTAGAGAATTTTGGTTAGCTCAACGAATTTAAGATGATCAATATATGTGTGTATATGCATGAGACTGTTCCTCTCATCACATATACACTGCAAACTCCACCAGGTCTTATAACCAATGAATAGGATGAAATGAGTTATTTAAAACATACATTTCAGTCAGGGAAAGTAGTTTAACTCACAGGAAATCGTGTATAATAATCGTCATTAAATATACGCAATTTCCAGTTTCTGATCAGTAACAGTAATAAGGATATCGACTGGTTTCTTTGTCCAGCAAATTGTTCAGTGATATCCATTACTCTGACGTTGGCCCGTCGTCACGGCAACGCATTTCTACTAACCAGAACGGAGTTAAAACAATTGAACAGAATAGGGCTTAAGGTAGCAATATGAGATCGAAACAGTTTAAGTGACTTTGTAATGTAAGCATTCAGCACAGAGAATCATTATATGTGAATATATGGTTGTTTATTAAACTATTCTACTTACAAACGATCGCACATAGACAAACGTACATAAAACACAAATAGGCAGAGAACGCGCGAGAGAGAGAGAGTAAGAGAGAGAGAGAGAGAGAGAGAGAGAGAGTAAGAGAGAGAGAGAGAAAGTGAGTTTGCAAAGGGACAGGAATGAAACGGTTCTGAACATCCTGAAATCGTTTCTTTTATAAAACGCCTTAAACGCAGCTATCTACGTTTGTAGAAAGGACGGATACTTGCAAGCTTGTTGTTGTTGTGCATTGTTCCGTTTGTGTTCAGTTCAGAAAGTCCTTTCCAGTATTGCAGGCCTCATCATCTCCTCCGCTAGGTGAGACCCCCCCCCCCCCCCCCCCCCCCCATGGATCTGGGGGGAGGTGCGGGTGACGTGTCTTTGTGTCCCGAAGGCAAGAACAAGAGAGAGAGATGAGGCAAGGTTTATAAACCTGTAGGTCGTTCACGCCCACAGTTGGACCTTGTCCAATCCGGTTGATCTGAGTTTTGGAGGGAAGATTGAAAGTCTTTGTCTCTCAAAATGTTGTTTCGCATGTGGAAGCTGATTGGTTGTTTGGCCACAAAACTTTCAAAAGTTCAATAATACATATAAAGCAAGGAGTTATTAATATGCCACAAACATTAACATTTAGGGAATAATAAATGCTGCTCATAGACACCAAACATGATCTATGAATCTTCTCGGTTGACTGAGTGATTCTAAACGTGAGTCTTAGCATGCACAATAATTCACCTATTGCGGATTAATGTTTGAGGCTGACATACATAACAGAAACAACAATATAAGAAAAGGTAACACATTGATACGTGTACATTTCTATATAACTGTATGTGGGACTGCATGTCTGAATAAGGAAAGTCTATCTTTCCCTGCATTTCTGGTAGGAGTCTTATCTTGATGGTGGGGGGATGAGCTGGATAGTGAACAAAGGACTGGCTCATAGCACATAGGTGTTAATCATGGGGGAGAAGTCATTTAAGGAATATAACTAGTTATTTCATGTCTGATTGGCTCCATGCACTACAATATTAATCCTGCATGTTCCGTTAGCCTCTGAATGGCGTTTTTTTTACTACACACATACTGAAGCACGCGTGACGCTCCCGCTAATTTTTGGCATTTGCATCTCAAATGAACAGATAAACTCAATCTCCAAAGCTGCTATAAGTGTCACTTTTACTGTTTCGTTTGAAAAAACTAGCATCATATCTTACTGTACACACAGAAACTTCACGGCAACCTGTCAAAATAAAAGTACGATTTAATATGAAACAGAACAATATTGTTCTTGTATTAATTTTGTACAGTATAATTTAGGTGTTTATATATTCCTATTTAAATAAGTGACATAAAACAATATATATGATAAAAAATAAATATTACAACAAGATTAACCACTTAATTGTAGAAAAAAAATACTACAATTATTATTTAAACGTTTTAAACTGAATATAATTTTTCTTCCATGTATTGATTTTAACAGTAAACATCTGTTTGTTTGCCAAAAAATAAAAGGGTTTATTTTTCATTTGATTTTAAAATGAATGAATGTTTATGCTTTCATTTGATTATCAAACACATAAGAATTTCTAAAAAAAAAAAAAAAAAAGATTGTAAAGCCCTATTGTTCAAAATGTTAAAATAGAGAGTTTTGGACTGAAATTAATGTTTTCATTATTACACAAAGTAGTCTAAAGTACTGGGAAAAAAGTAACATGGCTACCCCATGGTTGTTGTTTTTTTACTTAAAGTAATGCTGCAATTCACAGTTTAAATAAAATTACATTATATATAACAGTTTCTTTGTGTTTGAATTTTTATTTATGTATTTTCAGATACAAATTGCTATATTGTGATATATATCGTTATCGAGGTTGGTAGAAAATTGCTTCTACGTGATAGAAGATTTTAGTTATATCGCCCACCCCTATCGTTATGTTATATAATGAACATACTTTTAAACCATTAATAACTCATCATGGCTTTATCAGGTTTAATCTTGCAGTCTCAGTCATGAGGTAAAAGAGAGCAATGCCACAAGCTGTGTTACACATGACAATGTAAGGTTTTGTTGCACATGTGTATCAGAGGGAGATCAGGAGGGGTATGATGATGTGAAGAACAGCAAAGAAGATGAAAAAAGCATGTTGGGTCAGTTATTGTTTACCTTTTATACTTTCAATTATTATATTTCTAATTTAAACTCGATTTAAAGTAAACAATAATGTAATTAAAAGAATGAAAAAAAAGTTGCTTATGTTTTTTTAAAAACAGACTACGATGATGTGGGGGAGGAGTCAAACAATGTGGGAGGAGCCATATGACTCAACCACACCCACTGCCTCTGTTTATCAAATCATATTACAGTTACTAGAGCTGCTGGGAGTTGCTCATAATGCTAATAATGCATCAGTGCATTATATTTTTATATTATTTTGAATATTTTTGTATGAAAGGTTAGATGCTTTGCAAAATTCTGTATCAACAAATTTTAATATTTGTATTTTAGTATTTGGCCTATTACTTCTATTTAGATATCAATGCTTTTCACCTAATAAACAAGATTTCATTCATTCATCATGTCAAAGAAATAATTTTTCAGAAAATTATCTGAAAAAAGAAGAAAATTATGCTATAAATGTTAAATACAATGATAAAAACAGATTCACCACTTAATAGTTTTTCCATAAGCTTACTGTCACAGCATTAGTTCTGTACCGTCAGCCAGAATTAACTTCAGTAAAGCATACTTTAATATTTTATTTACAAGAAACATTACTGGGAAAGACCAAGGTATACACATCCTAGGGGTCAAAAACACTCACCCAAACTGGATGGTTTATTATTTGATGGTCCATTTTAACTTCACAGTCTGATTTTATGCATAATACTGAATTATTTGCGCTGAGCTTGAATCTTTTGCAGCAATAGCTCCATATGCAGATTGAGGTTGGGTTGACCCTTCTTGGTTTTTCTTTTCAACACCTGATACGTTGCGATTTTCTTTTCCTTATATTTCTTCAGAGCCTCTTCTCGCTGAGTTTTGTCTTTCAAGAATTCCTACACAGACATAATGAAACATGTATCAATCATTTGCCATGCATGTATATAAAGGGTAATAAAAATGTCTATGTTTACATGACATAATGCTTCCTTCCTTAATGACATTAAGGAGATTCATTAGGGAATGGAAAAGTGTTCCTCACCTCTCTTTTTCGTGCACGTTCCTCCTTTATCCTTTCATATTCTAGCTTTGTCTTCTGATACGATGACATTTTCTGCTTTTGCTTCTGCTTCTTTTGGATGAATGGAGTCTTGTGGAAGCTGATGACACAAATCAGAAATCAGAAATGTGGCTTTGCATTTGTATGTGTGTGTGTGTGTATATATACTAGCTGTTACTGTACCTGTCAGACTGTGCTGGTTCATTAGCTGAATCAGAGGCAGTAGTTTGATCAGTTGTTGTGTTTGAGATGTGTTCCTTAGTGAAAGAAGATTCCAGCACTGTTTTTAGTTCATCGTCTTCCTCTGTCTCTTTACCTGCTGCTCTCCCTTCATATCTTTTTCTCTTTTTTTCTTCTTCTTCTTCATCTAGTCGTTTTCTTTCCGCCAGGTATAGATGTCTCAGATGCTCAGGATATTCCTCCTCTAACTGGGTTTTTGATGTTTGTATTTTCTTCCTTTCCTTTCGAAGAATTTTGTTGTATTCATGTTTTATTTTCTCCTTCCTTTTGAAAGCAAAACCCTGACCTGAGAAAGTAGTACACATACAAAGTTTAATCCTTTTTATTCACACTGTCAACATTTTTTTTTTTTCTAGATCTAATATGTTAATCAAAATATATTATAGCAATTACTATAAGAAAAATACATAAGTTAACTTTTTTGGTATAACATTGTAGACATGTTTTTAAAAGCGTATGTAACCAACGTTAATCCAACGATACGTATCTAAAAACTAGGTAAGTAACGTTACGTTTTACACAGATTTTTCTAATTTCGGATGTCTTTATTTATCACTGATCTTTATGTCAAACTTGTTTATTTACTGTGAACTTTCTACATCTAAAATGTGTGTGTTTAAAGCGAACTACTCACCCTCTTTTAAACTACCATCAAAGACTTTGTTCTCCGGAAGCCATTTTCTGTTCCTTTTGGCGTTGTGTGATAAACCACCATGTGCAAATTTGTTATTTAAGTATTTTCCTCTAAACGGACCTTTGCCTTTTGCGTTTTGTTTTAAAGGTGCCATGTCTCACGTTAACTTCACATCTGCTCACACTAGTGTGTGGACAAAACGGATGTTTCTCGTGTAAAGACGCACAATAATGACGTACGGATGGTCGCAAGGCATTACTAATCACGCTAAACGCCATTTGTGTGAGGGCAGCATATTCGATTCAACAGAACGCTGGCTGGTACACCCAACATGGCCGCGCATTCGGTCGCTCAGAGGAATCTATCCTGATTTGACTACTTATGTCTTAAATACTCGGTCAACTGCTGCTCCTCTCGCTAAATATTCTCTTTTTCTGAGCCCGTAAACAATGGCATTTAATGACATACCCATCGACACTTTAAAAAGAAAAATAGATGAAGTTAAGCGCTTTCTCTCTATATCGTTAAGTATCTCAAATGCGCACACTGTGGACTTTTACACGCGTGATGTTTGGAGCACGTTCATGTGTTTGAGTCCAGAAGAAGTGTTGTGTGCTATCAGTTCCACACAAGACCACATGGAGGCGACAGAAGGTAAGATGCTCTCAATCTGATTTATAGTATATGGCATGCATACACAGTAGTCAACATCAAAACCTTTCATCAAAGTTGTCCTAAAACCAAAACAATACCTGTTCTTGTCTTAGGACAACTATGATGAACATTTGATCAACTTCAAATGTTGACTACTCTATACCTATGTACACACAGAATTGTACAGGGAAAAACACTTTAAAAAAGGATTTAAGTATTCAAATCTTATTTGAATATGATATGATATTAATATTGTTTTTGCGTTTTATCCATTGTTTTTGAAAATATCTTTGATTTTTAAAAAAAAGTGTTTTCACATCACTACCGTAACAGTGTATGTTTTATTTAGTCCATTGGCTGAGACTGATTTTAACTACACCCTTACATTTATGATCAGGAAATATTCCTGTGTCACTCTCTCTCATAGCTACATGGCCTCATCATTTTGAGGTAAATGTGTTCAAAAGTATTAAAAATCTATGTGTAACTTTAAGAAATTACCGAACACCTTTTCCTATTATTAAAACACCATAACATTAGTTTTTGTCTACCACTGTTCAGAACTGTGCTAACTAAACACGTGCTAAGTAGCATCTTTGAGGTAGGCTCAAACGTATCTAAAATTGTAACTACTGAATGAGCGAAACATTTGGAGTTTCGCTAGTGACATCTTTGTTTTTTGGGGGCGTTATCCCATAAAATTGTCGCTACCGAAACATTTGGTGAAGTTTCGGTAGTTACATCTTTGTTTTTTTGGGGCGTTATCCCATAAAATTGTCACTACCGAAACATTTTGTGAAGTTTCGGTAGTGACATTTTTTTGTTTTTTGGGTGTTATCCCATAAAATTGTCACTACCGAAACATTTGGTGAAGTTTCGGTAGTTACATCTTTGTTTTTTTGGGGCGTTATCCCATAAAATTGTCACTACCGAAACATTTGGTGAAGTTTCGTTAGCGACATCTTTGTTTCTTTGGGCCGTTATCCCATAAAATTGTCACTACCGAAACATTTGGTGAAGTTTTGGTCGTGACATTTTTTTGTTTTTTGGGTGTTATCCCATAAAATTGTCTCTACCGAAACATTTGGTGAAGTTTCAGTACTGACCTCTTTGTTTTTTTGCACATTATCCCATACAATTGTCACTACTGAAACATTTGGTGGAGTTTCAGTAGTGACATCTTTGTTTTTTGGGTGTTATCACATAAAATGGTCACGGCCAAAACATTTGATGAAGTTTCGGTAGTGACATCTTTGTTTATAAAAAAATATATTTACAAGTAAGATCTAAGCAAAACCTTAATAGGTCCATATAACCCTTCTTATTAAATTATATATAGCTGTGTTTCGGTAGTGACACATTTGAGGAGAGGACAAATATGCCAGAACTTTCTGAAAATACAATATGAGAATTAACTGCACAATTACTAGAATGTGTACAGAGATTATACAAGTTGCATACATACAACATTTGTTTCCAACTTTGATCCAATTCTGTAGAATGGCCCATATGTATACATTTTTTTTTTTTTTTTTCGTTTTTTTTAGAGAAAGAGAACACCACCTTTGGTTTTTGCAATGCCTCAAAGAAGTTGGTGGACATATCAGCCCTGCTGAGGGCAGCAACAGCCCACTGTATACCAGGTTTGGGAGTCTGTATGCAGCTGGAAGATTTGATGCAGAATCTGAGACTGATGTCTGGAGACAGTATAGCAGGTAACTGAAAGCCCTGAAAATCACATTTACATTCCACTGGATCTTTATTGTGATTATTATGCATGTTACATTCAGTTTATTAGAAGATTGTATTTCATGCATTGTCTGTAATTCTAATAGGAGAGTCATCAGATGAAGTTGTTGTACGGGATGAGTTTATGAACTGTAAGAAGGCCCATGAGGTGCAGGCAATGTCTGAGGTTGTGGCTTGTTTGGCCAAAAGCTGCCGAGTCAAACAGGTAAAATGTTTGAAATGTGTTTTAGTTAAAAAACTCAATTTCATCTTTTACGTAATCTGTTTCTTCTTCTCAGGTGATAGACGTGGGTTCAGGGAAAGGCTACCTGTGCTCCTATCTGTCCATGCGGTTTAACCTACAAGTGTTTGGGATTGACTCCTCCAGCACCAATACGCATGGAGCTCAGGAGAGGAACAGGAAACTGAAGAAGTTCTCCAAAGCCTATCAGAAACCGAACAAAGCCACTAGGAAACACCAGTTGGACAGTGAGGATGGGAGTAGACAACAAAGCATAAACTTTGAAAACAGTGATGGCAACAAAAACTTTATTACTGAGGAAAAGGAAAGCTTTGGGGCTCAAGCGGATACCAGTGCTTCATCAAAACAAGTCACCAGTGATTTGTCTACTTCAAATAATGCAGCAGAATGTCCTTTAGACTCAACTGATTCAGATTCAGGAAGCAGCTTCTTCAGTATGCTGTCTCTGGACGTCATAGAGGACGTCTCTCCCCGCGCACACCCCAGCCAGCTGAGCCTGGAGGAAAGGGAGAAGAGGAAGAGAGAAAATCTGGAGAGGAAGGCTCGTGAAGGGAGGGGAAATTACAGCGACGACAGGCTGTTTTCCCCTCTGACCTCATATGTCACTGCAGAAACTGAGCTCAAGACGCTGATCACAGAGCTGGAGGTGAAGAGTTGTCATGACAATGGGGGCTCTGACCAGGGGAGGAAAAAACAATAATAATAATTATATTATTTTTTATTGTTAATGAGATTGACTATGAGACTATTAGTAATACATTTTGAGAAAAATATCTAAAAAATGGCAAATAAATTTTTTTTTTAAATAAATTTTGTTTAAATAATAATATTGTATTATTCATTCTAAATTAAATAATCAACAATAAAACTAAAAAAAAAATATTACAAAAACAGTAATAATAATAAAAAATGATTTATAAAATAATTTAATTCATAATTTAATAATAATTATAGTAATAATTTAAACATGTTAAAATAAATGTTATTAAAATAAAATTAATAGCAATAGTAGTAATAAATAATGATGATGATAATAATAATAATAATAATAATAATAATAATAATAATAATAATTTATTAATTGTAAAATAAATAACCAGGGGAGAAAAAATGCGTAATAATGTGATGTAACAATAATAAAACAGCAATAATAATTAATGTTATAATACTGTTACTATTATTATTATTATTATTATTATTATCATTATTATTTAGTTTATTAATTTATTTTAATTATTATTAATATTATTTATTGACTATGAGATGATTAGTAGTGTATTTTAGAATTATTCTGAGACAAAATAAACATTAATGTTATTAATAATAATAATAATAATAATAATAATGTATTAATCTGAAATAAATGGTCAGGGAAGAACATTTTTGCACAAAGTGTAAAACAACAAAAATGGTAATAATAATTATTTAACAAATCATTATTTAACAAATCATTATTTATTTAATAATAATAGCAGTAATAATAATAATAATAATACACGTTGTTAAAATAAAAGCAATAACAATAGTATTAGTAATAATGATAATGATAATACTTTATTTATTGTAAAATAAAATTGTGTAATAATGTAAAGTAATAACAATAAAAACAACAGTAATAATAATTACTGTAATAATACTGTTGTTATTACTGTTATTAGTATTATTGTTTATAGCTTAATTGTAATAAGAAATACTATTACTATTAGTAGACGACTGCTACTAAAAATAATTATTATAACAACTTTATTAGCATTATTATAATAACAATGTCATTGTTATGTCAATATATTGGTAGTAGTAGACTACTGCTTATAAAAATAATTATAATAACTTTATTAGGATTATTGTTGTCGTAATAATTAATTATTGATTCATTAAAGAGTTTTACATTGTTGTTTTTATAATATCATATCATCATATAATATCATGCCTATTTTCCATGCTATTTTAAGCATTACTTTTTTTTCCCGCTGTGAATTCATTTCGTATGACATTCTCTCAGGAACAAATATTTCATGAATACTAAACTCATATAATAGCACAAGAGACAGGCTATGCTGCAATAGTTGTCCAGCTGTGGGCTTTGATTAGAGCTAAAGTTGTACCATTGCTATTACAGCTCAGCGAGACGCCTGCGATTATCTTAATCATGTTAATTAGATGAAATTGAGCTCAAGAATAGAGAGGGACTTGGATGTGTCCATAGCAAATTATTTATGATCAATGAGAGATGGCAAACGGTCTGTGTTGATTTCATTAAATTACCCCCTTTTTTTTCTCCCGCTCTCTTTTCTCTGGCTGGTACCCAGGATGCAGTTCTGGTTGGGCTGCATACGTGTGGAGATTTGGCCCCTAGCACTCTGCGGATGTTCAGGGCCAAACGGGAGCTGCGTGCCGTTTGCAGTGTGGGCTGCTGCTACCACTTGCTCTCTGAAGAGTTTGATCAGGACAGACAGGGTAAGAGCACTTCCTGTCTGTACATCTTACACACACACACACACACACACACACACACACACACACACACACACACACACGTGGACAAATCTGTCTCTGTCAAGATGCCCAAGACAAGCTGTAAATTGCATTTCTCTGTATAATGTTCTTTCCAGCAATGGTCAGCCCTGTACTGGGTTAAAGAAAATGAAAATAAACATAATAACAAAAACAAGAATTGATCATTTTTATTATTATTAAATGTATTAAGTATTTTATACTAAATATTTTTGTTGTTGTTTATTTATTTAATAAAAAAATAATAATAATAAAAATAATTCTTATTATAAAATGTATTATAAGTAGCATAATAAGGAGTAGTTGTTGTTTTGTTGTTCATTTAGTTATTTAAAAATTAACAAATTAATAATAATAATAATTTGTCTTCTTATAAAACGTATTAATTGTTTTATATTGAATATTTTTAATCCTTGTACTAGAAGTAGAAGTACTTTTTATTTTATAATGAATATTTTTGTTGTTATTTATTGAATAATAAACAAATAATAATAAAAATTGTAATAATATTTCGTATCATAAAATATATTAAGGTTTTTATAATGAATGTTTTTTATTTATTTAATAAATAAACAAACAAGTAATAATAACAATAATAATAATTATTATTATTATTAAAAAAATATAAGTTGCAAAATAAGTAGTACTTAGTTTTTGTTTTGTATTATGAAATGTATTAATTATTGTAAGTTGTGTTTCTTTTTTAAATAAACAACAACAGCAATAATAATAATAATTTGTATTATTTGTATTGAATATTTTAATTGTTGTTTATTTATTAAATATAATAATATTAATAATTCTTATTATTATGAAATGTATTATTAATTATTGTATGTTGGGTTTATTTATTAAATAAACAGCAACAGCAATAATAATAATAATTTGTATTATTATGAAATGTATTATTAATTATTGTATGTTGAATATTTTAATTGTTGTTTATTGTTAAATAAACAGAATAACAATTATTATTATTATTATTTATAATGTAATATTAAAAGTATTTGTACCTTTCTAATGAAATCCTAATCATTTTAACATTCTAATAATTAAAAACTGTAGTGATTAATGTCTACAAATATATACCATTCTAATAATTATTCTAATCTTAATTATTATTTAATAAAGAATTAAATAAAACTATGTTTAACAATTAGAATAACTACAACAATAATAAATGTATGACTAGTCAAAATGATTTAAATAATCAAATTACTAATGAAATTTATTTTTTGTATCATTTTATAATTAATAATATGTTAATTTAAAATAAATAATACATTTTTTAAATAAATATTGTTTATATTACAATTTAATAATAAATTGTTATTATTACAAATAATATGATAATTTTTTTGTAATATAAATGTAATTGTAATGTATTTGTAACTACTACTACTACTACTAGTTCACTTGGCTCCAAAACACATTTTTCAAAATATCTTCATTTGAGTTTCAGAGAAACTAAAGTAATACAGGTTTAGAACAACATGAGAATATTTAAATGATGACAGAATATTTATTTTTAGATGAACTTTCCCTTTAAGCCTTGATGTTAGTTTAAGAGAGCATGTGGTTTCTGTCTGCCTCTCTCTTTCTCCTAGACACTTTCTGTTAGAGGAGACAGTGCAGAAAGGACTGGAGCGCTTACAAAAAATAATATTTTGATCACATAATTACTGTCGATTAAGTCAGTGTCCCATGCTGTGAAGCGCAGCAGGACTAAAATAATATCTCATTGTCTTTTAAAGCCTGGGGATCACATCACAGGCTCTCAACTGCTGCAGGGACAGAGCTAAAATGCATGAAGTGTGTGCAGAAGTTGGACTGACATCACAAACACTCTCTTCCCTTCAACAGACTGTCTGTTTGATCTCAATAACTCAAGAAGAGTCAGTACAACATGTGGCGTTTGCAGCATGATGATGTCAGGGCTTCAGCGGCCCCGCTTTACAAGCACGTTTGTTGTAATGTAATGAAACAAATGTGGTTCCAGTGGAAATGCACACTGTTTTTTTTATTCTCAAAACCCCTGTATGATTACAGCATGCTGTGCATTTAAAGGTGAAGTGTGTCATTTTTGTGCATCCCACAGATTTATAAAAATCTGGCATAGAATTTCGCTTGCCTGAGTAGGATTTACTGCTATGATCTTTTCGTTCTGACAGCGTAATACTTTTTCTGCGCTATCTCCAATCAGGCCTTGCATTTGCTGACTCAATCCAGAAAAGCCCACGCATGTCTTAAACAGGAAACAGGAAGTCCCACCCACGAACACCATTTTCAAGCATTCACATATTTATAGTGCATTAAATTAATGGTTTAATCAAAAAAATACACACTTCAGTTTTAAACAGTGTGTTATAATCAAATGCAAACTGTAGATCCTTCAGTTTAACGTCCCACAGCGACTGGTCGCCTTAAGACAGTGTTAAAGTTCACTTCCAATGAATCAAATGTTTCATAATGAAATCGCTGCGATGTCCCTCTCTCAGGCATTCTTTTACACACAGCTTATTCTGTATTGCACACACATTTTTCAGGCCTGCGCTGGACTCTGGATCCTGTTCGATTTGTCATGGTTTAGATTAGCATGATAGCTGGACTAAACTGTGTTTATCTGCTCCACGAATAGGCCTCAAACTACAGTGTGGGTCTTGTTTGAATGGCATGTGTTCAACAGGTTCTCATCCACAAAATGTTTAGTGTTCAGTTTTAAAAGGCAATAAAAGTTTGGGGTTGTTAACATTTTTCATGTTTGCTATTGAGAAGACTCTTATACTTACCAGGACTGCTTTTATTGGATCAAAAATACAGTAAATGCAGTACAGTTGTGAGATATTATTACACTTTATAATAACTGTTTTCCATTTTAATATATTTTTCAATATAATTTATTCCTGTAATGCAAAGCAAAATAAAAAATAAAAAAAATTCAGCATCATTACTCCAGTTTTCAGTGTAAGGCTGTCACGATTCCTCAATTCAATTCGAGTACTCGATTTAAAAAAAAATCCCTGATTGCTTTTTTGTGTCGAGTAACTGGCAAACACAGGAGGATACATCAGTATCTTTTTTAATATGCTAACTGTTCCTAGCGATTTTTAAATAAAAGTAAAACCCTGTTTTTATCTGTTTTTCAACCAAATAAGAATTATAATTATCCGATTACTTGATTAATCGTCAGAATAATTGCCTTCCTATTATATATGTATTTAAAGTCAATTTAAAGGCTATTGCTTGCTTAGGTCTATTTGCTTTTCTACAAAAAATAATTATAATTATTAGATTACTCGATTAATCGTCAGAATAATCGACAGATTACTTGCTTCTGAGACTTTATTTAAACTAATTATCATAGTCTTCTTATTATATACGTATTTAAAGTCAGTTTAAAGGCTATTGCTTGCTTAGGTCTATCTGCTTTTCTAAAAAAAAATAAAATAATATAATTATTAGATTACTCGATTAATCTTCAGAATAATTGACTGATTACTTGCTTCTGATACTTTATTTAAACTAATTATCATTGCCTCCCTATTATATATCTATTTAAAGTCAGTTTAAAGGCTATTGCTTGCTTAGGTCTATCTGCTAAAAAAAAAAAATAGATTACTTGATTAATCGTCATAATAATCGACTGATTATTCGATTACCAAAATAATCGTGTGACAGCCCTATTTCAGTGTGGCTAGAGTTGATACTCTAGAAACATGTCTTCTTATTATTAAGGTTGAAAACGGTTGGAAAACATTTTTACAGACTATTTGAACAGTTTTATTCAATAAAACAATATGATTACTTGCTTCTGATACTTTATTTGAACTAATTATTAGTGCCTCATTGCTACAAAGGCTATTGTTTCTATAAAAAAATTAAAAAAGAACAAAAAATTATAATAATTCGATTAATCGTCAGAATAATCAACCAATTATTCGATTACTAAAATAATCGTTAGTGACAGCTCTACTTCAGTGTCATCTGATCCTTCAGAAATCATTCTAAAATGCTAAGTTGATGCTTCTACAAAAAAAAATCAGATTACTTGATTAATCATCAGAATAATTGACAGATTACTCGATTACCAATATTAACGTTTATGACAGCCCTACTTCAGGGTCATCTGATCTTTCAGAAATCATTCTGAAATGCTGAGTAGAAGCTCTAGGAAAATTTATTCTTATTATCAAGGTTGAATATGGGTGGAAAACATTTTTACAGGATTATTTGATAACAGTTTTGTTCAATAAAACCATATGATTTCTTGCTTCTGATACTTTATTTGAACTAATTATTATTCCCTCATTGCTATTATATATGTATTTTAAGTAATATTATAAGGCTATTGTTAACTTAGGTCTATTTTTATCTGTCTTTCCACAAAAAAGAAAATCATATTAATTGTCCAATTAACCGATTAATCGCCCGAATAATCGTCCGATTAATCGCCTGAATAATCAACCGATTACTCGATTACCAAAATAATAGTTAGTAAAAGCTCTATTTCAGTGTGGCATAATCCTTCAGAAATCATTCTTATATGTTGTGTTGATGCTCTAGAAACATTTTGTATTATTATCAAGGTTGAAAATGGTAAGTTTTTTTTTTTCTTTAAAAAATAAACACTGTTCTTTTAAACTTTCTATTTAAAATAGACATCATTTATAACATTATATGTCTTTACTGCAATCTTTGATCCATTTTAATGCATCCTTGCTTGACTAGAAGTATAATCTTTTTTAAAAAAGATCTTCTGACCCCAAACTTTTAACCAGTGTCTTATGTTAAAAGCTGTTTCTCATCTCTGTTGTTTTGTGTTG
>NC_133364.1:12152212-12382212 GCF_049309525.1 Garra rufa | reverse complement strand
TAGTTTTTGGGTAATATTTATTACTTATGTGTTTATTAATGTGTGTCTTTAGTCAATATAAATGATTTACATTAGCATATAGTATGTTTTTTTCATATTTTATATTTAGTAATATGTGTGTATGTGTGTGAATATATATATATATATATATATATATATATATATATATATATATATATATAGTATTTACTCTAAGCTGTAGAATAATACATTTTATTATTCTACAGCTTAGGTTAAATAAATACATAAATACATATAAATATAAATACATTTATTGTATGTATTTATTATATATTTCTGTATATTTCTAATCAATATGAATAAAACAAATTAGTATATAAAAATGTATTAGTATATAGTTTTTTAACTGTAATATTTTAAATATAATATAATATATAGTTAATATAAAATTAGTGTATGGTGTGTATTTTTTATGTAATATTTTATATTTAGTAATATTTGTGTGTGTGTGGGTGTATATATACATTAAACACACACACACACACACACACACACACACACACACACACACATATACATACATACATATATATATATATATATATATATATATATAATTCATTAAGTCTATATCTCTTGTTTTGTCCATCATATGGACCATCATATAAAGTGCATTATAGATTTTGTTTCATTACATACATACAATAAATACATTAATATTATAGTTGAGTAGCTCAGGCTGTTTTATAGCTGTTAGATACATGTCAATTTCTGCAAAAAACTACTAATTCTTGCCACAGATCTTCATGGTTTTAAAAAACAACCAAATACCAAAGGTTTGGCATTAATTATAGTTTAATACAAAACCAAAAAAACGTCCTGGCTTTGAAAAACGGTCTGTAAAAACGGAAACGCACACCCCCGACCCCCTGGTGTTAAGGGGTGTGTGCAGGACGAGACGAGACGATAGACGAGGTGAACAATTAACAATATATTTAATAGAATTCTCCAATGAGGAACAAGGCAGGAACAGGCAGGAGCAGTTTCACACACATACACTACGTTAAAGACCGACAAAAGACTAAACTCAAAGACAGACTTATAAAGGCAAACTAATTATCAAACACAGGTGACACAGATGACTAATAATTACAAGGACAGGTGTAACAGATGATGGTGACGAGGGCTAAACCAAATGACAACAGAATGGCAGGGGGAGACAATGGGTGAAACCAATGACATAAACAGACAGAACTGTGACATTACGCCCCCCTCCGGAAAGGCGCGTCCTCGCGCCGTGGAAAAAAGAAAAAAACGAGAGGGGCGGAAAAACGAGGATACCAGAGTCAATGAAGGAGGGGGTTCCGGCGGAGGACGCAACCCCCGGAGGAGGACCAGAACAAAAGTCCATGTGAAAAACCAGACAGTCCAGAGGGGCGACGACGGAGGGAGGAGCCAGGGAGGACATGGGTGGGGCATAAGGCAGGAGGAACCGACCCAGACCGCAGCCATGATGACGGCCCACTGTGGAGCCGACGGAGGGAGGAACCATGGTGGATGAAGGCGTGCCGACTCCATGGGGCCGACCGACAGAGGCGGAGCAGATGGAATAGGAGCCCGAGGCGAAGATGGAGAGCCGATGATCCGGGGTGACGCCGAGGATCCGGAGGGCCAAGGTGGAGCAGGCTCTGGCGCCCGAGGCGGAGGCGGAGTCCCGGAGATCCGCGGCGGAGCCGGAGCGACAGAGGATGGAGGTTGTGCCCGCAGGAAGGAGGAGTCCCAAGGAGCCGGTGGGACGGCGCGACGAGGCACAGCCGGAGGAGCAGAGTCCTGAGGAGCCGATGGGGTGACGACTGACCAGGGCGGAGCCGGAAAGACGATGGAGCCCGGTGGAGCTGGTGGATCGACGGGCGACGATGAAGAGGAGGGCGTCGAGAGCCGTGGTGGAACCGCGGGGTCGAAGGGCCGAGGCGGAGTCCAGGACTCGGAGGCTGGAGGCGGAGCTGAGGAATCCTCCAGCCGAGACGCCGATGGAAGCTGGCAGTCCCGCGGCGAGCCCACTGCACAGGTGGTGGGCTGAGGGTGAGCTGGGGGACTGACTGCTGACCTGGGAGACTTGGGGCGGCTGGGCGGAACCAGCGGGAACTCAGGACTGCTGGGCGGAACCAGCGGGAACTCAGGACGGCTGGGCGGAACCAGCGGGAACTCAGGACGGCTGGGCGGAACCAGCGGGGACCAGGCAGATTCAGACAGACGAGGGCGGGTGGGAGGGAAGTCTATACAGGTCAGTGGCTCAGAGAAAAAGTCTATTAACTCACATGAGTTATCTTGGGCAAGATCCGAGAAGAAGTCTATTAAATCCCCAGAATTAGATCCCAGCTCACCCTCAGCGGTGGTGCAGTGGGCAGGGCTCTCTATCGCCCTCTCTCGCTCCACGTGACAATCCACCGTCACGGATGTTGATGCCGGCTCTCGCACCTGGTCAGATGGGTCAGGCTCTGTCACTCTCGGCTCTGGCACTCCATCTGCGGTGGGCTCGGGCTGTAACTCCGCATGTCGGGGTGATGTTTGGCTGGGTTCTGGGTCGTGAGTGGGGCTGACGTCCTCCTCGACGAAGCCGACAGTCCAGGGAGATCCACTGGACGCCAGCACCCACTCGATGTAGTCCGGCAGGCTCTCTTGAGGACCCTCCCCGGATAGCAGCGCCTTGGTGGTGGAATTCAGTCCCAGGTGGTAATAGATGCATAGGCTGCTATCCGGGAAGTGGGAATGTTCTGCCAGGGAGAGGAACTCACGTGTATGGTCCTCAAGAGAGCGTTCCCCCTGCCTCAGGAGGATCAGGAGAACAGTAGGGTCCATGATACACCGATAAAAAAAATAAACACTGAGTAAAAACGAGAAAAAATAAACGCAGGGAAAACGTGCCGGGTAAACTGTTGAGGTCGGTCTTTCTGTTAAGGGGTGTGTGCAGGACGAGACGAGACGATAGACGAGGTGAACAATTAACAATATATTTAATAGAATTCTCCAATGAGGAACAAGGCAGGAACAGGCAGGAGCAGTTTCACACACATACACTACGTTAAAGACCGACAAAAGACTAAACTCAAAGACAGACTTATAAAGGCAAACTAATTATCAAACACAGGTGACACAGATGACTAATAATTACAAGGACAGGTGTAACAGATGATGGTGACGAGGGCTAAACCAAATGACAACAGAATGGCAGGGGGAGACAATGGGTGAAACCAATGACATAAACAGACAGAACTGTGACACCTGGTGAGCGACTCTCAGTCGGAAACACAAGCGACGACAAATATTGAGCTCCCACACTGACGCCGTTCCTCTCCAAAAGACCAGGATCAGATATCTCATCGACAGCACTCTCAACACATCATTTGCTCATTAAACAGAAAACAACCTCCTGTCTTTGTTTTAGTCGCCGGAGAGCTTTAGTAAACTAGAAGAGAGAATAAAGAGGCTCCAGATTCCCTCTGGTCCTTCCTTTGTTTTTTTGCGAAGGATGAGAAATGTTTATTGAGATACTTGATCGTGGCTGCAGAGAGCAGATCTGATTCAGTGCTGACTGATGCTTGTGACTCAAACCCTAAAGCCCTGTTTTCAGGTTTAATAAGCTTCTGTGAGTCAAAGCCAAACCATCTGGTTACGGTAATGTGCAAGTCAACAAGGAGTGCAAAGTTCACCCTCCACATGTGACTTACTGTCTGTACATGTAGTGTTTAAACTACATGAAAAATCTGTTAGGCAGTTGTGTTAGTGTTTGAATTATTTGATGGGTATTTTATTTTCTGTTGGCAGTGAGAAACGTGTTGGGAACGTGTACTCCAAGGCCTCGTCGTTTGTGGATTATGTCAGACGAGCACTTAGAAAGCTGGATCTGGATGACACCAAAGTAATAACCAAAACCTCTCACATTACATTTAATGTTTTCTCAGTCTGCCCACATGCCTCTGAATTACACCACAATGAAGGTAATGAGATAAACAGACTAAAATATGTTTGACATGTAGCGAAATATGGGAACGGATATCATTAAAAAGGCTTCACCAGGCCTAGAAGACTCACTTTTTTTTTTTTTGAGTAAATCTGCAGCATTCTCTGAAACAGTAAAATATACTGTTTTTGAGAAATCTAAAATATTTTATTTTGTAATATTATAAAAATAAAACATAGCAGTACACAATGTTTTATTGAATTAGGTGACATTTATGTAATAAAATATTTGTAATATTTCAATTACTTTTTTATTTAAAAATTTATTTTATTTAGCTTTTTTTGCTTTACACACACACACATTTTTTTTTTTGTAATATATATTTGAAATTTATTTTGTAATATAGATTTTTATATATTTTAGATTTAAAAAATGTAAAATATTTTATTTTTATTTTGGAATATATTAACAAAACAACTACAAAATGTTTTATTGAATTAGGTGACAATCATGTAGTAAAATATTTGTAACATTTCAATTACTTTATTTAAAATTTTATTTTGCTTTACACACACATACATCTCTCTCTCTCTATCTATATATATATATACAGTATATATATATAATATTTATTTGTAATATATTTTTATTCACTTTATTTTGTAATATTCTATTAATAAAACACACACACACACACATATATATAAATCTAAAATATTTTTTGTTTTGTAATATATTTATAAATCATAACAGTACGAAATGTATTGAATTATGTGACAAAATATTTGTAATATTTCAATGATTTTTTGCTTTACACACACACACACACACACACACACACACACACACACACACACACGCATATATATATATATAGAATTTATTTTATTTATTATATATAATTTGTAATATATTTTTATTCATTCATATATATAATATTCATTTAATATAAAATCATGGTTTTGAAATCTAAAATTTATTTTATTATTTATTTTATTTTTATTTTGAAAAATATCAATACAACAATAGTGATAATTGTTATAATTCTGTTAAAAAAATTATATTTTTTTTTCAGGGAAATATATAATTGATATTCATGTAAAACATATTTGTAATATTTGTATTTGTAATATTTGAATAGTAAACTAAATTTAATCTAAAGTGTAGGTTATATAAATATATTTTTTTAATAAAAATAATATATACATTTTAGATTTAGATCCTTGTTTGTAAGTAGGACATCATCTTATTCCTTAATTTCTTTAAAATAATTGTAAATTATAAAACGTTTTTTTTTCCTTTCATATCTCTTGTTTTCTTCAGCTATCTGACGGTGACATTCAGAGCTATCATGAACACTACAGTCCCAGAATGAATGAAATGGTGGCCTTTAACATGGTGAGTATGACAGAGAAACGTGCATGTCCTTTATTTTCATCACTTAACTCTATATCTGTCTCATGCTGGTTTCATCTTCCACAGTTGAAAGTAAGTTTGGCTCCGTGTATAGAGGGTCTCATCCTCCTCGACCGACTTTGCTACTTGAAAGAGCAGGTAACAAACCAATTGTAGGACAGATAGCAGTAACAAGTAACAGTACTTCTCCATTTCTCACAGCATATATACCAACTTTAGCCACATATAGCAGATCCAAAACTTGTTTTTTAAAGGTTTCCAACTTACAGGAGTTCAGAGGTTTTGGGTTACAAGTCCATTTCCTTCTTGCCCACCAGGCTTTGAACATAAAACCTCAAACCTCCTTGCGACGACAGTCAAGAGTGTCAGACTCAGCCATCTGTGAAGAACGTTAGACTGAAAATTTAGGGCATGACAAAATCATTTTGTTTGTACTCACAAAACAGTGACAGTACGTTTCTGTGGGATCAATTTCCACATGATCTTACAGGGTTCACTTATCAGTCATGTAGTGTGAAGCAAGTAAAACCTCCCCAATGTCAGATCTGTGCTTTTTTTTGTCTACAGAGGGCTGTGATTTGTGTATGTCAGACATTAAAGGGCTTGGCAACATGATAAGGTTTCTCACTGACGACTCTGTGAACTCCGCTAACCACATTGAAATCAGAGTCCGCTTTACAATTTGGCCTGTGGAGGGTTTTGTTATGTATAAACCATTTCATAACACGGTACTCTGGGTGTGCTGCCAAGTATATTAATGTGCTTTGGTCAGTGATTATGGAAAGCTATAATATGGATTTTAGGTTGAAACAAGCTGTGCTCAGTTAAGCTGATTATTTTGATCAGGTCCAATACACTTTTTACTTAGAGATATGCTGGGAACTTAATTTAAATTATGGTTCATCCAAAATAATATATCCTGTGTGTGTGTGTGTGTGTGTGTGTGTGTGTGTGTGTGTGTGTGTGTGTGTGTGTGTGTGTGTGTGTGTGTGTGTGTGTGTGTGTGTGTGTGTGTGTGTGTGTGTGTGTGTGTGTGTGTGTGTGTGTGTGTGTGTGTGTGTGTGTACATACAACCATGGTTGAGAACCAGTATAATATTATTTCTGAACTAAGTGATGCTTTGATCCACATGTTTTTAGGGAACCAAAATCATACGGTGTGACCAGGTAGTTTGATTCCTGAATGAATGACTCAGGGAATCAGAAACAAAGAATGTGAACAGTGTATTGTGGTTCCCAAACAAATGGTTCTTTTTAATCAGTTCTTGTTAGTGAATCAGAAATATGAAGCATGGCCAGTTTACCAATTCCTGATAAATGGCTCTTATGAGTTGGTTCTTTTTAGACCAAAAACATACAGCGCAACCAATGTAGTCTGATTCCCATTCCCAAACAAGCGATTCTTTTGAATCAGTTCTTATTAATGATTCAGAAATATTAAACAAGACTAGTGTACCAATTCTGCACAAACTCTTATGAGTTTTTTTTTTTAACTGAGACAAAAACATGAAGCATGATCAGTGTAGTCTGATTACCGAACATATGATTCTTTTGAACCAGTTCTTGTTGGTGAATCAGAAATATGAAGCATGACCAGTGTACCAGTTCCTGATAAATAGCTCTTAGGAGTTGGTTCTTTTTAGTAAGTCAAAAACCTACAGCGCCACCAGTGTAGACTGATTCCCGAACAAATGATTCTTTTGAACCAGTTCTTATAAGAGAATCAGAAATGTGAAGCATGACCAGTGTACCAATTCTTGACAAATGACTCTTAGGAGTTGGTTCTTTTTAGTCAGTCAGAAACCTACAGCACGACCAGTGTAGTCTAAATCCTGAACAAATGATTCTTCTGAACCAGTTCTTGTTAGTGAATCAGAAATATGAAGCATGACCAGTGTACCAATTCCTGACAAATGACTCTTAGGATTTGGTTCTTTTTAGTGAATCAAAAAAACATACAGCACAACCAGTGTAGTCTGATTCCTGAACGTATGATTCTTTTGAACCAGTTCTTGTTAGTGAATCGGAAATATGAAGCATGACCTGTGTACCAATTCAGAGTGATTCAGAAACATTTAGCGTGACCATCGTAGCTTGATTCCAGAACAAATGATTCTTTTGAACCAGTTTTTCTAATTGAGTTAAAAATATGAAGCATGACCAGTGTACCAATTTCTGACAAATGACTCTTGAACCAGTTCTTGTTAGTGAATCAGAAATATTAAACAAAACTAGTCTACCAATTCCAGACAAATGACTCCTATGACTTGATTCTTTTTATTGAATCAAAAACACAGCACGAACAGTGTAGTCCAATTCCCAAACAATTGATTCTCATGAGTCTAATCTTTTTAGTGAATCATAGAAAGTTCAGTGTAGCCTGATTCTCAAACAAAAGTGGAAGTCACTATCTAAAAATTTAAATGTAAAGCATTGGATGTGGATTTCAGACTTGCACATTTGATTCTACATTTAAAATGTCTCTCTTTTTTTTCTTACAGGACAATGTGTCTCATTCTGCATTGGTTCAACTCTTTGACCCCGTCCAGTCCCCTAGATGTTATGCAGTTGTTGGTATAAAGGAATCTACAGTTTGAAGACCAAAGCTGGTAGCCCTGCTATTTAGTGTATTTTTTTTTTTAAATGTAATTTAATTTATTCTTTTTAAACCAACAATAAAAATGCTTTTTTTATAATTATATTTTACAAAAATGTCAAAATAGGGTTGTTCAAAGAAAATTAAAAGCTGTTTTTCATTCCAGCTGCTCTAAAAACCTGGCTGTGTTGTCTCCGGATCGTTTCTGTTATGATGCATAACGGTTCGGTCTGCAGCTTAAAGTGGAAAGATATAGTGATCAATGTGATGCAGAACGTTGCTTTTAGTGTTCATTAGTCTGACTGGTTTATAAATCAGCCTTAGCCTTACTAAGCCACACAAGGACATCAGTCACACTTGAGACGCCTTGTGCTTCCACGTATTTAACACACCATTAATATTAATCAGACATTGAGCTCTTCATTATTTTTAGCCATACCCCAAAGACCATTATTCACCTGTCTTAGCTGTTTTAGTTAATATTCATAAATGAAACACCTCGAGGTAGTTTTCATCTTAACACGATTGATTCTTCAGTGTATGAAAATCCCTTTAAGAACTCACACAGCACTTAAGGCACAAAGAAAAGTCTTTTAGACTTTGTTTTCTTGAGCATTTGTTTTACTTGCTCGTACTACTACAGTCGTGGCCAAAAGCTTTGAGAATTACATAAATATTGGAAAAGTTGTTGCTTAAATTTTTATAATAGCAATTTGCATATACTCCAGAATGTTATGAAGAATGATCAGATGAATTGCATAGTCCTTCTTTGCCATGAAAATGAACTTAATCCCGAAAAAAACTTTCCACTGCATTTCATTGCTGTCATTAAAGGACCTGCTGAGATCATTTCAGTAATCGTCTTGTAAACTCAGGTGAGAATGTTGACGAGCACAAGGCTGGAGATCATTATGTCAGGCTGTTTGGGTTAGAATGGCAGACTTGACATGTTAAAAGGAGGGTGATGCTTGAAATCATTGTTCTTCCTTTGTTAACCATGGTGACCTGCAAAGAAACGCGTGCAGCCATCATTGCGTTGCATAAAAATGACTTCACAGGCAAGGATATTGTGGCTACTAAGATTGCACCTAATCAACAATTTATAGGATCATCAAGAACTTCAAGGAAAGAGGTTCAATTCTTGTTAAGAAGGCTTCAGGGCGACCAAGAAAGTCCAGCAAGCGCCAGGATCGTCTCCTAAAGAGGATTGAGCTGCGGGATCGGAGTGCCACCAGTGCAGAGCTTGCTCAGGAATGGCAGCAGGCAGGTGTGAACGCATCTGCACCCACAGTGAGGTGAAGACTTTTGGAAGATGGCCTGGTGTCAAGAGGGCAGCAAAGAAGCCTCTTCTCTCCAAAAAAACATCAGGGACAGATTGATCTTCTGCAAAAAGTATGGCGAATGGACTGCTGAGGACTGGGGCAAAGTCATATTCGCAGATGAAGCCTCTTTCCGATTGTTTGGGGCATCTGGAAAAAGGCTTGTCCGGAGAAGAAAAGGTGAGCGCTACCATCGGTCCTGTGTCATGCCAACAGTAAAGCATCCTGAGACCATTCATGTGTGGGGTTGCTTCTCATCCAAGGGAGTGGGCTCACTCACAATTTTTCCCCAAAAACACAGCCATGAATAAAGAATGGTACCAAAACACCCTCCAACAGCAACTTCTTCCAACAATCCAACAACAGTTTGGTGAAGAACAATGCATTTTCCAGCACGATGGAGCACCGTGTCATAAGGCAAAAGTGATAACTAAGTGGCTCGGGGATCAAAACGTTGAAATTTTGGGTCCATGGCCTGGAAACTCCCCAGATCTTAATCCCATTGAGAACTTGAGGTCAATCCTCAAGAGGCGGGTGGACAAACAAAAACCCACTAATTCTGACAAACTCCAAGAAGTGATTATGAAAGAATGGGTTGCTATCAGTCAGGATTTGGCCCAGAAGTTGATTGAGAGCATGCCCAGTCGAATTGCAGAGGTCCTGAAAAAGAAGGGCCAACACTGCAAATACTGACTCTTTGCATAAATGTCATGTAATTGTTGATAAAAGCCTTTGAAACGTATGAAGTGCTTGTAATTATATTTCAGTACATCACAGAAACAACTGAAACAAAGATCTAAAAGCAGTTTAGCAGCAAACTTTGTGAAAACTAATATTTGTGTCATTCTCAAAACTTTTGGCCACAACTGTATATTTGGTAGTACTATTTATGTTTGCTTTATAGAGCTCAATGAGAGAATGTGAAGACCTCTGGAGATTGTGGATAATCACAATCATTGGCCTGTCATCATTTTTCAGCAATATGGTTTCATATGTGATAATTATACAGTTTGAAGTAGCACATGTGGTTGCTAAAGTTCTGTTGCACTTGTTGAAACATTAACAAATTACTCTAATATTTTCATCATGGTTATTATAAGTCATTATTTGTTGAATGCAAACATAGTGGAACATTTTGAGGAAAGTTTGTTATTTCAGTGAAAGTAGGCCACATTGCTAAGCTCAAGTATACAGCATTCTTGCTTCTAATGATTTTTCCTTTTCTAACAACACTACATCCATTTATCATGGTACCACTTGAGCAAAACAAAGCCAGCTCTGCCATTATTTCTGGAAAAAATAGACGCCATTAGTTTGTCTGTGTGGAGATAAGCATGGCTACACATTGACACTGCAGCTTGAACCTCACTGAATTTGTTGGTGCCAGTCTAATGCTTCGCCAAAATGAGTGCGTTGACCAGTCACATATGTTTCCCTCATGAATTCATCTTGCAGCGGATGTATTGTGCCATATCCTGTTCTGTTTCTAAATCAGAGAAAGGAAAAGCTTCAGGATAATGATATGATGCACTCCAAAACATCTCTTGCCTGTGACAGAAATAGCAGAGCGATGGGAAACCAGCTCACTCAGTTCCTTATTTCCTGAAATGTAGCATTTTTTTCTTTGCATGCAAAGACGGTTGAGGAAATGTTTCTCTATCGTCAAAGAATGTCCAGCTCCGCTTTGAACAAAACAAGTTTCCTTTTTAGTACATCGTCAAAAAAACATAAGAATTTGTTTTCTTCTCCCAAAGCAGAAACAGTCAACTGATTTGTTTGCTTCTGAGGATGATCATTTTTCACTTCACAAAACAGCTGTTGTCCCCTGAAGTTTTGTGGTCAACAACCGTGGTGTGTTTCAGCAACTTAATGACTTCAGAATATAAATAACACATTTACCAAAGCTGTGAGATGGCAAGAAAATGCTAACATTTGTTGACCTCTTAGGTCCAGTTCAGATGAAACATGTTTTTGCATTCATCTGCACTGCATTTAATGTGTTTTGTCTGTGTAAACGTGCTAGACTGGTGTGGAATGAGAAAAAACGCAAGGTCTCTATGCATTTTTAAAAAGGTTTTTAGAATGTTATGTCTTGTTCAAGATGCCTTAAAAGATGCAAGATTGATGCATTCTGTATGACTTTTCAGAGCGGTGCATGCATTTTTGCATTAAAAAAGTGAAACGCAGATGAGTGAAACATGAAAAAGCGAGAGCTCATTTTTTTTTAAAGCTAAAATAACCCAATCTCATGAGAAAACTTAAAATTATAAGGCAGCAAGGTAACTAATTATTTTAAGTTGATGCAACAAATTGTTTTTTACAGTGTTGCTACCGGCTTTCTTACAAACATGCAGGATGGCCTTTTGAATGAGCTATTCCTTTAATCGCCCCGCTTTATTTGTGGAATTATGTTATGGAAAATCCAAATGTTTTTGTAGTATTATTCTACCTATATCAGATCATTGTTGATTTATTGTTTGATTAAAAGCATTAAAGTTCAAATGCAGGACTGAAAAACATGTAAAATACCATTTTTGCAATCAAAGTGAGAGGGTGAAGAACAAAACAACATTGGAATAGCAATGCCAACTCAAGACATTAGTCAGTTTCCATCTGAAATGTTCAAGTTTGCTGCAATTTATTATTTTAATACGATTAAATATAGTGTGTTTTTGTGCTGGTCTAAATCAAGCAGGTGCTATTTTGGAGCAAGGGCGTTGTAGACTGTGGCACTGCCCATCATGACCATTTTCTTTTTGATATTTATCAGCGGTGATGAAAAAATCTTTCCTAAATGAAACAAAAAAATTATTTATACAACAGGAACTCTGAAAAAGAAAACAACGCGTCTTACAGTTCTCAGACTTTTTTGTACAAAGGCGAATAAAAAAAGTTTAAAATTTGACATTAAAATGTATTTATATTACTAAGCATATTGTGCGTTTTTTATTTATATTAATTTTTATTCACATTTAAAATATGTTGTTTACCCTAGAATACACCTGCAACCAATTTAGCGAACATTGTGATTATACTTTTGTGAATGTGAACACCTCTTAAATTCAACTTTAGAGTACAAGATTATACATTGACTTGATTTTTACTCCCAGGATGAAAATTTTCTTTGCTGTTTTAGCTGTGTGGACATCCAGGCCCTGGCTGGGCTTGTGTGAGAAGGAGATGAAAAGGCAAACGATGGGAAAAGTCAATGGGGAGCCATTTAAGCTTCCGGTCAGCGGAGGAAGCAGGGAGGAACCAGATGAAGAGGGAAACGATGAGAAAAGCCAACGCGAGCCAGAGAAGCTTCCGGTCAGTGAAGGAAGCAGGGAGGAACCGCACAATACTCCTTATCAGGCATCGGCAATTTAATAGGGAACTGTTTGGGAAAAGAAGAAGAAGGAGAGAGGAGAGTGAGAGCGAAGGGAATTGGAAGGGAAGAGAGGTGCGATTTATCTTTTCATCAGTGATTCAAAGGGACTAAACAGGATGCACAGATGGAAAATATTCTGTTATTATTTCTCCCTCTTTCAATCTCGTCTCTATTTCTCCCTCACACGCAAGCATATGCCAATCTCATCTACAGTGACGCATGATGAGCTCCATCTGAAAATAATCAGCTTCTTTTTTGCTCCACAGTCTGAAGTGTTAACAGGATTTGAGGAAACAAATTCATGTCTGGCCGAAGGACGTACATGAATAAATGTCTTCAACTTCTGTTATTTCGTTCTCTCAGTGTATGCTCTATGCATCATAGGCCTCAATCCAAATTTGATTGTAAAAATCAGTGATATGTTTTTTAAGTGTTTTCTATCACAGACTGGATGGCAGTGTTTTAGATTAAAATGTTTTGCCCAGAAAACATAGTCTTATAATATCCTGACTGCCTTTTTTGAGTTGGACTGCATGAAAACTAGAACACAATCAGTCAACACTGCAAATTTCTAATATATGAACATTTTGAGTTTTTATGTCAGAACTAAAAATACAATTGTTTTATCAGTTGAATTAATGCAGCTGTTCAGCATTCTATGGAGAAATGCAGTGAATGGGTGCCGTCAAAATTAGGATTCAAACAGCTGATAAAAACATCACAATAATCCACCATTAATCCACTTGACTCTAGTCAACCCATTACTTCAAACAATGCTTCTGGGTGACTAAATTTTCAGCGAATTTTCATTTTTCGGTGAACTATTTCTTTAACCCATCCCTTAAATCCATACATGTTTGTAAAATTCTTTCTATATCAGATCATTGTTTTTTTGCAATCAAAAAAGATGGACGAAGAACAAAAACTTAAAATAAGAAATAAGACTGGCAAGTCAAGATTTCAGGCAGTTTCCATCGGAAATGTTCTTTTAATCAGCATAAAACATGTTTAGTGCTATTTATTATTTTAATACGGTTCAATATGGTGTGTTTTTGTGCTGGTCTAAATCAGGCAGGTGCTATTTTGGAGCAAGGGTGTTTCAGGCTGTGGCACTGCCCATCATGCCCGTTTCCTTTTTTGATATTTATCAGCTGTGATGAATCCTAAATGAAAGAAAAAAAAGTGAAATTATTTATATAACAGGAACTCTGAAAAAGAAAACGACACATCTTACAGCACTCCTCAGACTTGGTTTTCATACAAAGGTCAATAAAAAAGTTAAAAATTTGGCATTAAAATGTATTCATATTCTCTTAATGACTTAGTATCTCATAATAATGAAAAACCTCCTTGTAATAATGAGATACTTTCTCGTAATAGTGAGAAACTTTCTTATAATGAGATATTTTCTCGTAATGACTTAGTATCTCGAAATAATGAAAAATGTTCTCATAATAATGAGATACTTTATCGTAATAATGAGAAACTTTCTTGTAATAATGACAGTATCTTATAATAATAAGAAACGTTCTCACAAATAATGATACTTTAATGAGATAATAATGAGATACTTTCCCATAATAATCACTTAGTATCTCACAATAATAAGACATTTGTAATAATGACAATATCTCATAATGGTGAAACACTTTTTGTAATAATGACAATATCTTGTAATAATGAGAAACTTTCTCGCAATAATGAGAAACGTTTTAATAATAATGAGATACTTTCTCATAATAATGACTTAGTATCTCATAATAATGATACATTTTCTTGTAATAATGACAATATCTCATAATGATGAAGAACTTTCCTGTAATAATGACAGTATCTTGTAATACTGAGATACTTTCTCGCAATAATGATATACTTTCCCGTAATAATGAGAAATGTTCTTATAATGAGGAGGAGATACTTTCCAGTAATAATGACTTAGTTTCTCATTATTATGAGATACTTTCTTGTAATAATGAGAAACTTTCTCGCAATAATGAAAAACGTTCTTATAATAATGAGATACTTTCTTGAAATAATGACTTAGGATCTCGTAATAATGAAAAACTTTCTTGTAACAATGACTTACAGTAGTATCTCATAATAATGAGGATTTTTTCGTAATAATGATACTTTCTTGTAATAATGAGATACTTTCTCATGATAATGACTTAGTATATCGTAATAATGAGAAACTTTCTCGTAATAATGACTTTATCGAAAGTTTATCGTAATGACTTAGTTTCTCATAATAATAATAAACTTTCTTGTAATGACTTAGTTTCTCGTAATGAGAAACTTTCTTGTACTAATGATTAATATTACTAAGAATATTGTGCTTTTTTTGTATTTGATTTTTTAAGTTAAAGGAACTGTATGTAAGAAATTTATGTCAGTTAATCATAAAATGCGTCACTACACTGTAAAAAAATGACTGTGAATTTAACGGTAAAAAACTGTAAAAATGCTACGGTAAAAACCTATGAAATGGTTGACGGTAAGTTCCCCTTCTATATACGGTGAAAAACTGTGTTGGACATTGCATGTAATTTTACGGCAGTATACCGTTTTTTGAAGTGAAAAAGAACGTAAAATTTACAGTGATTAACCGTAAACTGACATTCCCAGAATTCCCTGTGTTGAATTTTTTTTATTTGATGTTTTTTGTGGAAATAACTTTTTCTTCTTAGATTTTTCTTGGCAGTTTTGTACATTAGGGTTATATGTTACATATAATGCTGTTAAATTAATGTTTTTTGCATTAAATCAGTTTTATGTGTGTTACCATGATGGTGTTTAGTGTTTGTGTGAATGACACGGTGCACCTTATATATATGATGGGGTTTGGTTGATCATGTGATGTTGTCATCACCACCTGCTTTTGGTGGTTATCAGTGTATTGCAAAGTTACAAAACAGATTTCAGTACTTCAAAAGGTTGGTAAATCACCATTATATCAGTTTAAAAAAAATCAGAAATTACAGTATTTACCTGTATATTTAAGTGAAAACCGTAAAATGTAAAACATTGCTACCATATTTTTTACAGAAAAACCTGTAAATTTTACGGCTTTTTTTTTACAGTGTAGACATGACGAAATCATGTTCATTTCAAATACTTATATCACTGACAACAGTGGTCCGGCCAGGATATTGTCATTTAAAAGTGAAAGTTGCAGCCCACAACTGATGTTATTGTTGTCATTTTGTGTTTTGGCCTGAGGCTCCACCCTCCAGCTATCTACTAATCACGAAGTCAGTAGAGTTTCGTCATCCGGGTTGCCAGCTCTGCTCTAGTTACAGCTGCAGCTACGAACGTGTCGGATAAAACATGTATAACGTTAAAACCTAAAAGACCTCGTTATGAATCCGAAATACGTCGTGAAAAGTCCGAAATAAAACAAGGATTTGTATAGGAGATGCCTTTGAAAAATGGAGACGGCTGAAAACGGATCCTGCAGCTTAGCTGGCAACCTCGAGTCAGGGTGGAGGGGGAGGAGATACACCATTCTACAGTATTTTGAAAGTGATTGCAGTACCAGTTTTGGCCACAATCCAACATACGGTTCCTTTAAATGTTATTTGCATTTTAAAAATTGTCTTGTTTACCCTAGAACACACCTGCAACCAATTTAGCGAACATCAAGTAATCCATTGTGATTATAATATTGTGAAATCACTAGAAACCAGCTATTGTCCTGTTGCCTTTTTAATTGTACACTTATCAGATTGACATCTATTCTATCTGACTGTTTGCATCCGCAGCAGAATGCAGCACTGATAAGGTCAGTGCTCATGTTGATCCCTGAAAACAGCAGTTGTCCTCCCAGTGGGGCTGATGGTCAAGGGTCAACAGCTTGAGGTCAGTGGGGTGGAGCAGGAGTGGAGTGACTACACTGGGGTACAAATGATCTCCTCTAGCTCTTGTTCCTGTGTTTGACTCATGCGGATTCACACATGCACTGAACAGGTTTTGACGCAGCTGCTCCTCAGTGGGGATTTTCAGAGATCCACTTGCAAAAAGCACAACTCACCACAGGGTGTAAAAATCTCATTCATCTTCTACACTGTGTTCTACACTTCTAAAAATGTTTTATTATACCACAGCTCCAGGTCTCAAATTTGATTGGCTGTAAGTTGTTCCCCATGGATGCCCATTTCCGCCACAGTTGAGAAAAAAATGATTCTGATGAGAAACTTTCTTGTAATAATAACTTAACATCTCATAATAAATAAGATACGTACATAATAATGACTTCGTTTCTCATTATTTCGAGGAACTATATAATTATTACAAGAATGTTTCTCATTATTATGAGGAAGTATCTCATTATTGCAAGAAAGTTTCTCATTATTACAAGTATTTAATTAATTATTCAGAGGAAGTTTCTTATTATAACTCATTATTATGAGAACGTTTCTCATTATTAAAAGCTTTTTTGTGATAATGAGATACTTTCTTGTAATAATGAGACATTTTCTTGTAATGAGAAACTTTCTCGTAATAACTTAGTATTTCATAATAATGAGAAACCTTCTCCTAATAATGACTTTGTATCTCAATTATAAAATACTTTCTCATAATGAGAAACCTCGTAATAAAGACTTAGTTTCTTGTAATAATGACTTAGTATCTTGCAATAATGAGATACTTTCTCGTATGAGAAACTTTCTCGTAATAATGAGAAACTTTATCGTAATAATAAGCAGCTTTCTTGTAATAATGAGAAACTTTATTTTAATAATGAGATACTTTCTCGTAATAATGAGATACTTTATTTTAATAATGAGATACTTTCTTGTAATAATAAGAAACTTTCTTGTAATAATCAGCAGCTTTCTCGTAATAATGAAAAACTTTATTTTAATGAGATACTTTCTCGTAATAATGAGATACTTTCTGGTATGAGAAACTTTCTTGTAATAATCAGCAGCTTTCTCGTAATAATGAGAAACTTTCTTGTAATAATCAGCAGCTTTCTCGTAATAATAAGAAACTTTCTCGTAATAATGAGAAACTTTCTCGTAATAATCAGCAGCTTTCTCGTAATAATGAGAAACTTTCTCGTAATAATCAGCAGCTTTCTCGTAATAATAAGAAACTTTCTCGTAATAATGAGCAGCTTTCTCGTAATAATGAAAAACTTTATTGTAATAATGAGATACTTTCTCGTAATAATGAGAAATGTTTTCGTGATAATGACTTAGTTTCTCGCAATAATGAGACATTTTCTTGTAAAAGTAAGATACTTTCTCGCGGTAATAACAAACTTTCTTGTAATAATGAGAAACTTTCTCGTAATAATCAAAAACGTTCTCATAAAAATTTGTAACTTTCTCATAATAATGAGATACTTTCTCATAATAATGAAAAATGTTACTGTAATAATGAGATACTTTTTCGTAATAATGAGAAACGTTTTCGTGATAATGACTTTTCTCGTAATAATGAGACACTTTCTCGTAAAAGTGAGAAACTTTCTCGTAATAGTGAGATGCTTTCTCGTAATAAAGAGAAACTTTCTCGTAAAAATGAGAAACTTTGTGCAATAAAGTCGCAATTATCTATTTATTTATTTCAGGCGAATATGACTGGTCTAGGGTCACATATTTAAGAAACATTCATAATGTGACATATGAGGTTGCAATTATTGTTTATCATGGCATTTGCTCATTGTTAATGTGAACTGTTCCTCTCCATTGAGGAGAAAAACATTATTGTAATAATGAGAAACTTTCTCGTATTAATGAGAGAATCATGTTTCTTGTAATAACGAGAAATAATTCTCGAAAAGTCTATGGAGAAACAAAGTTCCTATTTTGAGATATAAACTCTGAAGTGCAATAAAAAAAGTAGCAATTATCTATCTATTTATTTATTTCAGGCGAAAACGGGCTTAAATACTTTAGTGATGTTTACATGTCAATCATGAAACTTATGTATAAATATTTATTGTACATTCCATTCATTCAAAGTTGTTCAAAATGTTAATGCTGCAAGCCACAGCCATTGTCATTTTTATGGCCAGGCTCTAAATCAATTTAATAGGACAAGACTCTCGCTCTCAGCTCAATGGTGCTGATGCTTCTCCCGTGAAAAGATTTCTGCGCATGCGCGGCGTTTCCAAATATCACACGCGTGTTGTGTGTTTGATAGGAGGGTGTTACTGCAACGGGATGTTTCTCTACGGCTTTCTGGATGAAGAGCAGCCGAATACTCTCCGTTCATTAGCGAAATCACACATTACGAGCAGATATGTGGGCTGAATCCACAGCCTTGGACTGAGAATGGGTTAGACGAGCGATGGTTGTGTTTGAAACTCTTCCCATCTCGCAGCGGGAGCAAAACAATGAGGACAACAGCAAACAGAGACGGGGACTGATCAGTGTCATTCATTCCTGGACTTTCTTTTCTCCTCTTTGTCGTTGAGATGATAGTGGAGCTGGTGTGCAGCGCGGTGGCTCTGCTCCTCTATATGAACACACTGAGCGCTGATTTCTGCTATGATGACAGGTACACTTCTTCTCCATCACTTCACCTTAACAGTTAAGCACAATAATGACAGTTTTGAGACAGGTGTGTTCAGTTAAATGTGCTGTTACTCACACAGCCTCGGGTAAAGTAACCTGTTTATGTAGAACGCTGTCTTTGTATTGCGTAGCTTGTCAAAATAGCACATTGAACTTGAGGAAAACAGCTTTTAGTTAGTTAATGTAGCACTCTTACTAAATTTATTTACAGAATAGTTTCAATAATAATAATAAAAACACATATAGATAGAAACGTTACGTTTAAACAATGTTGGTTGGTTTAGTTTGTTTGTTTTCGTTTATTTTGTTTGTTATGCCACTTACAGTATATGTGACCCTGGACCACAAAACCAGTCATAAGGGTCAATTTTCATCTGAAAGCTGAATAAATAAGCTTTGTTAGGACAGGACAATATTTGGCTGAGATACAACGATTTGAATCTGGAATCTGAGTGCGCAAAAAATTAAAATATTGAGAAAACCTTTAAAGTTGTCCAAATTAAGTTCTTAGCTATGCATATTACTAATCAAAAATTAAGCTTTGATATGTTTACAGTAGGAAATGTCTTCATGGAACATGATCTTTACTTAATATCCCATTCTTAATAATTTTTGGCTTGTTGAAAAATCAATTATTTTGACTCATACAATGTATTGTTGGCTATTGCTACAAATATACCTGTGCTACTTATGACTGGTTTTGTGGTCCAGAGTCACAGTTAAGAAACATTCATATTGTAACATATGAGGTCTCTATTATTGTTTATCATTTGACATTTGCTAATTTTTCCTCTCCAGTGAGGAGATGCCAGAAGGGGAAACCGGGGCTAATCACATTTTTCACTCATGTAAATATTTTTCAGTTTAGATTAGTTTATTTGAATTAAAAGGTAGGTTATTGTCCAAACATGTATAGTTAACAACATACACACTACAGATTCTGTATATTTCTCTAAATTAAACACATCTAATTGAGCTCATTAGCCATTTAGTACACTTCAATGGCTGAAACAGATGTGTAGCCATTTTAAATGTGCACTGCTGGATCATGGCTGGAAAACAGACTGATCTAAAACATATTTACCGAGATATAATCTCTGTGACAACTAGGCTATCCCATATTTGACTGTGTGACAGGCCTGCTGTTACTGTCTTTCTCATCATTACATCACTGCATATTTCTGGGAAGTTAAAACCTTTTCAGCATGCTTTGCCAGACATAACCCTGGGCATCTTCTGTGGGTTTACTGCAGCCAAATGACCCATGAAATGATGGGTTTAGTGCAGTAGCCAATGCAGAAGGAAAGTGATAATTTGTGTAAACATCTCCAGCTGCTTCTGATTCTATTAAGATTAATTTATAGACTCCCAGGTGAAACCTAATCAGGCTTTACAGATCATAATTGTTCAAATGTCTCATCATCAACAAATTGACCTTCAGCTTGCCAATCACATGTAATTCATTGATTTTCAACTGGTCGGATTTTTAAATACAGATTCAGAAAGAGCTAATCTACTCTGTGAATAGACAGAATTTTCTCGGTGGAATCCAGTTATTTAGGAATCCATGTGCTTGGATTTGTCGAATGAGAGCAAAACAGTTTCCCATGTAGATTTTGCTTGCGTTCAAGTTCACTCTTAAAAATAAAGATGCTTCACTTCCATAGAAGAACCTTTTTGTCTAAACGGTTCCATAAAGAACCTTTAACATCTGAAGAACCTTTCTGTTTCACACAAGGTTCTTTGTGGCAAATAAGGTTCTTCAGATTTTAAGAACGTAAGCAAGAAATGGTTCTTTGACTGAATGGTTCTTTGTGGGACCAAAACTGATTCTTCTATGGCATCGCTTGAATCTTTAAATACAGATTCAGAACGTGCTAATCTACTCTGTGACTAGATGAAATTTTCTCGGCGGAATCCAGTTATTTCAGTAGGAATCCATGCGCTTGGATTTTTCGAATGAGAGCGAAAAAGTTTCCCATGTAGATTTCGCTCACCTTCAAGTTCACTCTTAAAAATAAAGTTGCTTCACAATGCCATAGAAGAACCTTTTTGTCTAAATGGTTCCATAAAGAACCTTTAACATCTGAAGAACCTTTCTGTTTCTCAAAAGGTTCTTTGTGGCAAATAAGGTTCTTCGGATTTTAAAAAGGTAAGCAAGAAATGGTTCTTTGTGGAACCTCTTGAAGCACCTTTATTTTTAAGAATGTTGGTCATGACCAATTGAAAGCTGCTTACTTTGAACGTGCTGGAAAATGGATATTTTGCACACAAAATTCTACAAATATCTCAGTAATGTGATGCTCTAACTAGTTGTCTGTAAGAGTGATGTCTCACACCGCGTGTAAATGTTAAATCCCGACCCGTGACCTTTAATTTTCAGATGAGTCCCAGTGTTAATTTAAACCCTAGAGATGCACACATGCATGCATCCTTCTTCTGTCCCTCTTGAGTGACCACAGATACCCAATCAGTACACTGACCTTGCGGACTCATTCATCAAATCGACCTTCTCACCTAAAGGTCAACAGTCTTGCGTCCTTCATGCATTCCCGGGGGTTTAACCTGCTTTGATTTATGTGTTTGTGTGCACAAGGCATAATCAAAGAATCTGGTGGTGATTGGTTTTCTGCGATTCCACTCTTGACTCCTGGGACTGGTTTGTGTCTCCGACTGTGGTCATGCACCAGCTGTTGAAGCGCGGTTGCGATCCTAGGCTTCCAGAGCTCTGGAATACCACACTTTGTCTCTGTTTTCTTAATCACGTCAAGTGTTTTTCCCTGGAACGGTACAGAGGCTTGTCCACACTCAGTGCGCCAATGGTAATATCAATAAAAAAGGGAATAAAGCATTCTTGGTATGAAATGCGCAACTTGACTGAAGGCAGAAGACGTCAGCCAGTGCTAATCCTTCTGGGGGAAATTTATTTTTACATGTCTTCAGAGCGATGTTTGAGAGCCGACGTGATCTTGTGCCAATTGTGCTGTTCTAAAGCATTTTCCATAAACTCTGACTGTGAGTTATAAGACCTCTCTTATATGGTTTTTGCCCTCTGGATAATTTTCGTGTTGCATGGATAGATAAAATCTTGCTGTTTGTTTTGAATGCTGTAGTTTTATTAATGAAGAGACTTCTAGAGGATGTTAGCTCAGGTTTTGGCAGACACGTTTTCCCCAATATTTAAGTTAGTTTTTGATTAATTTGATGGCATATTCCACTTGTAGAGCAGCTGCTACTTGCAGTTGACTCTTGGTGATCAACACAGTCGAATGAAAGATTTGTGTGCGAAATAAGGTTTTTAATTCAACCCAGTCATACACTGCTGCCCACTTTTCTTCATTCTTCATGTTTTGTTCAAACAGTCCTTAAACATGATCCTAAAATGCGTAATGGCCCTCAAGAGGGATTTACAAAAAAAAAACAAAAAACATCCATCATTTTTCTAGCTGTGTGATTAAATGCAAGCTTAACCAGTTGTGTTTCGTATTGCAGAGAAGCTTCCGAAAAGAGGATGTGCTTAGAAACTCAGAATAAGTTTCCTGTATTGACTTTGACACCTTTTTCAAATAAGCAGGGATTGTTTTCTGTTTGTTTCTCTAAGTATTTTGCAGTCTCAATTGTTACATTCGGTTTGATGGTTATCTGCTGCACATGTGTGTTTTATCAATGGAGAGACTCTTTAGTATTTTGTGGTTTTTAGGAGGAGTGTTTCATTATGCGCATGTGTTTGTATTGTGATTGATAGATGGTGTTAAAGAGAGCTGACACTCTAAGCTTTATAACTCTAAGCTTTCAAATAATTAAAGTGCAATTCAATGCTCATATTAAACTTTTATACTGCATTTTGATGTTTTTGTTTTACTCTCATGCCCATAGTGATTGACAGCTGTTTTGTTTCCTATAAAATGTCACACATTTGCCATTCAAAAAAATATAACACAATATATAAGCAGTCTATTCTAGACTAGTCTTTATGATGTTAATCCTTGCTATTACAGGCCTTAATATTAGTTGGCAACAGACCATTCATTTTATCACATCATTTGTTGCAGACATGCTCTCATGCCTTTTAAAATGTCAGACTGTTATTTTATTAAAGCTCGTGGGATTTTAGGACAAAGAGTTTTCCTGAAATTGTCTTTTTTATCGATTTGCAAGTTGGTATGTGGTCATTGGTGGCCTGGGAAAGAATTCAAGTCAACGTAATGAATTTACAGTATTTCTTCTATCCATGTTCATGGAATAGTTTTTTCTTTCATTTTTAAATAATTTTATTAAAAATTAAGTAATTTATAGAAATAATTTCATTTTAATGTATTTTATTTAAAAATTGTGTATATACAGTTCAAGTCAAAAGTTTACATACACCTTGCAGAACTTGCAAAATGTTAATTATTTTACCAAAATAAGAGGGATCATACAAAATGCATGTTATTTTTTTATTCAGTTCTGACTTGACTAAGATATTTCACATAAAAGATGTTTACACATATAGTTCAAAACTGTGTTGTTACCTGAATGTTCCACACCTGTTTTTTTTTTTTTTTTTTTTTTGTTTAGTGATAGTTGTTCACAAGTCCCTTGTTTGTTCAGAACAGTTATCCTGCCCTCTGTTCTTCAGAAAAATCCTTCAGGTCCCACAAATCAAATTCTTTGATTCAACATTTTTGTTATTTGAACCCTTTCCGACAATGTCTGTATGATTTTGAGCTCCGTCTTTTTTTCACACTGAGGACAACTAAGAGACTCGTATGCAACTACAGAAGGTTCAAACACTCACTGATGCTTCAGAAGAAAACACAATGCTTTTAGAACTAGGGGTGAAAACTTTTGAACAGAATGAAGATGTGTAAATTTTTCTTATTATGAGTAAATATCATATTTTATTCTCATTTAGTACTGCCTTTTAGAAGCTACAGAAGATACTTGCATGTTTCCCAGAAGACAAAATAAGTTAAACTTTTTTCGAACAGCGAAAGAACAGAGGGCAGTTTAACTGTTCAGGACAAACAAGGGACTCATGAACTACTATCACTAAAAAAAATAAATTAATAAATAAAACAGCTGTGGGTCATTCAGGTAACAACACAGTATTAAAAACCAAGCATATGTAAACTTTTGAACAGGGTCATTTTTTTATAAATTTAACTAATATTTTCTCTTGTGCACTATATTTAAACATCTTTTATGTGAAATATCTTATTCAGGTCAGTACTAAATAACAAATAACATGCATTTTGTATGATTCCTCTTATTTTGCAAAAGTAATTATCATTTTGCAGATTCTGCAAGGTGCATGTAAACTTTTGACTTCAACTGTATATTTTATTTAATATTTTAATATTTTACATCTTTTTACTTTATTTTTTTAAATGTGTAATGATTTCACATCAGTCTGCTCACACTTTATCTCATTAGAGTTAGAGGCTTCTGGATTTTATAACAGATCAATGCATTTGCATTACTTTGAAGCTCTTGTCACACCCTGTTAGTATCTTCAGTCTTTTTTCCCTTAAGTTCCAACCTATTACAATCCCAAATATCCACATTGCCACTAGCATATTTAGCACTTTTTCAAATCTCATCTAACCAAACCGCTGTCATTCAACACTGACTGCTACGGAACCCAACATGAGTGATCCAGTGAAGAGTGACTGATTTAAAGAGGGTAATTTGAGATGTTTGGAGGCTGAAGCAAGCGCTTAAACCACACAACCCAGACAAGTGCATCACAGAAATGATGTATTTTATGAAGGAGAGGCAGATGGGCTTCATCAAAAGTACCAAAATGAATTTTGAAATCATTCTGAGTGGTTATAGTGAGCCAGAGGCAAAGTGAACGAGATGCGGAGCGAGTGAGTGACTGAAAGGTTTGATTTGTTGCCAGTGGAAATGGTTGCATTTTAAAACACTCCGTATTTCCCCCTCGACCCCAAATGTGCCGTATTACTCCAGCAGTGTAGAACACATGTAAGTTTTTAAGTTCAAACCTACCATCCCTATTGATTTATGCACACTCTATGTGAGTTTGAGTTCGATGTTGTGCTTTGTGTTGGGGGTTGATGCCTTGATTACTTGCAGGTTTGCATTGGTTATCCTTCTTTGGCCAACTCAGAGGAGCTGTCAGCAAACCCCTACATTTGAAGACCATCTGAATTTACATTCAGGGTGGAACCCCTCATGTACCAGCCAGTGACACCAGCCTCCCAATGGAGGATCGTCTACAGGCTGATTTTATTGAAAGAACATAGTCAGTGTTGCAACAAAAAGCATGTCGCCTTTATTGAGCTTTACTGAGCTTGATAGCATTGGTGTTGATATACCACCATGGGATCTATCCTTCTACTCAGAAACATCAAATAACTGGCTCTTTTAGTTTTGTTGAGACTTGAATGGCCAGTGCACTTAGATCATGGTATCACAATACGCAGAATTTTATTGTGTGCATGCATGGACTCTAGGCTCTGACAGCTCCCGTCAGTGCCACTGTCAGGTAACTTTTGGAAACGAGAACCCCCTTACATTCCCTTATAGAAGTCGTACCAGTGTAAGTCTGGATCAAAGGGTTCAGCAGAGGGATCGTTGAGTTATGAAGTGTTCACACATGATGAAAACCTCAGCCCTGAGGTCTTGCAGAGTTGAGGCATAACTTTCCATCCAGGTTAATGTTCAACAGACCTTAGAATATGGTTGCTGATGGGTCAAACCCAGAAAATATTTTGAATGCATGTGGATACATGTAATCTGTTCAGTCTTCACATGAGTTCCCAGTTCATGGTCTTTAGGCTCATGTTTTTAGGGTCTTATAGAGTTTTTCTTGATCTGGTCTGCGAATCAGACTGAGGCAGGTTTGCATTGATTTTTATTTATTTATTTATTTGAAATGACTTCTTTTTACCTTTCAGTATAAGCTATTAGTTTAAATCTTCATCCTTTAAATTACTAATATAGAACCACACTCCAATATTTACTTTAGTCATTTATTTACTTGCGTTGCTTTTAAATTTCTTATATTGCTAACATAGCATCACACAGCATTATTTATTTACTTAAGTTACTTATTTACTTACATACTACTTAATTTATTTGTTATTTATTCATTCGAAAATGACTAGTTTCAGTATCAGTTGGTTTTAGTTTTCATTTGTTACATTTTAAATGAATGTATGAATTTATTTATATACTATATTTTCAATTATTTATTAGTAATTGACTAATTTCAGTATTCTGTTGGTTTAAAATTTCGTCCCTTATATTACTAATAAAGCATCACACTGCATAATTGTTTTCTTTATTTTTTATTTACTTTAGTTATTTATTTGCCCACTACTTTATTTATTATTTTTATTTAATAATTTGAGAATTAATTTGGTTTTTATTTTTTACATGACTAATATAGCATCACGCTACATTTATTTTCTTTATTTTTTATGTACTTATGTACTACATTATTAATAATTCATTTATTTATTTGATAATTAATTAGGTTTTTATTATATATATATATTTTTTACATTACATATATAGCATCACACTCCATTTATTTTCTTTTTATGTATTTTAGTTATTTATCTATCTACTGCTTTTTTTATTCATTTATTTATTTGAAAATTAATTTGGTTTTAGTTTTAATTTTTTACATTACGAATAAAGCATCACATTGCATGATTGATTTTCTTTACTTTTTACGTACTTTAGGTCCTTTATTACCGACTACTTAATTTATTCAATTATTTATGAGAAATAATTTGCTTTTAGTTTTCATTTTTTACATTATTAATATAGCATCATACTCCATTATTTATTTTCTTTATTTTTTTATGTACTTTAGTTATTTATTTGCCCACTACATTATTTATTTATTCTTTAATTTATTTAAGAATTAATTTGGTTTTTAGTTTTCATTTTTTTTGTACGATATTAATATAGCATCACACTCCATAATTTATTTTCTTAATTTATGTACTTTATTTATTTGCCCATTCATTTATTTATTTGAGAATTAATTTGGTTTAATTTTTTTTACATGACTAATATAACATCACACTACATCATTTATTTTCCTTTTTTTGTACTTTTTAGTTATTTATTTACCTAGTGCTTTATTCAATCATTCATTTGTTTATTTGAGAGTCCATTTGGTTTTAGATTTCATTTTTTACACTACTAATAAAGCATCACTTTCTTTATTTTTTTTATGTAAATAACTTATTTATTTACCTACTATTTTGTTTATTCATTCATTCATTTATTTTTTTGAGAATTTGGTTTAGCTTTTATTTTTTTACATTACATTTACAGCATCACAGTTCATTATTAATTTACTTGATGTGTAGTAATTTTAGTAGCCATTTAGTTTCTTTTCAATCCTTGCATTTCTAATAGCAGCACTTTGTGCATCTCTCTATAAACATGCCACAGTTGATCAAAAACTACATTTTCTTAAAATAAAGTTGAATCAGATTTTTGTTTAAAGTTGTATTCATTCAATTCCCGGCAACAATAAAGTCAACTTGGCTGTAAGTTATAACTAGCGTCACTATATGAGTCAGAAACTTTTTTTTTTTTAACTGGACCAGACGATCCCTTCCTGGGTGGTTCATTGGTCAGACTTGAGAGATTGTTTAAATCACATCATCAGGCACTGATTAAAAGGTTGTATTCTATTCCATTTGTTTATATTGCATTGCTTATTTATAAGTTTAGTTTTGTTCTTTTGCAAACTGCCATATCTGTAAGCTTTTGTCTTCATAATATTTTCCATTAATGATGATAACTTCGTGCTGAGGGACCACACACATTTTAGCCCAACGATTATGAGTTCTATCAGCACCGGTGTCACATTGCACTGGCATCTGCCTTCTCCCAAAAACACATAGGTGGGCATAAAAACTGGCCACAGTAGGGGGAAATTCAAACCCTCACAAGCCCCCAAAGATTACACACATTTGAAGCTGTTTGCTGTCTGTGTGATCGATGACGATTGTGTATCATCTTTCGACAGCTCCCGCTCTCAGCACTCTCTGCTTTCTCCTGTCTTTGTCTTCCTCTTTCTTTTGTTCTTTTGCTTCCTCACTAGCCTCGTGCCAATTTGGAATCAAGGGAGCACACAAAAATAAATCCTGTTTTCAATGTCAATTCTGTGCATCTGACTGACAAATCCTCTTATGAATTGATGCTTTCTGCTCAGGTTGAGATTAATGACATTCATAATCCTGTTGAGCTTAGTGTGTGTGTGTGTGGAGATATAAAGGAGATCCATCAACACGGTGTCATGCGGTGATAATTGGGCATCCTGGTTGACAGGTTAATCAGGAGGTGATCATGGTTCCTGTGGAGCGTGTGCTCTTGGTCATCTGTTAGGTGGGAGTGAGTGGACTGGATCAAATCCCAAGCCCCGGTAAACGCCGCTCAGTGTTTCTTGTATTGATCTTCTTTAATCTTTGTGCTGTTTTACTGGCAGGGCCAAAGATAAACAGTCCAAGACCACCAGTGAAAATGCTTCTGTTTTGCATTTGTCTAGTGTAATACAGATTTTTCCATTACAAATTATGGTCAGTGTCACGGTCCATGTCACAAATGTTATCAATGCCCTAGAAACGAAGTAGAATCTAATGTATTTCTCATTCATTTTATGCCATAATGTTTTACATTTGCTACAACTTTATTTTCCTGGTTTGAATTAGATTATGAATCCCAGGTTTTTAATGAGGTTTCAGACTTTTGGATTTGTTAATAGTTGCTTGCATAACCTTTAAAAGATGCAAATGGTAAACAGTTTTGTCAGCTTTGTCTGTCTAATAAACAACAAAAATGGTTTGGATTTTTCTTAATTTCTTCAGTAGTTTAGTTCATGTGCAATTCTGAAAAATAAATTCGCAATTCTGAGAAATTAAAGTCAGAACTGTGAGATATAAACTTACAAATCCGACATTTTTTTCTCACAAACTTTGCATTTCTGAGAAATAAATGTGCAATTGTGAGCAATAGTCAGAATTGTGAGAGATAAACTTTTTTTTATCTCACATACTCACAATTCTGAGAAATAAAGTCAAAATTGCAAGATATAAACTCACAATACTGACTTTTTTTCTCACAAACTTGTAAATCTGAGGAATAAATTCGCAATTCTGAGAAATAAAGTCAGCATTAAACTCGCAATTCTGAGAAATAAAGTGAGAATTGCAAGATATAAACTGACAGTCCTGGCTTTTTTTTTCTCACAAACTCTCAATTCTGAGAATTTAATTTGCAATTTTGAGAAATAAAGTGAGAATTGCAAGATATAAACTGACAGTCCTGGCTTTTTTTTCTCACAAACTCTCAATTCTGAGAATTTAATTTGCAATTTTGAGAAATAAAGTGAGAATTGCAAGATACAAACTGACAGTCCTGACTTTTTTTTCTCACAAACTCTCAATTCTGAGAAATAAATGTGCAATTCTGATAAATAAAGTCAGAAGTGCAAGATAAAAGCTCACAATTCTAACTTTTTTTTTCTCACAAACTCACAATTCTGCAAAATAAAATCACAATTCTGAGAAATAAATTCAAAATTGCAAGATATTGCAATTGTGACTTTTTATCTAGCAATTTTGACGACTTGTGAGTTTTTATCTTGCAGTTTGATTTATAAACTTGCAGTTGCGAGTTTATATCTCACAATTCTAAAAAAAAAAGTCAGTAACCCTTTTGTTATTTTTTTTATTCAGTGGCGAAAACTTCCATAAAAACCTACATGTATGACCACTTCTAAATATTTGTAAAGATTTCTTCTCAAAAATCAAACAAAATGATTTTTCATTTCTCTGCTAGTTTTCCTGTTTCTTTCATTTTCTCCAGCTTTAGCTGCACTAATGGTTTTCTGCACTTGGCATTAGTCATACGCGTACTGCCAAAGCTACCTGCGACCTAATGAGAGCCTCTAATTTTGCCTTCCTGGATGGATTTTCTAAATGACTTGAAATGTCACTTCTCCAGGCCCAGCTGCTTTATGCGTTCAATAGAGATTCATTAGGCCGTGTCGCAGAGCGTGGCGGCAAAGTCCATCATCGCGTCTAGTCTATTCAGCCAAATTCTCCACGCTCTTAAGCTCAAATGCATTTCTAGGTAATTACTGCTGCTTCAAAAGCCACGTCGTTTTCGAATCCCTAATTCGAGGGGATGTTTTTATAGCCTCTCACTTCGTAAAAAGAAAAGCAAACAAGACGAGAAGGAAATGTTATGGTTTTAAAAAGCCCTTTGCTGAATTTCTCACACCTGTAACCCTCCAGCGCTGAACCATTAATGCGTTTCCCATTATAGACCCTCAGTGGGTTTTTTTTAGGAAGTAACTGTGAACTTTTTTTGAGATATGGAAGTGAGGATTTGATTTCCAAAGAACAAAGAGTGCATCTAAAAATTCCCATATCCAAGTAACCTTCCTTGAGGGAAAGCCGCAACTTCATCGTTTTCTACATATGACCTGTACTACATCACTCAACCTACATTATCTTAATGATATGCTGTGTGTGTAGAAAGGGGGGCGATGTCTTTTGCTTTGTGTTTTTGCTTTTATTCCGCTCTGAGCGATAGGGCATCATTAGTAACCACATTCGGGTCATATTTCATTCCTATTCAAATCTTTTTAGGGTCTGTAATTCATCACCAGTCCGGAAGCAATCTGTTTGCTTTTCCTGTGTTTCCCCTAGATAAGAGGCGCATAGAGCGTTTCGCCTGCCGTGTAAAGAGATCGCAGTGATATGAGGACTTGTTTAGGTTCACTGTCTGCAGTGCTCTCATTGCTATGCAATGCCATTACCGGTCAGATGATACAGTTAATTTATTGTTCAGGTGCAGAGGGTTTCCGTGTGCGCTTTTGAGAAATGAGAAATGTCAGACAGACAGTAAAGAGGTTTTCTAGCATTTTATTGTTCCCCGAATTCCACATTTACGGTGCCTTGCAAAAGTATTCATACCCCTTCATTTTATTCACGTTTTGTTTTGTTGCAGCATTATGTTAAACTGCTTTAAATTAGTTTTTTCCTCACATCAAATTACACTCCATACACCATAATAATGACAAGGCAAAAAACAGATTTGCAAATTTTACAAATTTATTAAAAATAAAACACTAAAATAAGTACATTGCATAAGTATTTAAATCCTTAACTCAGTACATAGTTGAAGCACCTTTACAGCCTCAAGTCTTTTTGGGTATGATGTGACAAGCTTTGCACATCTGCATTTGGCAATTATCTGCCATTCTTTGCCTTACCTTTTGACCTCTCAAGCTCTGTCAGCTTGGATGTGGGCTGGCAGACATTTTCTAGAGTCCTAGTTGTTCCAATCGTCTTCCATTATGGATAATGGAGGCTACATGCTTCTGTGAACCTTCAATGCAGCAGATTTTTTTCTGAACTTTTCCCTAGATCATTGCCTTAACGCAAGTCTGGCATTGAGTTCTAAAGGCAGTTATCTTGACCTCAGGACTTGGTTTTTGCTCTGATATGCATTTTCAGCTGTTAGAACTTCTTCTTAGAGGTGTGTGCCTTTCTAAATCAATCTCATTCAAATGAATTTGCCACAGTTTAACTCCACTCGAAGTGTAGTAACATCTAGAAGCAATATGAATGCTCCTGAGCTAAATTTTGAGTGTCCCAGAAAAGGGTATGAATACTTATGCAACGCGATCTTTTCAGTTTTTTATTTCTAATAAATTTGCAAAGTTATTACAAACCTGTTTTGTGCTTTGTCATTATGGTGTATGAGATGTAGATTGATGTGGAAAAAAAGTAATTTAAAGCAGTTTAACATAATGCTGCAACAAAACAAAATGTGAAGAAAATTTTGCAAGGCATTGTACTTATAAGGCCATTTTCTACCTTCTTTCTGACTATTTCAGCTTCTATACTATACGTAAAAGACCTCTGTTTTTATATTTGGTCATATGCCAGTGCGCTGGTTGTGATTCTTTTTCATTGTAGCATTTTTTAAATCTAGTTTGCTTATGTTGTTTATATTCCTTTTTTAATTAACTGGATTTGAGGTGTTTTATTTTTTCAAACATGTACTGAAAAAGGACCCCCTGCTCATTCCTCAATCCTGTTTTTCTCTTATCTGGCTCACAGATATTATTATTTCTCATGCGGTGTCTGGCTCTAGTAACATCACACCATCAGGTCCTAGAGTTTGTGTTTTATCTGGCCTCGCTTGATTTCAATAAACGGAAAGAAACCATATTTCAGAGTGGTATTTAGATAAACTCCTGCCTGCTGTGTTTATCTGTCTTGGAGTGTGTGAGCTCCGAATCGCTCCCCGATATGACATTCATGGCCGTTCTCAGACATCATCCGTCAGTTTTTAACGAAATGGACATTTCTACCACTCAAAATGAAGCAAAAATTCGCAATGCACAGGTTAGATTACTATGATCCAGCAGTACGTCTTGCCAGAATGTAATCTCCTTTCACTCTCTTCACAATTTCTGTCTCTCTTTTTCTATTTTAGTCATTATTTTCTATCCCATTTCTTTAACACTCAGAGTGATTATGGATTGCCGTTCGCAACCCATTTTACACCCATAATGTGACATTTTGAAGTGAAACGGTGCTCAATGTGGTGATAAATGCAGCTAATTTATCCATCAGGAATCGAGTGGCTCAAAAGTGGCACCTCTAAATCTGAAAAGAAAATGATGCAATTGTAAAATAGTTGCAATTTCATCTAAGAAAAAGCTGAAACTATTATAGGTCAAATGTAGGGAGTTAACAAGCTGCGTTTTTTTCCATCTGCTGCTTTAAGGCTATGTTCACACTGCAAGCTATAGTGCTCAATTCCGATTTTTGCTCACAACTGACATTTTTGTTTTGAATGTGGCCAATATCAGATTTCCAGTGTGATCAGATCATGGTTCTGAACTGCCTGGTATTTGCAAAAGAACAATACAAACAGGGTTGCCAAGTGTCACAACAAAGTCTGCCCAATTGCTTCTCAAAACTAGTCCAAAATTTGCCCAATCACGTTCTGGGGGTAAATAACGCATTAGTGGGGTCGCTTCAACCCACAAAGTTGAAAACAACCCACGGCAACAGTGAAAAAAAGTAGCCCAATCCCGTGGGAAAACTGTGGACTTGGCAACACTTTTGCAGTATGCTGTCATACAGAAGTAAACATTGAGGACATAAAGTAAGCGATTATGTGTTTATCTTGTGATCTGCTACAGAAGCCAGTGAAATTATGAGCAGGCAATATGAAAAATAAAGACAAGGAGGTGTGAAGAGAGTCTAATTTTGCTTGTATATAGAGTTGTCAATGTAATACTTATGTGTTCTGACACAACATTCTTCTTTTTCAGCTGTATTGGTAACTTTGGGTATGTAAAATCTTTGAAGTGACTCCCATGAGTGCAGAATTGTGGCGAATGTTGATCTAGAGTGGTGTAAAAGTCGCATAGCCGATATGACTGTTTAGACTGCGGTCGAATTACAAAACATCTTGTATTGGATTTATGACCACATATGTGACCTTGGACCACAAAACCAGTCTTAAGTCGCTGGGGTATATTTGTAGCAATAGCCAAAAATACGTTGCATGGTTCAAAATTTTTGATTTTTCTTTTATGCCAAAAATCATTAGGAAATTAAGTAAAGATCATGTTCCATGAAGATTTTTTGTAAAATTCCTACTATAAATATATCAAAATGTACTTTTTGATTAGTAAAATGCATTGTTAAGAACTTAATTTGGACAACTTTAAAGGTGATTTTCTCAGTATTTTGATTTTTTTGCACCCTCAGATTCCAGATATTCAAATAGATGTATCTCGGCCAAATATTGTCCTATCCTAACAAACCATACATCAAAAGAAAGCTTATTTATTGAGCTTTCATATGATGCATACATCTCAGTTTTGTAAAATTTAACCTTATGACTGGTTTTGTGGTCCAGGGTCACATATGTGACTCTGGACCACAAAACCATTCATTAAGCAAAATTTTTTTGAAATTGAGATTTATACATCATCTGAAAGCTTAATCAATAAGCTTTCCATTGCTGTATGGTTTGGACAATATTTAGCCGAGATACACCTATTTGAAAATCTAGAATCTGAGGGTGCAGAAAAATCAAAATATTGAGAAAATCAGTTTTAAAGCTGTCCAAATGAAGTTCTTAGCAATGCATATTACTAATCAAAAATTTAGTTTTGATGTATTTACAGTAGCAAATGCACAAAATATATTCATGGAACATGATGCTTGCTTAAAATCCTAACGTTTTTTGGCGTAAAAGAAAAATCGATAATTTTGACCCATATTGTTGTCTATTGCTACAAATATATCCGTGCAACTTGCGTCTGGTTTTGCAAGGTCACATATGGAAGTAGCACAAATCAGAATTAAAAAGACCAGATTCCATGTGGTTTGTGCTGTTTACACTGTCATGAGTAAAACTGTCATGATTCTGATTGGCTGTGAAGGCCTTCAAGTCCAAGTATTTGTAGTTTTGTCTGCTGTTAATACTCAAACTTATTGGCTTACAAACTGCATTAAATGCTCCTGTCTGTTTCCCCCCTCACTGTACTCTTATGTACATGCTCGAATTTCTTGGAAATGGTCTTTGTGTTCCTGAAAACATTCAGACGATTAAGTTATTTACAAGACATTTCTTGTTTCACTCAGTGAAGATTCCCTGTTGTATTTAATAGTGAAGTATGTGTCAGATGAGTGGAATATTACACAAGCTCTAAATCAAACCATTGCAGATTTGTTAGCTGCACAAGCTTTAAGAGTGTTTGCTATTCTGTTTGCTGACTTACATGGAGTTTTACAGAAAGAGGTTGTTGCAGGACACAGCTGGTTGCTTGCCAATTAGTGGATGTCCTGAAAACTGTTACAAAAAAGAAGGAGAGGTCAAAGAGAAATGGATGAGGAACACCGGTGAAGAATAGAACATGATGAATAGGTCTAGGCTTTTCTCTTTCTGCCTTATTCTCTGTTTTGTTCTCTTTCTTGTGAGTTTTGTGTTTTAATGACTAGTCTGGGCCAGTCGGACAAAGAAAGAGCCCCAAAAGAACCTGCTGTTCTTCATTTATGGATCTGCACACTTCACTTTTCCTCTCGTCCCCCGCTGGAGTCTGAATACATTCAGCTGTCTTTTCCTCGAGCAGGCAGGAGCTTTTTAGGTCACTGTGACATTCAGATTACCAGCTTACCTTGCTCCTCCTGATAACACTGGACATGTATCATACAGATGCGAGATTAAAGTGAGATTCAGAAAGACAGAGTAATAATTTTACTAGAGTAAAAATACCTATAAAAAGTATTTGGACTATTATGAATGTCATTGCATTAGATGAGATCTATAGATTTAATTTAAGGTACTGGACAAAGCAGGTTACATTTAATCTTGTAGGATAAGTGTATGAACTTTATGGGTACTGAAAACTTGGGAACAGTAATTGTAAAAATGGCAATAAATAAATAAAAATTATATATATAATTTTTATTTAATTATTTTTTATGCCATTTTTACAATATATATATTTATTTATTTATTTATTTATTTATATTTTATTTTATATATTTATATTTTATTTTTTATTATATATATATATATATATATATATATATATATATATATATATATATATATATAATATAATATAATATAATATAATATAATATAATTTTTTTTATATATATAAAAATGGCAAAAAAAAGTATTTGCTTGCAGAAGTGATTTGGTTTTGATACTTTACTTTCTCTCATTTATGTATTCAGAGTAAGATAAACTAAACATTGTGCCAGTTAAACTAAGTGTAAAAATAGCAAAAAAAAAAAATTAAAAAAAATTAAAAAAAAAAAATTGCTTGCAGAAGTTACTAGGGTTGCTATTTTATTTACTTTTTTATTTTATTTTATTTATTAGCTAGATAAAGTAAACTTGGTACCAGCTACTTCAATTGTTTATAAAAATTACAAAAAAGGTCTATTTGCTTACAGAAGTTACTTTATTTGTTATTTTGGTATCCAATGTATTTATACATTTAAATGATTATTATATTATATTATATTATATTATATTATATTATATTATATTATATTATATTATATTATATTATATTATATTGTATTGTATTGTATTGTATTGTATTGTATTGTATTATATTATAGAGTAGAACCATCTATGATCATTAGAGGCAACAAAATCAGTACCATCAAATTAGTATCAGTCCCTGGGGTGGTTCTTCTACATTACATTTTGATTTGCGCGATAAGGCAGTGAGTACACAGACGTGGTTTGTTGCTGGGAGAACGGGCACTGTCAGAATTTAATCAGGGCCATCATTTATCACCGCCGAGTAGACAATGTAGACATTAGCTTTTAATTAACTCCTCAGACTCAGTTATTGCCTATCCAGACGACAGAAGATGTGGATCAGGATCTGCAGCTGATAATATTTCACTGCCTAGTTACTTCCCTGTAATGTACATTTTGATCATGCATTTGTGTTGAAATGCAATACAGTCCGGATCCAGGCACTGATGCCCGGTTGGGTGGCCCTATAAATCTAGCTTTAACTGGATTTTATACAAGCCATTTATGTTATGAAAACTATCACTGTTAAATCTCCAGTCTTTGCCTGGTAAGAGCATTTGTGCTCCATTCACATTTTATATGCAGAGAAAGGCCTGCATATATATTTTCATTAAAAGCACCTCAACGGAGGGCCAAGAAACACTTCAAGCTCACACTTTTCCAGATGTGCAGCTTCACATCCATCATACAGTCAGACAGTGAGACTTTACAGGGTCTGGACTACAGTGAGGAAATTGGGGCTTTTTCAGGCTTTTACAGTAGCAGGTTTGCAAAAGCTGTAAAGTATTTTTGCTGTCCCTCGTAAAGGGTTAGTTCACTTTCAGAATAAAAATTTCCTGAAAATTTACTCACTCCCATATCGTCCAAGATGTTCATCTTTCGTTCTTCAGTCAAATAGAAATTAAGTTTTTTGAGGAAAACATTTCAGGATTTTTTACCACAATGTGACTATGTAATGCCATGAGATCAAGCTAGTGCAAGATGAGCATTTGTGGTTAAAAAGTATAGAAATTTAATTTAATTTTTTAGGAAATGACATACCGTTTCACTAGATAAGACCCTTATTACTCAGCTGGGATTGTGTAGAGCCCTTTGATGCTGCAATTTGGACTTTCAACCCATTAGCTCCCATTGAAGTCCACTGTACGGAGAAAAATCCTCAAAAACCTTAATTTCAGGAACTTCTTGGATGACACTGGAATGAGTAAATTATCTGGAAATTTTTATCCCGGAAGTGAACCAATCCTTAGTATGTTATATGTTTTTCTATATACCTGGAGAAAGGTTTTCAGAGCATATAAAACATAGCTGCTCTCAGCCTCTTAATTAGTTACTCAATTAGGCTTGATTTATTTAAATGTCAGAGCTTTTAAGCTGTGAAATACTCCATTTTAAATCCTTAGTACAGCTAGGTGATGTGTCTGATTGACTGGACTGCAGTGGTTTTATAAGGCATTGATTTCCTTTAACTGTGGTTCTCTCTGTGGCTACCTCTGCCACTGGGCTTCTTATGGACGTCATCCATCATTGAGCTAACAAGACTTCTTTGTGCTGAGTGAAATGGCTATTCCATTAGCGTGACATCGCTCTGGGATTAGCCCAGATGGCTCGTGCTGGAGATGAGTGTCGGTTCGGCTGTAGCGAGGAGGCTCTCAGATCAATTGTCAAAGTGAGAAGAATCACAGATACTCATTGGGTCTGTTCAGATCATTAAAATGATTGTGAGTCAGTGCTGCTTGTACGAGGGCCATCAGTGCCTCACATTTTTTCCCCTCCCTTTGTCTGCAGTTGCTGACTCTTTGAGTTTAAATGTGAGCAATTGTTGTTTGTTAATTGCTGCTTCAATTAGGGAAAGTTTTTTGTTCCCCAAGATAATTTAGAAAAAAGATTATCTATTTATTCATTTGTATCTATTTTTCTATTTGTCTATTCTTTTTGTATTTATCCTTTTATCTGCTTATTTATTATAGCCTGTTTCCGCACTAAATAAAAAAATTAAAAAGGTAATTGCAACTTCTCTCACAATTCTAACTTTTTTTTTTTTTCTCAGAATTACGTGATACAAAATGCAATTCTGATTTTTTTTGGTGAATCAAGTCATAATTGCAAGACAAACTCGTAAGAAATAATATAATTCTAAGAAATAAACTCACAATTCAGACTTTTTTTCTCAGAATTGCGTGATATAAACAAGCCATTAAAACATTGCAAGTTTTAAAGTCAGAGTTGCGAGACAAACTTGCAATTCTAAGAAATAAACTCTCAATTCTTCAATTTTTCTTAAAGTTGTGTGATGTAAACTTGCTATTCCTAATTTATATATAGTCAGAAATGCGAGACAAACTCACAATTCTGAGAATTAAACTTGCAATTCTGAGACTTAAACTTGCAATTCTGAGAAATAAACTCGCAATTCTGAGAAACAAACTCACAGTTCTGAGAAACAAACTCACAGTTCTGAGATTTAAATTCGCAGTTCTGCCGATTAAACTCGCAATTCTGAGAAACAAACTCGCTATTCTGAGAATTAAACTTGCAATTCTGAGAATTAAGCTCGCAAATCTGAGAAACAAGCTCGCAATTCTGAGAAACAAACTCACAATTCTGAGAATTAAACTCACAATTTTGACTTTTTTTCTCAGATTTGCATGTTAAAAACTTGCAATTGAGAGTTATGGAGTCAGAATTGTGGGACATAAACTTGCAATTCTGAGAAATAAACTCAATTCTGAAAAAATAAACTTGCATTTCTGAGAAATAAACTTGCAGTTCTGAAAAATAAACTTGCAATTCTGACTTTTCCTCAGAATTTCGTGATATAAACAAGCAATTGCAAGTTATAAAGTCAGAGTTGCAAGACAAACTCGCAGTTCTAAAAAATGAACTCAAAATTCTGACTTTCTCAAAATTGCGTGATACAAACTTGAAATTGCGAGATATATATATTATAAGTCAGAGTTGCGAAACAAACTCGCAATTCTTAGAAACAAACTTGCAATTCTGAGAAATAAACTCACAATTCTGACTTTTTTCTCAAAATTGAGTGATATAAACTTGCAATTGCGAGTTATATGGTCAGAATTGCGAGACAAACTCGAAATTATTAGAAACAAACTTGCAATACTGAGAAATAAATTTGCAATTCTAAGAAATAAACTCAAAATTCTGACGTTTTTCCCAAAATTGCATGATACAAACTTGTAATTGCAAGTTATATAGTCAGAATTGTGAGACAAACTCACAGTTTTGGGAAATAAACTCGCAATTCTGAGAAATAAACACACAAATCTGACTTTTTTCCCAGAATTTTGTGATATAAATGTGCAATTGCAAGTTATAAAGTCAGAGTTGCAAGTCTTAGAAATAAACTCACAATTTAGACATTTTTTCTTAGAATTACAAGTTCATATCTTTCAATTCTGACTTTATAATACACAATTGCGAGTTAAGTCAAAATTGTAAGAAAAACTCACAATTCTGAGAACATATCAGTCTTTTCCCCTCAAAACTGGACTTTATAACTCGCCATTGCGAGTTTATATTTCACAATTCTAAGAATAAGTCAGAATTGCGAGATACAAACTTGCATTTATATCTCGCAGTTGTGAGTTTATATCACGCAATTTTGAGAAAAAGTCCGAATTGTGAGTTTATATCACGCAATTTTGAGAAAAAGTCTGAATTGTGAGTTTATATCTTGCAATTTTGAGAAAAAGTCCGAATTGTGAGTTTATATCACGCAATTTTGAGAAAAAGTCCGAATTGTGAGTTTATATCTTGCAATTTTGAGAAAAAGTCCGAATTGTGAGTTTATGTCTTGCAATTTTGAGAAAAATTCCGAATTGTGAGTTTATATCATGCAATTCTGACTTATTCTTAATTGCGAAATATAAACTCGCAATTGCGAGTTACAAAGTCCAGTTTTGAGGGGAAGACAATTAACAATTCTGAGAAAAGAAGTTAGAAAGAAACGGGCTTTCATCTGTGTATTTAGGTGTCTGGTTTATTTTTCTATTCATTAATTTTTTCAGTTTATTAGTCCATTTTTAAATGTATATATCACGCAATTTTGAGAAAAAGTCCGAATTGTGAGTTTATATCTTGCAATTTTGAGAAAAAGTCCGAATTGTGAGTTTATATCACGCAATTTTGAGAAAAAGTCCGAATTGTGAGTTTATATCACGCAATTTTGAGAAAAAGTCCGAATTGTGAGTTTATATCACGCAATTTTGAGAAAAAGTCCGAATTGTGAGTTTATATCACGCAATTTTGAGAAAAAGTCCGAATTGTGAGTTTATATCTTGCAATTTTGAGAAAAAGTCCGAATTGTGAGTTTATATCACGCAATTTTGAGAAAAAGTCCGAATTGTGAGTTTATATCACGCAATTTTGAGAAAAAGTCCGAATTGTGAGTTTATATCACGCAATTTTGAGAAAAAGTCCGAATTGTGAGTTTATATCTTGCAATTTTGAGAAAAAGTCCGAATTGTGAGTTTATATCACGCAATTTTGAGAAAAAGTCCGAATTGTGAGTTTATATCACGCAATTTTGAGAAAAGTCCGAATTGTGAGTTTATATCTTGCAATTTTGAGAAAAAGTCCGAATTGTGAGTTTATATCTTGCAATTTTGAGAAAAAGTCCGAATTGTGAGTTTATATCTTGCAATTTTGAGAAAAAGTCCGAATTGTGAGTTTATATCACGCAATTTTGAGAAAAAGTCCGAATTGTGAGTTTATATCACGCAATTTTGAGAAAAAGTCCGAATTGTGAGTTTATATCTTGCAATTTTGAGAAAAAGTCCGAATTGTGAGTTTATATCACGCAATTTTGAGAAAAAGTCCGAATTGTGAGTTTATATCACGCAATTTTGAGAAAAAGTCCGAATTGTGAGTTTATATCACGCAATTTTGAGAAAAAGTCCGAATTGTGAGTTTATATCTTGCAATTTTGAGAAAAAGTCCGAATTGTGAGTTTATATCACGCAATTTTGAGAAAAATTCCGAATTGTAAGTTTATATCTTGCAATTCTGACTTATTCTTAATTGCGAAATATAAACTCGCAATTGCGAGTTACAAAGTCCAGTTTTGAGGGGAAGACAATTAACAATTCTGAGAAAAGAAGTTAGAAAGAAACGGGCTTTCATCTGTGTATTTAGGTGTCTGGTTTATTTTTCTATTCATTATTTATCTCTGTTTACTTGGGCTTATCAAGTCCTAATTAAGTTTGCATCTGCTTTAATACATTTATTTATTAAGGAGAAACGTGTCAAAAAGTTACTATTTTGCAGTTTTTCCTAGCAAAATAAATCTAATTTTCAATTTTTGTGTTTATTTTATTTTTTTCATGTGTAAACATTTTGATCTAATTAAATGTCCTGGATTGCTGTATGCTGTCGCTGTAAGTCATAACAGGCCTTGGCAAGATTTCTCCTGTAGCTGTTGTTGTGCTAATCAGGAAGTGTTCTCTGAGCAGATGAAAGAGTCCAGCACTGAAGGACACTACCATTTCCCTGCTCCACCCAAGTCTGACAGCGTCTTTGATGACCGAAAAAAAAAGCATTTACGCTCCGATTGGCTGTTGTACATTTTTTGCGCTTATGAATGGGTTCCAGTAGACAAGAGGGCTAAATCTTAATCAGGATCTTGGCCTAGTTAAATGCTCATGCCAGAGTTGGCTTAAACATCTGGCCAGCTGTAAGTGCCTAGTGGCTTTGATCACTGCCTCTTTACTTCAGTTTTTTGCTTTTGTTCACTACATGACCCCTATAGATGGCTTTAATGTGAACGTATGTTGATGAATGGCGGCATTGGATTTATTCTTCTTGGTTGAAAGTTGGCCGTTAACTGTCAAAATAATAAAATCAATACATTATATTGTGACCAAACAACCAAAAGTTGTAAATAATTTCTTATGTAGATGCTTTATATTGTCTGCAAATCTAATTTAAACATTTAAACTTACGCCTTCAGATCACAAGAACCATAAATTTGGCCTTTTTGACTGGTGCTGTATATGTTGCATACTTAACCTTTCAGATGGATGACATGAAATATTGTTGCTGATTAAAAGTGGAGCGCACTTTTCAGTGGTGATGTTATAGCCAGAAGCCATATGGGAGAAAGGATCAGCAGGATCAGACATTTCTGCTGTAATGAGTTTATGATGTATATCAGATGTTGTGTACCATAACGCAACACTGGCGTCTCCTCAACAACTGAAATATGGGCTGCGTGTTGTGGAAGAGGGTTCAAAACGTAATAAAAGATCTTAAGAAATCATATTTTTAGTGAATTCAGTGAAGAATTGCTTCACGTACTACATCATAACATCTTATACTTTTGCTTCATGGCTTAATAGATGTTTTTACACTTGGTTTCTTTAAATCAATAGGGCCAGTATGAATTAAGTGAAACAAATCCAACATAGCGGCCCAGCATTTGTGAATGCAGTGACATTTATGAGTGTTTTTGATGCCAGTTTTCCTTAGAATTGTTTTCTATAGAACGTTTGTGAATACTTGCCAGGATGGGGTTGTAAAGACTGCAAATGGGATTTGCTTGAATCTGTTGGAAAACATTTGCAGTTGTTCCTTCTTGTTAAATAACATTTTAGTCCATTTATTTTTTAAGATGGCTGATTGTTTTTTATTACTGAGTTTGTTGAATGCACAAACACAAGGGTTGCATACATCTCTGTTGGGACAGGTTTAAAATGATTAACACCTTGTCCTCCAGCTGTGTCCCTAAAATACTCTGGCTCTATGATATGCCTGTAATCCTGTTAGCATCAGATTAACACCACAGCCATGTTTCCCTGTGCAGGGATGCAAAACCGCTCCGTCCTGCTCCAATGTTCACACTAATCTGCCAATATGAGATTCAGTGTTTTTTTTCTCTGCACATTAGCTATTTGACAGGTGGTAGAATACGATCTTTAAAATCTATAATAATAATAATAATAATAATAATAATAATAATAATAATAATAATAATAATAATAATAATTTATTATTATTATTATTATTATTATTTCTTTATTTCTTTAGATTCTCTCGGTCACTCTCCGGGACTCGACCAGAGATGATGATGATGATAATAATAATAATAATAATAATAATAATAATTATTATTATTATTATGTAATAATTTGTCATACTACTACTAATGTAAGTTTATACAAATAAATGCATAAAATATAATAATAATAATAATAATAATAATAATAATAATAATAATAATAATAATAATAATAATAATTTAGTTTATAAAAAAGAATAAGTTTATCTAAATATTAATCACAGCAATAAAAATTAATAATAATAATAATAATAATTTACTATTATTATTTTGGATTGATGTAGTAATGTCATATTATTATTACTAATAATAATATGTTAATAGAAATAAATGCATCAAATATAATAATATTAATAATAATTTAGCTTAGAAAAAGTAATTGGTAAGCACATAAACAAAAACAAAACAAAAATTATTATTATTGCATAATTTATTATAAATGCATAAAAATAAAGTAATAATATTAATCATTTTGTTTATAAAGTAATAAGTTGATACAAATAAGCACAATAAAAATTATAATAATAATAATAATAATAATTGATATAAATGTATTAATATAAATGTATTATATTATAAATAAAGTAACTTATTATATTAATAATAATAATAATAATTATTATTATTATTATTATTATTATTATTATTATTATTCAAGTGCCAAACAAAGAAAATACAATTTAAAAAGACAAAATCTATAATTCTATAATATTTGTAACATAAATAAATAAATAAATAAATAATTTTTTTTGTAAACTACATCAGATTACACTTATTATTATTAATCATCATCATACTTTTTTGTAATGCTAATTTCATATAAATAAATTCATATTTATGAAAACTATTATTATTATTATTATTATTATTATTATTATTATTATTATTATTATTATTATATCAATGAAATATTTACATGTTTTGTAAGCATTCCACCTGAAATGTTTGCCTTTAATCAAAGTGGCAACTGAAACTAGTCTAATTATATAGAGCAGATAAATTGTTTTAGCAAACCACCAACTTTTTTTATTTTGAAAATGTGCGATATATATACTGACTGCTTATGAACGATGTGCAACATAATTCGTTCTCCTTTTACTCTTACTCTAAACTGCTCATTTCATCTGATTACTTTCCTAGCACAGGCTAGGTTAGAAATGAATAATGACTTCACATCAAGCAGCCCTCACAGTCAACTGCATTAACCTTCTGAACTCCCAGTGACTGAGAGGCTCTGTAAGGCGACTCACAAGTGATTAATAGAGATTATAAACACCACTGGAAGCTGAAAACTTGAAATGTATGTGGTGTAAACTGCATTGCCACTGAGCAAGGATAGATGCCCGGGGATAGATCTGCAGTTCTGTAGTCTCTCGAGGAGACAAATGACAAATTTTAGGGAAAAGTATATTTATAGGCCCACAAGGTCCAAAGTAGTGTAACTAAGCCTGATTACTATTATTTAAAACAACCAGTTTTCTCACGCACTGCTTATATTTGGGACAAATGAGGAATGGTAAGTGGTGACGTAGACCTTTGCTATAAAACTTAAATATTTTGGAGAAGCTCAAGAGGTCAGTGTCACAGCCGTCAACCGATAAGCATCTCGGATTATATAAATTCAATTGGACCACACAAAATGTATACACACAGGGTACGCTAGTTTGTCTGTCTACATCTTTGCTTCTGAGTGTGTTTGTAATAGTGTTTAGAGCAGCACATGGTATTTGCTAATACCTTCAGTCATGACCTCAAAGTAAAACTCATAATGGACCAAACTATAGTCACAGTAATCTGATTTGCAGTGACCCAATTAGAACAAGATTACCTCATAATCAAATATACATGACATAAGCACCTACACAAATCCAGATAAGTGTTAATAATGTGCAATTGTTTGCAAACACTGTGGTGCATTTCTGAAACGTTCAGAATGTACTGTCTAGAAATGCATTTTCTTTATTGAGCACTTGAATAGAATCAAGAATGTCAGTAGAATAAAGAAAATGCCAATATGTGGAGTAACATTTGTGACCCTGGACCAGAAAACCAGTCTTAAGTAGCACGGGTATATTTGTAGCAAGAGCTAAAAATACATTGTATGGGTCAAAATGATCGATTTTTCTTTTATGCCAAAAATCATTAGGATATTAAGGGGAGACACTGCAGGCAAAAATGTTTTTTCATGCACCTGCCAAGTTTTTGGGCTTTTTGTTGTTTTATAGTGTTTTTTTTTTCAGACTAGTGGAAAGAATACATCCAAAAGACACTGTTAAGTGTTTGTTTTATAGCACTTTATCTATTTGTGTCAATAGATTTCAATTACAATATATTTTTTAAAGGCTGTTTTCTCAAAATGAGTTTTTTTCTCCTGGACTGAGACATAAATCTCCACTTCAGTAGCATTTACACACACCAAACCTAATTTTTTTTATTCCTGACTATATCCTGAAGGTTTTTACAGAGGGATTTGTTCAAGGTTTTATGCAACATTTTATTCCCCAAAAAACTGTAAAAAAATCTATTGTTTTCTGCCTGTTCTAAATATTTTAGGAATTATGGAGTGACAAAATGAGACCAAAAATTTCTGTAAAAACATTTGGCTCGATTTTGTCAAAAAAAATTAAACAAGAATATTGAAACCGACTTTATCCAGTGTTCAAATTTTTTTTACTAGAAATGTATGCAATTTAGCGCATATTTCATTAAACAATGCCTCATTTGCATATTAAAACCTAACATTTTAGAAAACTTGTAATACAAAAAATGTTTGCAGTTGTCAATGTAATCAATCAACTGAGTAAGTAAGGTGATAACTATTAGTTATTTTTTTTACCCTATTCACCTGCAGTGTCTCACCTTAAGATCATGTTCCATGAAGATATTTTGTAAATTTCCTACTGTAAATATATCAAAACTTTATTTTTGATTAGTGATGTGGATTGCTAAGAACTTCATTTGGACAACTTTAAAGACGATTTTCTCAATAATTAGATTTCCAAATAGTTGTATCACGGCCAAATATTGTCCTATCCTAACAAACCATACATCAATGAAAAGCAAAAAAAAATTGACCCTTTATGACTTCTTTTTGTGGTCCCGTGTTACATTTGTAGTGATGATCAGTGTACTAAACCATGACCTCACTGCAGGGGTCATAGCGTGATGGCGGCCGTCAATCCCTTCACTTTCCCAGCATTGTGTTTCCTGACTTGAAAACAAGTGCAGGCTTTCTCATGGAGTCACAGAGCTCTATAGACAGAGATATGGGTCACAGGAAACTGCTACTTGTACTGAAGTCTTGATGTATTAACTACCTCTGAAACACAGACTCCAAAAGTTTTACTCTTTGTCTCTATTTCTTTTTGGGGGGATGTATTTGTTTTTTTTTATGATGTATTTTTGTTGGATGTTTATTGCATTCCATATTACTGCTTTCTAGCTACTGTAAGATTTCCCCTCTGACTTACTTTTGTTTAATTTTATTTCTTGGATTTTTTTCTTTAGTTGGTCTCACTTTTCATTCTTTTGTACTCTGAGATAAAGTAAATGCGCCCGTTTTCATTCCCCTGTCGCCTTGGCTTTCAATCTCACCCTTTGGAGATCATTGTAATTTAAATATTCAAATCAGCTCCACTCCCACGTCATTGCCCATCACAAATGAAAAGAATACATTAAGCTGGTGAATGCATTAAGCAAGCGCATATATTGTGCTACTGTCACTGCTGGGACAGGAGGAAAGTGATGGCTTTATTTAATACACTGTGAAACCCAATGAGATCACAGGCACTGTTACCAATTACAGTCCTTAATACATTGAGAGAGAAAGCTGTGTTAGGATGGCATTATATTAAAAATATTTATTAAATTTTACTAATTTATTATATAATTTATTTAATAAATTAAAATAATTATTTAAATTTATTTTTAATTATTTTCTACGTATGTGCATAGACCACAAAACCAGTCATAAGGGTCAATTGAGATGTATACATCATCTGAAAGCTGGATAAATATTATTTGCATTGATGTGTGGTTTGATAGAACAATATTTGGCCGAGATACAACTATTTGAAAATCTTGAATCTGAGGGTGCGAAAAAATGTAAAACTAAAAACTGAGAAAATCGCCTTTAAAGTTGTCCAAATGAATTTCTTAGCAATGCATATTACTAATCAAAAATGAACTTTTTCTATATTTACAGTAGTAAATTAACAAAATATCTTTTTGTAACATGACCTTTACTTAATATCCTAATAATGTTTAGAATAAATGAACATTTTTTGACCCAAAAAATGTATTGTTGGCAATTGCTGCTTACAACTGTTTTTTTTTTTTTTTTTGGTCCAGGGTCACATATTTATATAAAAACCCTCTGGTAATAATTTGGGATCAAAGTGATGTCAAATATTTGAAAATCGAAGCTTTCATGTTGCTCTTTATGAAGAATGTGCAAAACGGTGCTGTCAATCGATTAAGAGAAATTGTACGAATTAATTGTGAATTTTTGTGAAATTAATTGTGATTATTCACGATTAATTCCACCTTACAATAACGTTTTTAAATATACTTTTATGTTGCAATAATTTCACATTCAATCTTTTAAATTAGTGCAGAAAAACAACATAAAGGCATTATATTTTTAATATATTTTTTATATATATTTTTAACTTAAGGTGAGTATTACTGATTTCCTAATATTTAACCATTGACTATAGCAATTCAACATTACAGTATAATTGAGAGCTATCAATTTGAACATTTATTAGACTTTAAAGAATAACTTCTAAGTTAACATCTGAAAAGTCTCCCGATTGATGTGGTCGTAAAGACGTTCTGCGTCTAAATAAACTTTTTGTCAAGAAAAAACAGACAGAAGCAGCAGTTGTATGGGATTTTTGTGCCAATAATAATGAACGTAACTTTATAAAACTGAACGTAACTTTCCAAGAAACGATCAAAAATATGCCAATGCAAAAGAAGAAAAACACAATGAAAATGAAAAAATGGTTTTGTGCCAAAAGGGAGGTTGGGGAGGTTTCTTAACAGCGATCTACTCTGATTGGCTAATGGGCACAAACGAAGTTACGTTCATTATTATTGGCACAAAAAAATCCCATACAGTTGTGAGTAGTGAGCCAACACTAGTTAATATTTTTAACGCTGTCAAACAGGAAAAAAGAATTGTCTCTGTTAACACGCTAATTTTGACGTCATGAGAGATTATGCCTTTAAAACTGTAAATATGTTGTTTGATGCTGGGTCTTACATCATCTTCCGTTAATTGTTATAACTAGGGCTGTCAGTCAATTAACAGAGTTGTAAACAGAGATTTCATGCCACTTTTATAATGTTAAAGTTGTTTATTACGGCACCCATTTATTATGTTACCTCTTTATTCTCTCCATCATCTTTAGCCGTGCAATCAAAACCAACCAAGACCTCCTACCGGACACTCCATGGATGAACATCCTGTATGATGACTTCTGGGGTACTCTGCTTACCCACAGTGGCAGCCACAAGTCTTTCCGCCCCCTTTGCACCCTCTCTTTCCGCCTCAACTATGCCTTGGGTGGCTTGGACCCCTGGAGCTACCATCTGGTCAACGTGGGCCTGCACTGCTGCGTCACTGCACTCTTCACTGCATTCTGTCGCTCCCTACTTGGAGGAGGACCGTGGAGCCTGTTGGCAGGCCTGCTCTTCGCCTCTCATCCCATACACACTGAAGCGGTAGCTGGGGTGGTGGGGCGAGCAGATGTGGGTGCAGCCTTTTGCTTCTTGTTGTCTCTGATCTGTTATGCCCAGTACTGCCATCTCAGGCCCAATGCAACATACTCAGATGGGGTTGTATGGCGGACAAAACTGTGGATGGCTGGGAGTTTGGGTGCTGCCGCCGCTGCATTGCTGTGGAAGGAGCAGGGAGTGACTGCTCTGGCCGTGTCAGCTGTTTATGACCTCTTTGTTGTGCATCGTCTAAGACTCCAGCAAGCGCTAATGATGGTGCTGAAGGTGAGATCTGATTCTCATTGTGGGGATCTTTTTAAGGTACAAGCAGAAATCATGTAACAGGGACACGGAGTGGGAGAAAACCAGTCCTGAAACTTAACCGGCTATAAAAAGTTTTCTAAATATACTTATATAAAGCCAGATTCTAGTTAAAAATGTATTTCAGCTTAAATCACGAATACCAGAAACTCAAAAATGTATTGAAAATCTGTATTTCTTGTAGTCCAGGACCTAAATATCTTATAAACTGAGCTGTCTTTTAATGTTTTAACACTGAAACTGAAAACTAATGACCCATAGGCCTGAAGGTTCATGACATGTCCCCCCCCCCAAAAAAAAGAAGAAATCTGAAGCACAAAAATGACTGAAAAAACTTAAACTTACCTAAAACTAAAACTGAAATAAAAATAAATGAATCAAAAATGCTAAAATAAAATAGAAACTATTACAAATGATGAAAATGCATACAATTAGAATTAAAATAAAAACAAACTTGAAAATTAAAGCCAAATAAATAAAAATTACTTTAAATATTAAAATAACACTGGTGCAACTTTGTGTGAACGTGTATGGGTACTGATTTTAATGATCTTCATAGGTGCTGGAAAATGTCACTTCTTTCTGCTGATTATATCAAATTTAATTATAAATATTTTAACATGGACATTTAGTCATATATTTAATACAATATATGCCACTTTCTGGTTTTCAGTGCAGAACCTTTTTTTGCTTAAAGCTTCAAAATGCTTTTACTGAATGGCAATGGAATTTAACTTCTATAAAATGCTCTTATAACAGTGAATATAAGTATGTTCAGTAAGTAAAATAAGCATCAATGGTAGCGAGGGACAACATGCAAGTAGCGGAATTAAACTGCCATGCCAATATTCACAGAGTAGAGCCCCTTTTTATATTATTTCAGTATTTGTGACCGTGGACCACAAAATTGACCTCATAAGGGTTCATTTTTGGATCATCTGAAAGCTGAATAAATAAGCTTTCCATTGATGTTGTATGGATAGGACAATATTAGGATGGGGGGGGGGGGGCCTTTAAAGTTGTTCAAATGAATCTCCTAGCAATGCGTACTACTAAATACAAATTAAGTTTTGTTATATTTACGGTAAGAAAATTTACTTTACTTAATTTATCTTTACTTAATTCACTAATGATATTTGGCTTACGACTGGTTTTGTGGTCACATTTCTTAAGGTACTTCAAGCATCACTTTAAATTTCCATGGAAAACAAATTCTTGGAAAATATGGGAACCCTGAAAATGACTTTTACTTGTTGACATTTTCATATAAAAGGAGCATTTCACTTTGTTTTATCCTGTTAAGATTACCCTTTTAAACAGACAAATGGTAAGCACTGCATGATGGCAAATGCCATTTAGCTGTGCTATGGGAAAACACTTAAACTCTGATCTGTTCCTGTATAATATACAAAACTAATCTTTAAATGTCCCTTTTTATCAATATTATGATAAACAGAAATTTTTGCAGGTCTCCTCCACCCGTTTCCAGACAATAATGCAAGGGTAATCTTACCAGTCCAGACACTGTACACAGATGCCAACCACACTGCACATCTGGGCTCTTTATCATGGCCTCTCTGCCCGTGTCTCCGGCTTTTCTTGCTGGTAATCATGAGGCGCACGAGAGGGGCGACAGGGAAAGATTACAAACCCTCCAGACGACCACGAGCGCCTGGGAACGCAAACAGAGGGAGAAAAAGAGGATGAGGAGGAAGAGTAGAGAGGAAGGGAAACTATGCCCTCACTTCCTCTCTTTCTCTTTTTCAAAGCACTTTCTCGTTTACTCTTAGTCCCATGGTGTAAAACCAGCTCATTGGCTTTCAGTGTTTCACAGGGGCTTCATTAAATGCAGAAGGAATGGTCAACAATAAAAAATCCCACAGGATCTTCCGAAATGGTTTTTGAGCAGCGAGGCTTTGACTTTGCATATTTAATGCCACGCGTCTTAGACTTTACGCGGTAATGAATGCATATCAGGGTAATGAAAACAGATAGAGCGCCCTCATTGATATTCCAGAGGCTACAACACCCCTGATATGTGATATTGCTTTGATTTGAGCAGAATGCGGTGCGAGTCTAAAACAATACGGTGTAGATTAGTTTTGAGGTTCGGCCATATGAGCGCACAATGCAGATAGAGGGCAATTTTTCATCCCATTTGCTCTCTAATCGGACTGAGATGAGATAAAGCTGGGGTGATTGTCTGGAATGCGTTCTGCCCTTTTTCTGCATTGCTCATGGCTGCTGGTTTAGCACAGGATCTATACTTCTCCAGCCAAGTTTTCTTGTTCTGGAAAAATGCGAAAATGCTAATTTGAGTGTTGAACTTTTAAAGGGAAAATGCAAAGTTGAATGACTGATTAGCAAGGTAAATCAATCTTTCAAGCTTCGAGAAACGCTTTTAAGGTAATTCAACGATGACAGGCACAATATTTCGGCTCGTTTGTCTTAATGTTGTGCGAGTGGCAAGATTTGCTCATAACAGGCAACGATTTGATTAATGTGGCGGCATTTTTGCTGTGAAAGGAAACTCAGCTGTGAAATGATGCCGTGGATCTCACATTTCCTTGAATACAGTTCATTCCTGGTGTGTAATGACTTTTAGATGCATGATCTGTCTGAGGTGTTATATGTATTGATGTTATTTAGACTATCCTGCCATTTCTTGATGTTAAAAACTGAAAGATCCTGATTGAACTTGGATGAAGTCCCAGTGTAGAAGGCTATAGTCTCACAAGCTTTCCTATTATGAGTAGTGTGATTAGCAGCAGCTAAAACAAGCACTTCCTTTGTCCTCTACAGCGTAATGAGTTTACTTCATCAACGTCCTCCAACGCCCTGAGTATTTCTGTCTGGATTTTGCAGGCTTTTTGTTGTGATTTTAGTTGCTAAATTGAAACATGATGCAGAAACTTTATAAAATTGCTGTTTGCCTGGTTGTCCTTCACATCTCCATTGGTAAGGTCTTTATAGCATCTCTGATCTAAGATTGATTTTAGAGTTTAGTACAAAAGAGCGGGAACAAAAACAGGTGATGAAATAGTGCTCATTCAGTTTAGCCCTGAACCATAGATTGAAGTGTCACGCTCAGTGGGAGTGGAGGATCTATTGTGGCTTTAGTCCATAAGTTTCTGACCCTTTGTGTGTGAAATAAAGAAATCGATATTTGTGGCATCTAATTTCCCAAGTCTTTGAGCTCGACTTCCCCAATATGCACTCGGTCAATTGCCATGCTTTGCCCAAAGAGGCAATTATACGAGAAAGGATTTTTCAATTTTACACTCAAAGGACTGTTCAGTATGCAGTATGTAGTGTATAGTATAAAGGCAAAGGGGTGTTTTTCCTCTTTTAATGTGCCATTTTTTTTTTCTTTTAACTTTTTCTGTGTTATATGAGCATCAGATTAAGCATGCTTGTCCCAGACCAAAACTTTCAATCTGACATGAAAATCATAGTCCTTACTATCATTCAGATATGAATTATGGATTTAAAACTGTGATAAACAAATAGTGATGTAAAAATAAAACTTTTTAGTGTTTATTATGGGGAAATTATTAAATTATTTTCACCACTCAATGTTTTAGATAAATTATCAGAGAACTGTCACCATGCAAAAAATTTTTTTGCCCCGTTTCAGCATTTATTATGGGAAAATTGTCTGAGTATTTTCACAATGCAAAATGTTTATGCCCTGTTTCAGAGTTTATTATGGGAAAATTATCCAAGTATCTTCCCCACGTTAAACGCTTTTGCCCCATTTCAGCATTTATTATGGAAAAATGCCCTAGTATTTTCACCACACAAAACAATTTTGCCCCGTTTCAGTGTTTATTATGGGAAAATTGTCAGAGTATTTTCACCTCGCTAAATGTTTTTCCCTCTTTTCAGCATTATTATGGGAAATTGTCTGAGTATTTTTACCACACTAAACAATTTTGCCCAGTTTCAGTGTATTTTACGTGAAATTGTCTGAGTATTTTTACCACACGAAACAATTTTGTCCAGTTTCAGCGCATATTATGTGAAATTGTCTGAGTGTTTTTACCACACTAAACAATTTTGCCCAGTTTCAGCGTATTTTACGTGAAATTGTCTGAGTATTTTTACCACACGAAACAATTTTGCCCCGTATCAGCGTTTATTATGGGACAATTATCAGAGTATTTTCACCACGCTAAATGTTTTTGCCCGGTTTCACCATTTTTTTTTAATGGGAAAATTGTCAGAGTACTTTCACCACACAAAACAGTTGATTAAGAGACAATTGTCAAAATAATTTTGCCACACCCAAGTATTCTCACCTCGCAAAATGATTTTGCCTCGTTTTAGCATATATTATGGGAAAATGATCAGAGTATTTTCACCACGCTGAATGATTTTGCCCTGTATCAGTGTTTATTATGGGAAAATGATCAGTATTTTCACCACGCTAAACGATTTTGCCCCGTTTCAGCACTACTTATGGGAAAATGCCCTAATATTTTCACAACACAAAACAATTTTGCCCCATTTCAGTGTTCATTATGGGAAAATTATCAGGGTTTTTTCACCATGCTAAATGTTTTTGCCCTGTTTTAGCATTTATTATGGAAAAATGCCCTAGTATTTTCACCACACAAAACAATTTTGCCCCATTTCAGCGTTTATTATGGGAAAATTATCCAAGTATTTTCACCACGCTAAACGCTTTTGCCCCGTTTTAGTGTTTATTATGGGAAAATGCCCTAGTATTTTCACCACACTAAACAATTTTGCCCCGTTTTAGTGTTTATTATGGGAAAATTATCCGAGTATTTTCACCACGCTAAACAAATTTAGCCTGTTTTAGCGGTTATTATTGAAAAATTATACAAGTATTTTCAGCACGTTAAACTATTTTGCCCCAATTAAGTTTTTTTTTCAAGATTAGTGGACTTGTTTACCAATGCAACAATAGTGTTTGCCATTTTATTCCAGGTTAAAATCTTAATATCATATTCACCATTGTTATTTCCATCTTCAAATGCTACAAACAATACATCATGCAAGATGTGGTGGAAATTACAGTAGTCAACATTTGAAGTGGTTTAAAAAAGACAAGAAATGGGTATTGTTTTGGTTATAGGACAATTTGATGAAAGGTTTTGATCCACTTCAAATGTTGACTATTATGTATTGTGGTGGGAAAGTATGTCCACTGTTGAATGTTGTTTCTGGACAATGAAATAAGTGTTGACAGATGTGCAATTTTTTCATTTCTAGAGGAAGAACATGAGCTTGCTGGTCAGTCTAGCATCACTGGTTGGCTGGGGGATCATTCTTCTCGCAGCTCGGTTTTACTGGATGGGCAACAAGCCTCCAAACTTCTCCAACTCGGACAACCCTGCAGCTGACTCTCCTCATCTCCTGACCAGAGCACTTACGTTCCTGTACCTGCCATCTGTCAATGCCTGGCTCCTTCTCTGCCCTGACAAACTCAGCTTTGACTGGTCAATGGATGCCATTCCTCTGCTCAGATCCATCGCTGATTGGCGAAACCTTCAGTCGGTTTTGTTTTACTCAGGATTCGCTGTCCTCTCATGGTTTGGCTTAAGAAACCCATCACTACAGTTCTCTAAAATCGGCGAAACAAACGGAAAATCACATATGAGCAATGGAAAGTCTGCGACTAATGGATACTGCCATAATCATGATGACAATCACTACAGGGACTTAAACTCTCCCAAAAGAAATGGGTATCATAAACCTCTCAAAACCCAACAAAAATCCCTCCCAGCCACAGAAAATGTGGTCATCTTTTCCCTCGGGCTGCTGGTTTTGCCCTTCATCCCAGCCACTAATATGTTCTTCTACGTGGGCTTTGTGGTGGCCGAGCGGGTGCTGTACATTCCCAGTATGGGCTTCTGTCTGCTTGTGACCGTCGGGTTGAGGAGCCTGTTTGTGCGCTGCAGGTCGAGATGCTCCAGAGCGCTCCTGCTGAGCTGTGCTGCGAGTCTGGTGCTTATCTACAGCCTGAAGACTGTGAGGAGGAACCAGGACTGGCAGAGCGAGGAGATGCTGTACAAGTCTGGCATTGCTGTAAACCCTGCTAAAGGTGAGTTTGGAGAACTTGAATTTTGCAGTACCAGATAGTTCTGCCAAAATAAATACTAGGGAAATTTATTTTGCTTGTTTCCTTCAGCTTGGGGTAACCTAGGTAATGTCCTGAAGAACCAGGGAAAGATGGCTGAGGCTGAGAAAGCATATAGAAATGCTCTTCATTACCGTGGAAATATGGCAGATATGCTTTACAACCTGTGAGTACATAAACACACAATCGGCTTCTGAAAATAAACTATACTAAACCTTTTTTCAGAATTACTATAACCATTCATTTTTTCTTAATTATTTTTTTTTTCCAAACTTTTTTTTTTTTTTGCTTTGGTTGGCTATATTAAAAATAAATGTATAAATAAACGTAACATATAAGTATCTGAACACTATGCAACATGTTATGCAAGAATGACAATGCATTATATTTCATTTGAGTATGTGGTGCTTGGAGTATTTTATATTTTTTGTTTCATTTTAATTTATTTTTGTAAACTACCAAACTTTATTTTGCATTTAAAAGTCTCTTTGTAATTTTTTAATTTTATTTAATTTTATTGTATTGTATTTTATTCACTAAAGTGTTCAAACACTTATTTATCTTGCAGTTAAAAGTACTTTTATTTGTTTTTATTTTATTATTTTATTTTATTCACTAGTATTCATATACATATTTACCTTGGACTTAAAGTGCACTTGCACTTCTACTTGTAATTTAATTTAATTTAATTTTATTTTATTTTATTTTATTTTATTATTTTATTTTATTTTATTTTATTTTATTTTATTTTATTTTATTTTATTTTATTTTATTTTATTTTATTTTATTTTATTTTATTTTATTTTATTTTATTATTCACTAGTGTTCAAATACTTATTTACCTTGCACTTAAAAGTCTACTTTTAATTTTGTTTTGTTTTTTATTCACTAACACTAACGCAAACACTTGTTTACCTTGCACTTAATTCTACTTTTATTCATTTTTTTAATTCTCTAGTCTTCAAATATTTATTTACCTTGTATTTAAAATTCTATTTTTATTTATATATTTATTTTATTTATTTTATTTTTTATTCACTAAAGTGTGCAAACACTTGTTTACCTTGCACTTAAGTCTACTTTTATTCATTTTTTTAATTCTCTAGTCTTCAAATATTTATTTACCTTGTATTTAAAATTCTATTTTTATTTATATATTTATTTTATTTATTTTATTTTTTATTCACTAAAGTGTGCAAACACTTGTTTACCTTGCACTTAAGTCTACTTTTATTTTTTTTATTCTCTAGTGTTCATACTTATTTACATTGCACTTAATCTACTTTTATTTATTTTTTATTAAATTATTTATTTTCTTTTATTATTTTATTTTATTGACTGGTTTTCAAATACATATTTTCCTTGCACTTAAAAGTCTACTTTTAATTTTATTATTTTATTCACTAAAGCGTTCAAACACTTATTTACCTTGCACTCAAAATTCTACTTTTATTTATATATTCATTTTATTTTAATTTTTTTTAATTCACTAGTGTTCAAATACGTATTTACCTTGCACTTAAAACTCTACTTTTTATTTTATTTTATTCAATTCACTAAAGTTTGCAAATACTTATTTATCCTGCACTTAAGTTTACTTTTATTTTATTCACTGAAGTTTTCTAACACTTATTTACATTGCACTTAAAAATCTACTTTTATTCATTTTTTTAATTCTCTAGTCTTCAAATATTTACTTACCTTGCATTTAAAATTCTATTTTTATTCTATTTTATTTATATTTTATTCACTAGTTATCAAATAGTGATTTTGCATGGCTGACTGCACAGCACTTTCTCACTATATTCTCAAGACAGTATTTGGGAGTGTTGCTTTTGTCAAGGTCATACAGCACTTTATCTGAGCCAGTTTTCCATGGGAACTGACATAATCCAATTAACATGACTTGCAGAGCAACAGACATGAACAGATGTACACAATATGGATGCGTGCCATTAATATTGCTCACTGCTAAACACTATGGCCAAAATGGCAAAGAATTTAAGATACTTTGTACTGGAAGAGTCCTACTTAGCATTCAGAAAACGAGAGTGCGAGGCTGATGAGCAGTGGAAGTGTTTGCTGTATCTCTTGCTCAGGGCTTGTGTATGTGACAGGGTTTTCATTAGTCCTAATTTGCAGGCTTTAAAAAGCATGAGACATCTCAAACACTCATTAACCCTGGAGAGCAGCAGAGCCCTCAGTGCTTCATCACATTCCTTCTTACTTCACATATCACTTCTCAAACTTAAAAGCAATGTGTGCTTTATTTCATGCAGTGGTTTGCTGCTACAAGAGAGCGAGAGATTCTCCGAGGCTCTGCATTACTATAAACTGGCCATTGGGAGCAGACCGACTCTGGCCTGTGAGTTCAGCTCTTCATTTGTACAAGTATGTGAAGTATTGGATAATTCGGTGTCTTTTTTTAAAGTAGTTCTCCCTTTTGTCCTCTTTCACAGCTGCATACTTGAACGTGGGCATCATCTTGGTCTCCCAGGGGAATACTGAAGAGGCCAAGCGCACCTTTCACACTTGCGCTGACATCCCCGATGAGAACCTGAAGGACCCTCATGCCCACAAGAGCTCTGTCACCAGCTGTTTGTACAACCTTGGCAAGCTGCTTCATGAGCAGGGCCAGCATGAGGTATTCATTGAAATTTGGTTGCACAACTAGTGCACGCAATGATGTTGTTTTTTCCCCTGGTTGTTCTTATGACAGGTTGTTTTTGTTTGTTGTCCACAGGAGGCACTGTCCATTTATAAACAGGCTGTGCAAAAAATGCCACGACAGTTCGCACCACAGAGTTTGTATAATATGATGGGTCAGTATTTATTTTTTCAGTCAAAGTGTTTATTATAAAAGCACTTGAATATCTACATAAATTATATGGTAAATTAACATCCTATTAATCTAGGGCTATGTGCTCATTCTCTCCATTTTATTGTTTTTTCCTCGTGAAACTTTAATAAATTACTTTTAAATTATATACACTACCTGTCAAAAGTTTTTGAACACTGAGATTTTTTTTAAAGAGGTCTCTTCTGCTCACCCGGCATGCATTTGTTTGATCCAAAATACAGCAAAAGCAGTAATATTGTACTATTTTTACTGTTTAATATAGCTGCTTTCTATTTGAATATATTTTAAAATGTAATTTATTCCTGTGATCAAAGCTAAATTTTCAGCATCATTTCTACAGTCTTTAGTGTCATATGATTTGATGAATGGAAAGATCCAGCGATCAGCATTTATCTTAAATTAAAAAAAACTTTGGTAACATTATACACTATACCATTCAAAAGCTTGGAAAATATCAAAACAAATTATAGAAATTAATACTTTTATTTAGCAAGGATGCTTTAAATTGTTCAAAAGTGATGGTAAAGACATTTATTATGTTACAAAAGATTTCTCTTTCAGATAAATGCTGTTTTTCAACTTTCTATTCATCAAAGAAACCTGAAAAAATAATAAGTAGAAGAAATTTGAGCAGCAAATTAGAATATTAAAATGATTTCTAAAAAAATCATGTGACTGGAGTAATGATGCTAACAATTCAGCTTTGATCACAGGAATAAATTACATTTTTAAATATATTCAAATAGAAAAGAGTTCTTTTAAACAGTAAAAATATTTCAAAACTGTACTGTTTTTCTTGTACTTTGGATCAAATAAATGCAGGCTTGGTGAAGAGACTTCTTTAAAAACGTTTGACTGTATACTTAAATTTTATTATTTAAGTCTATAATATTACATTAATATAGTATTTACGATATTTAAATTATATAAAATTTATAGTAGATGTATAAATGCTCATTCACAAATTTCTTTGACAGTTTGAGTTTGTATTATGACAGATTTTTTGCGAACAAAACTCTTGATTAAGATTTAAAAATATGTCCTAAAATGTTATTATTCATATCTTTTTCTATGCTACCTTATACATTACTATACTACATTTATAGTATGGTTCAAAGAAAGTCAACCTATATTTGTAAAACCATCTCCACAGTTTCTTCCTTTGCAGTATTAAGCTGCAATCCTCCTCCTCTCCTTCTATTAGGATGAAAAAAGACATCTGGAGATGTGACTTGAATCTGATACATAAATAATGTGCCCTTGTGTTACTGATTCAGTGTCCGGAGATGTGACGAGTTTACGTTTATTCATTTGACAGATGCTTTTATCTAAAGTAACTTTAGAGTCTATTCAAGATGTACATTTTTATTAATACATGAGTTTCCTAGGGATTAAAACACAGGACGTTAATATTGCAAAGGTCATCCATAACTCCTCAAACTGTATTTTACACATCCCTCTTTTTTTGGCCCACAGGTGAGGCATATATGAGACTGAATAATCTAGAGGAGGCAGGGCATTGGTACAGAGAGTCACTGAAGGCCAAACCCGATCATATTCCTGCCCACCTGACCTATGGGAAACTGCTGTCTATCATGGTGAGTCAAACTGACAAGTGCATTATTTCCCCTTTGTGTTTGTGAGCTTTTCTTCTGTCAAACAGCCATTGTGAATAACATGTGGAAGATAAAACTAAATATACAGTGATGCCTCAAAGTTTGAGACCGCATTGAAAATATGCAATTAAAAAACATATTTGCGATTATCAAACCGATTAATCGCATCTAAAATAAAACTGTGTTTACGTAAGTGCGTATGCTGTGTATATTTATGTGTATATATAAATATACACGGCACACGCACATGTTATGTAGGTACAAAACTTTATTTTGGATGCGATTAATTGCGATTAATCGAATTGACAGCACAAAATTTTAAGCTTTAAACTAATGAATTTATATATATATATATATATATTTATTCCATGGAATGTCTGGATACTGGATTCTGATTGGCTGGCAGGTGTGCAGTAAAACCGTTTAATGCACAGGTAGTTCCAAGTCAGTTTAATCACCGTTCTATATTAATGCGCTGCTTTAATTGATGCACGCAAAAGCACACACACACAGAGAGAGAGAGAGAGAGAGAGAGGTCGGAGATCGCATTGTGCTGCCAAACTTCTTGTCAGCGTTTGCCTGCGATCCTTACTTAAATAGCCTAGATACTAGATAGCTACATTATATTCCTCAGCAACAGGGTGGTAAAACTGCTGTTTTTGAAAGAATTGTTGTTTGTAGAGAGAGACGCACAGCATGCAGGCAGGTAACGTTACGCACACACACAACTGTCCTCTATCTTGCCTTTACACTCTCTCTTGGTCGATCGATAATCTACTGAAACAAATGCTATATTTCATTCAAATAAATGTGATTTTTACCGGACTATTTAATCTCTGAGTCTGATTGGAAGCGGCCAGAATGCTAGAGCTGCGTGCCATAACTGACGAAAATAACCGTCTTTTTTATCCATTCAGTCGAATTTTGCGTTGCAAATATCAATCCTAGTTTTAATTTGTCTATAACCATGGAATAAGCGGGATAATCTACGGCTTGCCGTGCCTTAAAGGATTTAAAATGCACTTCGCGGAGGCAACCACCCTCCGCTTCGCGTCGGGCGGTTATTAGCCTCCACGTCGTGCATTTAAAATCCTTTAACGCACGGCAAACCGTTGATTATCCCTTACATATATATATTAATTTTATTAATATACACAGCACACCCTCATTTTATGTTAATTTTTATCTTGGATGCGATTAATCGTGATTAATCGATTTGAAAGCACTAATTTAAATCTAAAATGAATTAATTATTTTTTTATATTTTTATATTTGTGTTTAGTTAAAATAGAAGCACTTTTACCTGTGGTCTCAGAAAGAGGTTTCTCCTTTATATTGGATGTGATTAATCACGATTAATCGATTTGACAGCACTAATTTAAACCTAAAAGTTATTTATGTATTTCAGTATGAATGTAAAAACCTGAATATGTGTGTATGCTGTGTATATTTATATGTATATGTAAATATACACACCACACATGCATGTTATGTAAACACAAACATTTATTTTGGATGTGATTAATCATGATTAATCGATTTCAAAGCACTAATTTAAACCTAAAAGTTATTTATATGTTTCAGTATGAATGTAAAAAACTGAATATGTGCATATACACAGCACGCGCATGTTATGTAGACACAAAACTTTATTTTGGATGCGATTAATCACGATTAATCGATTTGACAGCACTAATTTAAACCTAAAATTAAATTATTCATTTATTTACATTATATATTTTTTATTATGTTTTTATATTCATGTTTAGGTAAAATAGAAGTATTTTTACTTGTGGTCTCTGGGTTTTTAACATACTGTGGCTATTAAATTTTCAGTATGAATGTATAAACCTAAATTACACATACAGCACATGTTTTTTTTGGATGCCAGTTATCATGATTAATTGATTTGACAGGACTTATTTAAACCTAAAGCTAATTAATTAATTTATTTATTAGCACTTAACATTTATTTAGATGTGAGTAATCATGATTAATCTATTTGACAGCACTTATTTAAACCTAAAATTAATTAATTAATTAATTAATTTATTTATTTATTGGCACTTAACTCTTGGCTTAAGCGTTGCAATTTTATTTATTTATTTATTTATTTTTATTTTTATATTCATGTTCTGCATATTAAACTATAACTCTATAACTCTTAGGGCTCTTAGTGCCAAGGTTTCTTTTAATTGCTTTGTCCTTGAGAGGAACATTGACAGAAAAACATCTCTCAGACATCAACATCAACATGATGATGCCTTTAAAACCTGTCTTTTCCTATTTATATTCCACCCCTTTCACTACCCTCTCTCTGTCTGCGTAAGATATACAGAAACAGTCGCTTGTGATATTTTCCTCTCTGACCACTATGATGTAAATGGAGAGGGGTGATGAAGAAAGGTCGAGCAGCTGCGTCCCCCCCAGGACGTGATATCTCATATCCTCCCTATAATCTGATTTGGGTTTGAATCTCGGCACGGCTGGTCAAGAGTCCAGACTGTTGCCTCAGACCTGTTTGCTCACTTTAAACCCCCCCCCCCCACCGGCCTGTCCACTTAATACACAGAGCTTAAAACCGGTTATTATCCCTCAAGCACCGCGCTTAATGTAATTACTCTCTTACTTTATTGAAAACAGGTTACTGGTGAACTTTTGACCACCTGTTGAGGAAGTGCAGTGTATTCGCTGGGTTACTTTGTGTCAAATGGTCTGAAGTCAGGGCATGTTGTACTTGAAGGATTCAGGCCAGCCTTATATAAGGTGTTTGAACGTTTGTTTTATTGAAAATATGTTCCTAAACAACCTCTAAAGCTAATTTAACGCTTTAGTTGATAGATTAAATCGCAGGTTTAGACTAAAACAATAGCTCGTTTTGTATTTACCCTTTTGGATTCAAATCTGAAGACGTTTAGCGCTTTTTGCAACCTTGACTTTAAGTTTTATAGGCCTATACATTTTTTGAACGCTCTTGGATGTAGTTTTGTGAACCGTAGCCAAGCTTTATCCTCTTATCAAAAGTGTTTGCCACAGAACCGTTTAGTAAAGCAAGTCTAATATAACTTAGTTGCTTATGACAAGAACATTTGCAAAGGTAATACCAACATGGAAGCAATCAGCGCTGAACCATAAAGGAAGTGTACTTTATTAGAAACAAACTTTCCCACACTTTGATAACGACTAGCGTAATACACTACCAGTCAAAAGTTTTTGAACAGTAAGATTTTTAATGTTTTTAAAGAAGTCTCTTCTGCTCCACAAGATTTATTTGATAAAAATTACAGCAATATCAGTAATATTGTGAAATATTTAGCTTTCTATTTGAATTCATTTTAAAATGTTATTTATTCCTGTGATTTCAAAGCGGAACTTTTAGCATCATTACTCCAGTCTTCAGTGTCACATTATCCATTTTTATATTTTTATTTTTTTTAAATAATTTTATTTTTAGGATTCTTTGATAAAATGATAGATCCAAAAGATCAACATTTATCTGAAATAAAAATATTTTGTAACATTATACACGATACCATTCCAGCTTTGAGTCGGTATATATGTTTTGTTTTTTTAATAAATTATAGAAATTATTACTTTTATTTAACAAGGATGCTTTAAATTGATCGAAAGTGATGATAAAGACATTTATAATGTTACAAAAGATTTCTATTTCAGATAAATGCTGTTATTTTGAACTTTATTTTCGTCAAAGAAACCTGAAAAAATTCCGACTCAGCTATTTTCAACATTAAAAATAATTATAATACATGTTTTTGAGCAACAAATCCGAATATTAGAATGATTTCTGATGCATCATGTGACTGGAGTAATGATGCTAAAAATTCAGCTGTGAAATCACAGTAATAAAATTTTAAAATATATTCAAATAGAAAACAGTTATTTTAAAAAGCAAAAATATTTCAAAATTTTACTGTTTTTGCTGTACTTCAAATAAATGCAGGCTTGGTGAGCAGAAGAGACTTCTTTAAAAAAGTGCTTCTATTTTATGTATAAAATGTATATAATGTATATAAAATATTGTTTAAAAATTATAAAAAAATATTTTTTTATAATTTTTAAACAATATTTTATGTATAAAATGTATATAATGTATATAAAATATTGTTTAAAAATTATAAAAATTATAAAAATTATAAAAAAGATAAATTTTCACCATTTATCAACATTTATCTGAAATAAAAAGCTTTTGTAACATTAAACACTATACCATCCAAAAATCTATATATTTTTGTAATTATTATTTTTTAAATTGACCAAAAGTGATTATAAATGTTTTTATTATGTTACAAAAGATTTCTATTTCAGGTAAATGCTGTTCTTTTGAACTTTCTATTTATCAAAGAAATAATAATAAATTATTTTTGAGCAGCAAATCAGAATATTAGAATGATCATGTGACTGGAGTAATGATGCTAAAAATTCAGTTGTGAAATCACAGTAATAAATTACATTTTAAAATAGTAAAATTTTGAAATATTTTTGCTTTTTTTTCTGTTTTTACTGTACTTCAAATAAATGCAGGCTTGGTGAGCAGAAGAGACTTCTTGAGAGAAAAAAAAAAAAAAAAAAAGCTTCTATTTTACCTAAACATTTATATAAAATATTATAAAAATTATAAAAAAAATATCAGCATTTATCTGAAATAAAAAGCCTTTGTAACATTATACACTATACCATTCAAAAATCAATATATTTTTGTATTTATTATTTTTTTAATTAATCAGAAGATAAGACATTTATAATGTTAACAAAGATTTCTATTTCAGGTACATGCTGTTCTTTTGAACTTTTATTTATCAAAGAAATACTAATAAATTATTTTTGAGCAGCAAATCAGAATATTAGAATGATCATGTGACTGGAGTAATGATGCTAAAAATTCAGCTTTGAAATCACAGGAATAATAAATCACATTTTAAAAGATATTCAAATAGAAGACCTCTTTAAAAAACAAAAAATCTTACTGTTCAAAAAACTTTTGACTGATAATGTATATAGGACAATTGTAATATTAAAATGAATAACATTGGGTGCAGGTGTAATTATTTCTTAATTTCTCCACAGGGACAGAAGTCTGAAGCAGAGCATTACTTCCTGAAGGCAATAGAGCTGGATCCTGCAAGAGGAAACTGCTATATGCATTACGGTACAGTCTGATTTGCTTCCCTGCTAATTTGTTTGATAAAGTGCTCAAATGTACTTGGCGTTATTATATCCCAGCATTTATTTATTTTATTTGTGAATAGAATTGATGTAAATAAACGTATTTAGAATTTGTAATTTATTACAATAATTACAATATTTTTATATACTGCTTTTAAATACTAAGGTTCACTATGCTGTCATGTCCTCCTTCGTCCTCCACTCCCTTTCTTTGTCTCTGTGTTTTTGGATGCTTGTTCTGCTTTATCTTCGAATGTTTGACCTGTGGGCTTCTGGCCTGCTGTTTTTGAGTTGTTTTCAATCCTGTGAACTCCTCTGTCTTTCTTTCTGTGTCAGGTCAGTTTCTGTTGGAAGAGTCTCGTCTGGGAGAGGCAGCAGCGATGGCTCAGAAAGCAGCAGAGCTGGACAGTTCAGAGTTTGAGGTGGTGTTCAGTGCAGCTCATATGCTCAGGTGTGTGTCTCAAAAACCTACACAGCTAAATCTGGACCACCCTAGATCACAAAACCAGTCCTAAGGGTCAATTTGTTTGAAATGTATACATCATCTGAAATAAGCTTTCCATTGGTGTATGATTTGTTAAAATAGGATAATACGAAATATTGAGAAAAACGCCTTTAAAGTTGTTCAAGTTAAGTTCTTCGCAATGCATATTACTAATCAAATGTTACATTTAAATATATTTAGTTAGACATTTACAAAATCTTCACGGAACATGATCTTTACTTAATATCCTGATGATTTTTGGCATTAAAAAATCCTTTTGACCATGCAACGTATTTTTGGCAATTGCCATAAATATAGCCATGCTACTTTGGTTTTCTGGTCCAGGGTCACATATTGATTTTAGATCGTCAAATGTTTGTTGTTGTTAATAATAACGACTTAATGTGTGTGTTTGTCCACAGGCAGGCCAGTCTGAATGAGGCAGCTGAAAGGTATTATGGGAAGGCAGCTGATTTAAGACCTGATGTAAGCACCTTCTTAAGCCATTCTTTCATGTTCTTAAAGATTAAAACACTGTCTTCTATCATACTTGTTGCTTATACTGTTTTGGAATGTCATTTTACTATTATTTAAACCTAATTCCCTATCCTGTTTATCTATATCTGTGAATCTGTCTTGATTTCCCAGCATCCAGCAGCTCTGATGAATCTCGGGGCGATCCTCCATCTTAATGGGAAGCTGAAGGAAGCTGAGAGCAACTACCTCCGTGCGCTGCAGCTCAAACCAGACGACCTCATTACTCAGTCCAACCTTCACAAACTCTGGAACGTCATGCAGAAACAGGGTCTACGAGCCTCCGGGACGTGATTTGCTGATGGGACCCCTGCTGATACTTATCATCTGATTCGAGCTGTGTGCTGATTCAGCGCTTATGGAGAGGTATTGGTGGAACTGGTTAAAACTTGAACTAGTCTGGAGGTAGGGAATGAAGATGGAGCCTTTGTGAAAGTCTGCTTTGGACAATAAAGATCCCTGAACGTGTAAAAGAATAGTCAAGTGCACGGACACAGGAGAGATGGTGTTTGCTTGAATCATGCTGGATTGTATTCTTCTGAGAGCACTGACTCACCATTTCAGTGATTTATTTTTCCCCCCCCAACTGAATGACCTTTTCATTGTCTTTATGGAGGAAAATGTTGAAATTTTCATTATGCTGATATTTAATATGTCTCCTCTTAATTTATTGTTGATAAAGGAAAAGTTTGTTGCCTACAGTGGTTGTTAATAGAAGGTAAATTCTCAGTATCTCTCATCACTCAGACCTCAGTCTATTATGAAGCTCTGTTATGTCTAATTTCAGGCTTTTCCCCAAAACATTTTACACAAATAAAATGTCAGTTTGATCAGAAATAAAGTCATTAAGAGTCGTCATTATGAGAAAAAACGGTTAAACAATATGGACAAAGAACAAGACACTTATCAGTTAGTTTCTGCAATAAATGGTTTGCTGCCATCTGTTGGAGAGTAACGCATTGCAGTATAATACGCACATTGCAGCCTGTCCTTAGAATAAATAGTGTTTTGCTGTCATCTTGTGGTTGAGTAACACATTGCTACATTCAACGTACAAGCTCATGTACTTTATAGTTCATGTGTATTGAATGGAAGCGGTTTATTTACATTGATTTGTGTGCCATTTTTTAACAATAATTATTAAAAGTAGCAGTACTAGTAGTAATAATAATAATTATTATTATTATGGTAAAATAGGTAACAGTTACTCAGAAGAACAACAGTTACCTATTTTACCTATTATATTTTGTAATTATTTATAAAGATATATCTATATATAATTATATAATTGTTTTTTATTGTTATTTGTTTTAGTTTCAGTGGTTGAGTTTACTGATTGCAGTCAACACTATAAATTGAGAAAATGGAATAAGATTACTTACTACTTTTCCTGTCATGCTGTAGAATTAATTTACTTGGTGTAAGTTTTTGAATAATTTTAATCAATTTATTTATTTACTGTAAGAGGGCAATATATCAAAAAGTGAGCATTTATCAGTCTCTGGATCTCAGCAGGTGCTGATGCTGTAAATATCCTAAAGTGCTTCCTCTCTCTAAAACCTTTAATGTCTTCTTTATTCTGTGTGACTATTTTTTGCCTCTGGCAGGTGTGTGTGTATCCTCAGTGTGTCTCGATATGCAGGAGGAGGAGTCTTTTTTTTCAGCGCTGACGTTCTTTTGATATATATGGCGAAAATCAGAAATACCTCTTTTGATTTGTCACTGAAGTTCTTTGATCATTTCCTCTGTTTTGTCTAACAAGGTAATGATGAATATGATTGGAAAGTTTTGGGGCTTGTGCCCTTCTCTTTAGGGGGCTGAGAGGAGTCATTTTCTTTAGTGTGTTTGAAGAGCAGACGAGAAAGCTTGAGCTACAGTTAAGCAGGAGATGGAGAGCTGTCTGATGTTCGTATTTTTGTGCTATATTTTAAAACTCATCACCTCTGGTAGGTTTATGCTTCAAGGAGTTAAGAAGGAAAATAATCTCAAATCAGACATGCATATGCAATATTATTGTGCTGCAGTTATATTTTAATGTATTTTCTTTGTTCTTTTTTTATAATCTTATTTATTCTCCTTTTCTGTTTCTTGGTCGGTTATTTATCTATTGCACTAACAGACAGTGTGAATGTAAGGTTGGTTGGTGGTCACAGTCGCTGTGCTGGTAGAGTGGAGGTTCTTCATAGAGATCAGTGGGGAACAGTGTGTGATGATGCCTGGGATATGACTGATGCTGCAGTGGTGTGTAGAGAGCTGGACTGTGGAGAACCTGTAGATGCTCTGGGTGATGCTCATTTTGGACCAGGATCAGGACCAATCTGGATAAGTGTTGTCTTGTGTACTGGATCAGAGTCAACATTAAAAAATTGTATGACACCAGGACGGGATGAACATGACTGTGATCATAGTAAAGATGCTGGAGTCATTTGTTCAGGTGAGCTGTTCCAAATTACTACATCACTGAAGATTGTTCACATAACTAACTAACATAAACTAATTGTGAGCACACACATAAAACGTCTACACCTTTTAGAAACAAATAATAGCATATCTTATCCAGTACTTTTAACAATTTATGCACTCCTCAATGTATAAATGTTTTTTCCCTTCAGAAATGGATTTCAGTTCAAGTGATTCCACACATGTAGATGTAGTTTATTGCACAAAATATGATGTCCTGAAACATTTTTTTAGCAAAATAATTGCAGGACATATAATCATATATTCTTTCAGGAGTCAGACTGATTGGAGGTTCTCGCTGCTCTGGGAGGTTAGAGATACGTCATAATCAGATGTGGATATCAGTGTGTGACGCTGCCTTTGACCAGCAGGATGCAGAGGTTGTGTGTAGAGAGCTGGACTGTGGGCCTCCTGTACAGGTGCTGGGAGCAGCTGCTTTTGGCAAAGGAGACACTCAGATGTGGACACAAGAGATTCAGTGCGGAGGAAATGAATCTCAGATTCACTTCTGTCCAATGTCACTATCACATGAAAACAACTGTTCTCATGACAGTGATGTTGAACTGGTGTGTGCAGGTAGGAATTAATTGCAAGTAAAGTCCTTTTTTACTGGAATGTTGTTTTCTGCCCATTGTCAGTATTTCTTTCTCTCTGTTCTCTGTTCAATATACAGACTATGTGAATGTGAGGTTGGTTGGTGGTAACAGTCGCTGTGCTGGTAGAGTGGAGGTTCTTCATAGAGGTCAGTGGGGAACAGTGTGTGGTCTTGGTTGGGATATGGTTGATGCTGCAGTGGTGTGTAGAGAACTGGACTGTGGAAAACCTGTCGATGCTCTGAGTGATGCTCAGTTTGGATCAGGATCAGGACCAGTCTGGATGTCTCATGTGTTTTGTACTGGATCAGAACCTACACTAAAGAACTGTCGGAGATTAGGACAGGGTAGAAAAAGCTGTGGTCTTACTGAAGATGTTGGAGTCATCTGCGCAGGTAACATTTTAAACCTGTTTTAAAACCTATCCTTATGATGAACCACCTAGCCTAAATCAACCTCCCCATTAAAGGTCCCATATTGTACACATTTCTGGAGGTTTATTTTAGTTGTTGATGTCCTTAAGAATATATATTTGCAGTATAAGTGCCAAAATCCATCTCAATATATTTTTACAGCTCCTTTTTTAGGAGCTATGTCAAAAACAGGTAGATTTTGGACCATCTAATTAATATTCATGAGCCTCTCTTCTGACTGGCCTGTTGTTTTATGAGTGACGCACAGTCAGGCCAATCACAGGTAACTACGGTCATGTATGCTGTAAGCGAGCCCAGAGCCATAGAGAAAGCCTAGCCTGCTGATACTCAACAGCAGGGGTCCCCAAACTTTTTTCTGAGAGGGCCACATAATTTTCTTTTCTTTAATGGGGGCCCAGTCGGTTTATAAAAGAAAATACCATGGGCTGGACTGACTACTATTTATTTATTTTATTTATTATTTATTTTATGATTTTACCTGTATTTATTCTACCTTTTAATGCTAGAATAGTTTATTTTGTTATGCACCACACAGAAAAAGGATTATTTCTTTTCAAAAGATATACAGGTGCATCTCAATAAATTAGAAAGTTCATATATTTCAGTAACTGTGTATTAAATAAATTGAATGCACACAGACTGAAGTAGTTTAAGTCTTTGGTTCTTTTAATTGTGATGATCTGGCTCACATAAAAAAAAAAACACCAATTCACTCTCAAAAAATTAGAATATGGTGACATATCAGCTAATCAACTCAAAACGTCTGCAAAGGTTTCCTGAGCCGTCAAAATGGTCTCCCAGTTTGGTTCACTAGGCTACACAATCATGGGGAAGACTGCTGATCTGACAGTTGTCCATAAGACAAGCACTGACACCCTTCACAAGGAGGGTAAGCCACAAACATTGTTTAGCCAAAGAACCTGGCATTTCAGATTGCTGTATCCTAGCATGTTAACAGAAAGTTGAGTGGAAGGAAAAAGTGTAGAAGAAAAAGATGCACAACCAACCAAGAGAACCGTAGCCTTGAGAGGCTTGTCAAGCAAAATCGATTTAAGAATCCACTGTTTTTTTTTAATCACACGTCAAACTCTGCCTTCATCATTTTCAGCGCTTTCACAGACTTTTCACCTGGGAATGGGGCCACTGGTTTCTCAGCTGAAAAACTTTGGATAACTGGGAGATAAGTGAAGTCTTGCTTTTGCACCTGTCCCACAAGCAGTGCTAGTTTCACCTCAAATGCTATTGAGTCATTTTGGCTCGCGCATCACCTGTTCGATTGCGATGACACATTATGTTGAATGTTAATAACTAAAATTAAACGAAAATTAACTAACAAATTTTAGTTTGAAAGCCAACCTTTATTATCAAGATACAAGTAAATCATATTTAAAAATTTTCCTTTTAATTTTTCACTTTCAAAATATGTCTCTGGCATTGTTCAGAGGGCCGGTCCAAATGTGGGGGCGGGCCGCATTCGGCCCCCGGGCCTTAGTTTGGGGACCCCTGCTCAACAGGATATTTCAGAATGATCATTAATGTTTTTTCTTTTTCAAACACCGAATGCAGTAAGCTACATAACTGTTGCTTTAGTAAAGCCCCTTTCACAATGCGCGCTGATTCTGGAAAATTACGGGAACAAGCGCTGTGTGAACAAAAGCCAGAAGCATAAAGGCAGTGTTGTAGTGATGATGCACGTTATCATGCGACTTTTCACGACAAAAAAATACGTGCAAAGTGGAATGAAGCGGCGATCGGCCAGAGCCAGCTCCTCACTATCAGCGCTGAAGCACAGTTTGTTCAGGTTAGTTTCAGTTTAGTGAAACGTTCGCGTTGCATTACATCTCACATCCAAACGTCACATGTCTTTATGGGTTGTGTAAGTGACTGAAACTGCAATTCATCGACTGGCCGCTTGAGGCTGGCTGCAAAAGGGAGTCAATCACATTGACACTCCATGTTAAAATGCCCAACTTTACAGCAGAAAAAAGTATGTTTACAGCCTGGTTCAAAAAATGGTTTTGGTATAGCTAGTTTTGCCCTTCATGTCAACTGTGAGGGGGGTGAATTTTTTTTTCATCGGTTTAAGTTATATTAAGCCTTAAAGTTCAGCATAATTAAGGGCGTGGCCACTTGAGTGACAGGGGAATTGCCGCTGCTGTCACCACTGTCGCTCTAGGCGGGCGTGGTTTCAGCAACCAGCTCCACCCACATCCCGCCTTTTTGCCCATTTTTCATTATCCGGGAGTGACGCACGATGACGCGATTCCAAGATGGCGACGGCCGAATCCCGCCCACTATGAGCTTCAAATTAGCGCTTCAGAATCCTACGGGTGACGTCACGGATACTATGTCAATATTTTTTACAGTCTATGGTTGTGTGTAAAGCACGCACAGATTCCGGAATACAACTGTGAATGAACCAAATCAAACAATTCCGGAACAAATCGTGGGACACATTATCCGTGTATTTACCGGAATCGCTGTGTGAAAGAGGCTGAAGTTGACGTGCCACTGGTCTCTTATATTCACGTTGTTCTGAAGCCTGTGTAATGATCGTAGCTTGACATCTATCGACTGAACAGGGTTTTCTCGACTTGTTTTCGTGTTGTTGTTGCTCAATAATGAAATGGATGCGTTGTTGTCTGGGTTTGACAAAAGGAGGGTGGGACGGTGGATGGTGCTGGGGTGGTGACTGAAGGCGGTGACTTGAGTAGATCGGACGTCACATTGTTACGGAAGTCACAGCGGCTCGTGAAAATGAACAGCTAAGTTACTTTAAGCAGGCTGTGTGCAGTTTACTGTGGATTGACTGTTTTGAAACTCATATGGTAGTTACTTAGCCCCTAGACCTTAGTTATCATGAAAAAAGCCAGGAAATTTCGATTTTGACAATATGGGACCTTTAATATTATTTATAGTTTTATTTAAATGCTGTTTAACTGTTTGTTTGTTTGTTTGTTTGTTTTTTAATTGGTATACTTTAATTATGTATAAGGCATGATATTTGTAAAGAATGCATATTGGCTTATAAACAATGACAAAAATTGTTATTTGAAAATATACCAGATTTGTTTTTGTTAATTGGAAAACTAATATTCAGGTCATATATAAGCAAAGCACCTTATTTAATATGGCACTGATAATTTCTACATATACATTTTAAACAGCAATTTGTATAAATGATTAATGTATCATGTTGAACATGCCTGATTAAAATGAGTAATACTATATTTTTTCAATGACACCATCTTAAATCAATAAATGTTTTAAAATAATGTTATACCCAATGCATTAACATGATATTAACAAACTGAACCATATTAAGTGTTACCAATGTTTTTTCTTTCTTTGTTCAGGTGTCAGGCTGGTTGGAGGTTCTCGCTGCTCTGGGAGGTTAGAGATACGTCATGATCAGACGTGGATGTCAGTGTGTGATGCTGCCTTTGACCAGCAGGATGCAGAGGTTGTGTGTAGAGAGCTGGACTGTGGGGCTCCTGTACAGGTGCTGGGAGCAGCTGCTTTTGGCAAAGGAGGCACTCAGATTTGGACACAAGAGATTCAGTGCGGAGGAAATGAACACCAGATTCACTTCTGTGCAAAATCACTATCACATGAAAACAACTGTTCACATGACAATGATGTTGAAGTGATGTGTGCAGGTTGGAATTAAAGCGATTTTTAAAATGTAGAATTTCTTTTGATTTTAAGTGATTTTGCCATTTCACCTTGACATTTCCTTTCTTGCTATCCTTCACTTTTTCTATATGGTTTATTCTCATTCATTATACAGGCCACGCAAATGTGAGGTTGGTTGGTGGTCACAGTCGCTGTGCTGGAAGGGCGGAGGTTCTTCACAGAGGTCAGTGGGGAACGGTTTGTGATCTTGGTTGGGATTTGGCTGATGCTGCAGTGGTGTGTAGAGAGCTGGACTGTGGAGAACCGGTAGATGCTCTAGGTGCTGCTCACTTTGGACCAGGATCAGGACCAATTTGGATGGGTTTGGTCTTGTGTACTGGATCAGAGTCCACACTGAAGAACTGCGAGTCAGCAGGATGGGGTCAACATCAATGTGATCATAGTAAAGATGCTGGAGTCAATTGTTCAGGTGAATGAGACTGATCTTTAAAGCATTTTTTCACTATACATTCTTGCCACTGTTGCATGCACTATAGCTAAAAAAAAACTGTGCCTTGTTTATTAACCTTCTATTATCAAATTAAAACAGGAACGTTCCAAAACAGAACTTAAATATGTCATTGTGTTATTACCTGCACAAACACAAACACTATTTTTTTCTTTGTAACAATAATTTATTACATAAATTAAGACTGTAAATTCAAGTCTATATAAAATATATATTTGCAGTGACTAATTATCTTTTGATGTCACACCTGACAACCTGTCACAGCACTAGTGTTTTGTGGCTCGTGGGGAAACATTGCAATGCCAATAGAATAATTCAGGTCCCTGTGGTCCATTGCATACTCCACAAAACAACTCATGGTTCAACTTGCTGTGCATATTGTTTAGTAGACATTTTGTGTGTGTGTGTGTGTGTGTGTGTTCCTTGGAAGGGCACAACTGATTAGTGATTTTGTTCATTGACTTGAATGTCATATGTTTTGGTATAAAATGTAATCCGAATGTGATATTCCTTTTACCTTTTTTTAAGAAATTGACAATTTCATTAAATTCTAAAAATAAATTTAAATGTTGTGAGTATCACATATTGCATTACATTGCGTATTACACTTAAACCTGACACTCTGAATAAATCTGTTTTGTACGTTTTTATTTTTTGGTGTAAATCTGAACAGATCATAATCATTCCAGACTTATTAATGGACCTCACCTGTGCTCTGGGAGATTGGAGATATATCATGATCAAAATTGGATGTCAGTGTGTGACACTGCCTTTGACCAGCAGGATGCAGAGGTTGTGTGTAGAGAGCTGGACTGTGGGGCTCCTGTACAGGTGCTGGGAGCAGCTGCTTTTGGAAAAGGATACGGTCAGATGTGGACACAAGATATTCAGTGCAGAGGAAATGAGTCTCAGTTTCATATGTGTCCAACATCACTAACTGTCAAAAACAACCGTTCTCACGACAATGCTGTGGGAGTGGTGTGTTCTGGTTGAGTATAAATATTTTCCATATTTTGTGTGTGTATGAGGATATATAATGCACTTTTTTTGTTTTGTTTTGTTAATTGCGTAGAAATATACTTTATATATTTATAGATTTCAATCACTGAATTGTAATAACTTCATAGTCATGCAGACATGTACAGTGAAACATACACAAGTGCTATCTAGGCAGAATAGTTATTAGTTATTAAAATTGGCAAACCTGACTGAATAATGTGCTAGCTAATTACACAAGATTACAAGCATAATTAGTTACTGTAATATTGCAAGGTTTGTATTTTTTAAAAGTAACAGCTTAGCATTGTTCTTTTAAAGCATTAATATTTTTTACTGCTCCGTTTACTTTCTTCTCTTGCTTTACACTGTTTAAATAACCTTCCATGTCCAGGTTACACAGATCTCAGGCTGGTAAACGGCCCAGACTCCTGTTCTGGTCGAGTTGAACGTCAGTATCTCAGTAAATGGGGCACAGTGTGTGATGCATGCTGGGATATGAGAGCTGCCAGTGTCCTCTGTAGACAGCTGAATTGTGGGATTGCTGTGTCTGTTGTGGGATCAGACTGGTTTGGAGAGGGAGGTGGTGAAATCTGGGCTGATGTGTTTGATTGTGATGGGAATGAAACAAAACTCTCAGAATGTTCCATCTCTTCATGGAGTCGAGCTGAATGTTCTCATAGACGAGATGTTGGAGTCATCTGCTCTAGTGAGTCTACATTAGTGCAAGATCTTCTTATTATTTTGTAAAAGGTATTACTGATGTAAAACAAATTCTCAATGATGCAATTTTTAATAAAAAAAAAAAAAAAAAAATCTCTTAATTCCAGATTCTTCTCTGGCTCTTCATGATGGTCTGGTGCGGTTGTCTGGAGAGAGACAGTGTGAGGGGGAGGTGGAAGTTTTCATTAATCAGGTCTGGAGGAGAGTTCTGCTGGACTCCTGGAGTCTCACTGAATCCTCTGTGGTCTGCAGACAGCTGGGCTGTGGCTCTGTGCTGAACTTCTATGGCTCCTCTTCATCCAGTCCTGAACACAGTCATGAGTGTGTGACAGGCTTTCAGTGCTCTGGAAGTGAAGCTCATCTGGGGAACTGCAGCTCTCCACAAACTCTCAACTGCAGCTCCACACAACAGCTGTCAATCACCTGCCTTGGTGAGAACAACAACATCTGGGCAGATTCTTCAGCTATTAGTGATCAATAATATGTTTTTCTGTCTCTAAATATCAGATCATGGGTCCATCAGGCTGGTGGGTTCTGGTGGAGACTGTGCAGGGAGGCTGGAGGTTTTTCACAGCGGCTCATGGGGGACAGTGTGTGATGACTCCTGGGATATTAAAGATGCCCATGTGGTGTGCAGACAGCTGCAGTGTGGAGTGGCCCTCAGTAACCAGCAGGTACCAGCCTGGTTTGGTCCTGGTTCTGGACCCATATGGCTGGATGAGGTGGAGTGTGAGGGGAATGAGACGTCCCTGTGGAGCTGCTCTTCTCCAGGCTGGGGAAAACATGACTGTCAACACAAGGAGGATGTAGGAGTCATGTGCTCAGGTAAAGAATTTTTAAATAAATCAGATATTTTACCCATATGTAACATCCAGTGTTTGAAATTAACAGGGTTGGATGAGAGCTGAGGTTGATTCTTATTCTTTTCTATCTAGAGTTTAAAGAGATCAGGTTAACTGAAGGCTGTGAAGGGAATGTGGAGGTTTTCTACAATGGGTCCTGGGGAAATTTATGTTACAACAAGATGGACAGAGACACCGCGAGTCTGATCTGTCAAGAGCTGAACTGTGGAAGATCTGGCAGTGAACCCAGTAATTCAGACGGACTGAAGCCTTACAATTGGCTTGATAACCTTAAGTGTCGACAACATGACTCCACTTTATGGCAGTGTCCATCTTCACCATGGGAACAGAAGAACTGTGATAATGAAGTGGCCAAAATCACCTGCTCACGTAAGATAATATTTAAGATGGTTTGAAATGATCATTTATGTTTAAAATATGGCTATTTAATGTCTTTTAATGATTTATAATGTTCTGTTCAGAAGTGAATACTTTAACATATGTTTTTATCTCAGAGAAGGAAAGTCTTGAGTCTCCTCGGAGTTATCTGATGTGCTCTACTTCAACTTCACACTGGAGACCATGTTCAAGTAAGTTTGTTATATGCTTGTTTTATTTTTCATTCATCCTAAAGGTTTATCTGCTGTCTAAAATAGTATCTATTTGCACCAACACTGAATGTTTTACTCCAAATTTAAAATTAACCACAGCATTGAAGGCCTGTAGCTCTGGTTTTAGTGTGTTTTTTTGTAATTGTTATGTTGAAGCTGACAGAGAAAACTGATGTGTGTTTTAGATCATATTCCTCTCAGACTGAGAGGAGGGGAGGGCCGGTGCTCTGGGAGGCTGGAAGTGTATCATAACGCTGTGTGGGGCTCAGTCTGTGATGATCAGTGGGACATCAGCGATGCTCAGGTGGTCTGCAGGCAGCTGGGTTGTGGAGCAGCACTGAGGGCTGATGGGAATTCAGTCTTTGGTGCTGGTGAAGGTGTTGTTTGGCTGAACAGAGTCGAGTGCAGAGGGAATGAGATTCACCTGTGGGACTGTCCTCTCTCCCTGAAAAAACACACTGACTGCTCCCATAAAGAGCACGCTGGACTCACCTGTGCAGGTCACAACAAAACACTATGGAATACAATTTATTTTACTATTTTAGAGCTAATAATATATGTATATTTAGATCAATAATTTAACATGTTTTGGCAGATTTGCCAGATTTGTCAGTGTCCACTACTTCTGCCACAACAACATCAGCGTCTCCTCCAGCTTCTCCTTCAGTTTCTCCTCCAGTGCGCTCAACATCAGTCGCTCCTCCACAAACTCCTCCAGCAGCGTCTCTCTCTGTCCCCCCAGTGCTTGTGATTGTACTGGGAGTTGTGCTCTTCCTGCTCTTAGTGCCACTGCTTATACTGATTCAGCAGAACAGAGTGATGAGGAGAGGTAGGAGAGATCCAGAGACTGTCATATTGTGTCTTATTCAGTGTGTGATCAGTCATGTGTTGTGAACTGACAGCAGGTTTGTCTGTCTACACTCACAGCTCTCTCTAAGAGGAGACACAGGACGACGACTGAGGCCGTTTATGAGGAGATTCAGCACAAGCCCACTAACAGACAAAGTCTCTTCACTCAGAAGGGTGAGACATGACATGAGCCATGACTCTGATTTAAAGACCTATTATGCCCATTTTGCAAGATGTAAAGTAAGTTTCAGATGTCCCCAGAGTGTGTATGTGAAGTTTTACCTCAACCCACCCCCCACAGATTTTATAGGCAAAAACAAAACAGGACTATGCCAGAAAATGTTAGTCGTGAGCTAATGATTTGTAATTATAATTATGAATAATTGCCACAAAGATATATGATTTTTGGCACTGACAAATCTTTTTTAGCGTTGAGATGACATGCACATAGGGAGAAATCTGGAATTGCTTGTTCAGTCTTTTTGATTTACTGGGATTATAGAAAAAATAGTAGGTGAGTTTTTACCATTATATGCTGGTTATTTTCACACAGCTGTGTCCAAACACCTTATGAAAGTTAATCTTGCATAATAGGTCCTCTTTAATATGATTAATCAGAGAGTCTTTCAATAGTTAAAGTCTATCTATTGTTAGTCCTGTTGAACCTCCTGCCCCTGTCTCTGAAATCCTTTTGCTGATCTTGCAGTATGTTTTTGTCTTGTAAACTGGTCTTATCATTCATTTTTTTGTATGGTAATGACCTCATGACCAGCAAGAGCATTTTTTTCTTTAAAAACTATTTGCTTTGATGCAGAAGAGATGGTGAATGAAATCACACCGGAATACTATGACGATGTCGTCACTGATGGACTGAAACCAGATTATGAGACAGGTGCAGTTCTGTAGTTGAAATTCTGTGGGCTAGATTTACTAAACATATACATTAAATTGAGAAAATATACATTCAGGTTTTTGTTTAATTTTTAGAAGACACACCTGAGAGCTATGATGATGTTATAACCCTTGGACACAACTCTGTTATTAAAGGTTAAAAATTATTTTTAAAGACATTTTCTAACACAAACCTTTTAAAGTAATGCTCACTATCAATAACATTTGATGACTTTAAACTTTGTTCTGTCTATTTGTATGTAGTGGACACACCAGAGCATTATGATGATGTGATCATTAATGGACAGGACTCTAAAGGTGTAACAGGTGAGTCACACAGAACAAGATTTTGCTTCTGTGAAATATTGAACGTGTTTATACCATTATTAAGTTATTATGGCTTTATCAGGTTTAATCTAATAGTCTCAGACAATCATGAGGAGAAAGGGTTACATATTGCAATGTAAGGATTTATTTCACATGTATTTTAGAGGGAGATCAGGAGGAGTATGATGATGTGAAAAACAGCGATGAAGATGAGAGAAACCTGTTGGGTACATTTTTGTCTCCTTTTTGCCTTTATTAAATAATTATTTGCTTAAATGTATTTCTCAGTTATAATATTAAATACAGCATTTAAGTTGATATTTGCTTTGTTTTTTCAAAACAGACTATGATGATGTGGGGGGAGGAGTCACAAAATGAGGGCGGGACTGAATGTAGCGACCATCACTGCTTTGGTTCCTGAAATCACAATTTTAACAGCTTCTTCAAAGTTCACATGCTTGTATTTTGTAAAAGAAAAAAAAAAAAAGTTGCTTTGCACAAGCTTGAAATTGCTCTAGGACCAATTATTCACTTCTCTTTTTGTTTTGTTTCCCCCCCCCCCCTTTAACATTCACATTTAACTGTCATTTAAAAAAACACATGGTAAAGTGAATAAACCCGTGTTAATGTAATTTTATTTCCTAATAAACATTAATTCTGTGCTCTAACCCCCACTTGAAGTTAGAGCCAATATGTTATGCCTTATATAATTATTAAAACAAATAAAGAAAAAAAAAATTGGCATTTGTTTACTTAAACATTTATTTATTTTTTTATAAGCTTTATTCATTTATGGATTGTTTAGGAATGAAACCATTATACTGTAACCAACAGGATACGTGCTGTGAAGGATAGAAGTACAGAAGTGTGCTCAAAAAATCTGTACTGTTGTTTAACAACATACTGGTTGTTCATCTGATTAAATAAAATAAATGTCTTAAATAATGCAGATTTCACAACTCACAATTTAGAAAATTGTGAGTTGTGAAATCTGCATTATTTAGGACATTTATATACAGTACAGTGTGTGCCATTGTAAAGACTGTACGTCTGCCTCTCACAGTCTTGCTGTCATCCACTTTAAGTGAACTTTAATTTAACATGCCGGCTAGCCTGACTAAGGTTTATAAATGTACCCTTTGCTATCATTGATATTCCACTATCCTGTAAGGTCAATTTTGTGGCAAAGAAATTGAGAAAAAGGCATCTTGTTACCTTTGGTGGTCAGTGTGTGAGTAAATGTATGTTTTTTTTTTCACTTTTGTTTGTCTACTGATGTAACGCTGTAAATTAGTATTATATAGTAGTAATAAATTATTTGCCAAGTTATCACTGAAGCCATCTCACGTCTTGTAGATCATTAAACCATTACACTGCCTTAAACATCCATCTGAAATCAGTTTTGTTCGGTATTATGTGTAAATGTATGCAAACCTATTGCCTGATAGGGCAGTCAGACAAAAAAAAAAAAAACTCAGCTGCCTTTCAAATGCAGAAAGTTATTATCAGAACTGTGGAAGACCTGGTGTTAAATCAGCTCATGACTGGAAGTAAAACATTTACTACACTTGCTCAAGTTTGTGGCACTGACACATTCATAATTAAATCATTAACAGTACTGTTATATTGTGGTGGGATTAAACTGGTCCTAAAAATGAAAGAAAAGTGGTTTTAAATCTAAATAAAATATAAAACCACCTTATTTATGAATCTGATAATTGTAAATAATCTCTTTGTTTACTCAAATGGTAAAAGTGATGACCGCATATAATACTGATGATATCATCACAACTGGACAACACATTTATGTAATAATATAATCATGCACTTAGTTAAGCTTGTTTTGACTACTGGGGTTAAAAGGATTTTTTTGGTGTAGATGACACACTTGAGATCTATAATGTTATCACCCAAACTGGATGTATTACCAATACTTTTTTTTTTTTTTTTTTCAGATTTATATATCTTCTAAACAAGAACTCGTTATGATAATAAAATGTTTTCATTAGCATATTAGCATATGTATACTTTTTTTTGCTTTATAGATGGTAGCAACACATCACAGAACACTGAAAAACATCTGTTGATATGTATATGTTCATCTAGTAGTACTAATACAGTATAGTGATTGTAGCCTATATTACCACAATAATATTAAAATAATATTAATATTATTCGTCATTAATAATAACCCTATTCAACATAAATTACAGGTTATAGTAATTGTGTTTATCCACAGACAGGCCAGTTTGAATGAAGCCGTATTTTTTTTAAATACCTAACTATTTAACCCAGCGGCGTTGCTAGACCCTTTTTACTGGGTCATGTGCCCCAGCAAAAATATGCTGTGCCCCAGTAAAATCTCAAATTTGAGTTATAATTTACATTGATAATCCCAAAATGAAGACATTAAACTACATGTAAGAACTGAATTAACGAGTAATAGGGGCCTGTTCCCCAATAGAGCTTTAGGTCTAGCAACTCCCCTGATTTAACCTAGTTCTGTATTTATTTCTTGCTTTCCCGGGTATCCAGCAGTTCTGATGAGCCTGTGTGTTGTATATTTGCTGTAGCAAATAAAAGCGGTGTATTTGCAGTAGGGCATTGATTTATGTGATTTTGCCATTTTTCTAACATAATAAGAATGTGCAATAGTAAAATATATAATAATAATAATAATAATAATAATAATAATAATAATAATAATAATAATAATAATAATAATAATAAAGCCAAAATAGGTAACAGGGTTGTTAATGTATCCTACATTTGGGAGTTTGGGAATTATATTTTGTGTTCAATTATAAAGATATATATCAATATGTACTTCAATTCAATGTGTACATTATTGGCATGACAATTGACACAATGTATTGCCAAAGCATAGCGTTTTCATTAAATGTAGAATAGATATATATGCAAAAAAATAAAAAATAAATAATAATTTACATATACATTTAATATGTAGAACAAATAATTAACATTGTAGAATTCTATAAACAATTTAAAATTCAATGTGGGGTGGGTGCATCACTGATTTGTTGACTCCTCCCTCTTTTTTTGTGACAGGCATCCATGTATCTTGCTGCTACTAAGATACAATCTTGTTTATCACCTCATAACTATTAAAGTTGCTTTTTCTTGTTTAACATTAAGTCAGGGCAAAGAACTTCAAATTTTGGATAAATTTTATTTCTAATGTCTTGATAGTAAGGACAGCTGGTGAGGAAGTGTTGCTCTGTCACCTATATATATTTCAAATAAATAGTTATTTGTTAAACAGGGTTCAATGGTTGAGCCTAATGATTGCAGTCAACACTACAATTTGTGAAAATTTAATAATATTACTTATTTGTTTTCCTGTTATTGTTATTTGCTGGGTGTCCCAATTTTTAAGGAATTGTAATTTATTTAAATTAAGAGAGAAATAAATGTTTAAAGTGAGCCTTTATCAGTCTCTGTATCTCAGCAGGTGTTGATGCTGTTAATATCCTGGAGGGCTTCCTCTCTCTAAAAACGTTAATGTCTCTTGTATGATGTGTTACTATTTTTGCCTCTGCGCACACGATCAGTGAAGTGTCTCTTTACGCTAGAGGAGTCGCCCTGCTCATCAGCGCTGGCACTTTATTGATATATATGGAAAAAATAAAAATGCTGCTTTCTGATTTGTCACTGATTGTGTTTGATGTTTTCCTCTGTTGTGTCTAATAAGGTAACAGTGAGTGTCATTGGCAGCTCTGAGTCTCTCTCTCTCTCTCTTTAGGGGGCTGACAGGAGCCAGTTTCTTCAGTGTTTTTGAGGGAGCAGAGGACATACTTTTGCTGCGTTCAGAGCTGATGAAATAGCTTGTTGATGATGAGGGGATGTCTGATGCTCATGTTTCTGTGCTATATGGTCAAATTCATCACTGCTGGTAGGTTTAAACTTTAGAATAGTTCATTCATGTGCAATAATATCTTGCTGTAGCTGACTAATGTGTAACTATATTATCTATATTTTGTGCATTTTTATTAATATGTCTTGCTATTCTTTTGTTCCAATCTTATGTATTACATCTTTCTCTTGGTCTGTTATTCATCTGTTGCACTAATAGACACTGTAAATGTGAGGTTGGTTGGTGGTCACAGTCGCTGTGCTGGTAGAGTGGAGATTTATCACAGAGGTCAGTGGGGAACAGTGTGTGATGATGGCTGGGATATGGCTGATGCTGCAGTGGTGTGTAGAGAGCTGGATTGTGGAGAACCTGTAGATGCTCTGGGTGATGCTCATTTTGGTCAAGGATCAGGACCAATCTGGTTGAATTTTGTGACATGTACTGCATCAGAGTCCACACTAAAGAACTGTGGGTCATTGGGATGTGGTGGATACTCCTGTGATCATAGTAAAGATGCTGGAGTCATCTGCTCAGGTGAGCTGCTCCAAATTATTATATATTAACATAAACTCTCTTCCATAAGTACTCTATGCAAATTTCTAAATGTCTAAACTCCTTTGTTTTCTCAGTTACTGTGAATTAAAAGATACATGCAAACTTTTAGCATTGTTGTTTTATTATTATCAAGTCCCCCCTTCTCTTCTGGTAAAATAATTGACTTAAAAACCTTAAAACTATGGGAAACCCATTAGCCCTGTGGAAATCAAAGACGTACACAAGCTGTAGACTTTGCAATTCCACAAGACCTTAAATGAACCTCAGGAGGTGCTCCATTCAGGAACGGGCCTTAGATGTGGAGATTTGTCCTTTTATTGTATATACCTTTGAAATAAGTTATTATTTTATTGATGTGTGCTGTCTTATTTAGAAGTCAGGCTGGTTGGAGGTTCTCGCTGCTCTGGGAGGTTGGAGATACGTCATAATCAGACGTGGATGTCAGTGTGTGACGTTGCCTTTGACCAGCAGGATGCAGAGGTTGTGTGTAGAGAGCTGGACTGTGGGACTCCTGTACAGGTGCAGGGAGCAGCTGCTTTTGGCAAAGGAGACACTCAGATGTGGACACAAGAGATTCAGTGCAGAGGAAATGAATCTCAGATTCACCTCTGTCCAACATCACCACAGAAACACAACTATTCACATGGATACAGCGTTGGACTAGTATGTGCAGGTTGAAAATAATTTACACATTTGATGGAAATATCCAGACTGAAAATGAATGTACAGTGTACTCCACTAATATAGGTGTCCTTGATAAATATGGGAAAAACAGGCTGTGGAAAAAATGCCTTAGAGTTTTACTTTTGGTCTTTCAATCAAAATACTGATATAAATGTAAACTGCATTTAATCAAAACATCCTAATTATTTTTATTTTTCCTGTGCCTCAATTATTGGCACCTTTCATTTATTTTGTTCAGACACCCTTAGCCAAGGTAACATCTCTTTTGTCAAGTTAATTGTTCTCTTATAATGTGTAATAAGGTTGTGGAACACATGGCAGAGGATTTGTGACAATTTCCTAAATACAGTCTCTTCAGATCCTGTAGATTTAGAGTTCCATGCACGTGGGATTCCACAGGTTTTATGTAGGGTTTGGGTCACAAGCATGGAGTACTATAGCAAAACTTTAATTTTGTGGTCAAGCCACTTTTACTTCTTTAGTGCTTTTCTGCTTTATACATTTCAACTCAGTTTTACAATAATGAAAATGATGTCTAAATTTACAGAATATTATATTATATTATATTAATACATTTTAATATTTTGTTCCAAAAAAAAAAAAAAATACATACATACGCTTTAGCAGCACAGTCCACTGTTAGCAAGTGCCTTTTGGCAAACCGTGCACTTCACCTTATATATTCACTGGACAAGACCCATTGATAATTTTTTTTTTTTTTTTTTTGCTCCATTCACCTTTATATTTGGAAAGCCACATTGGTTAAATAGGTGTATGTGAGCTGGACAAAATAATAATAATAATAATAAAATTGGGGGGTTCACAGTGTGTGATCTGGAGTCTGAACACAATGAGGTCCGAGACAAATCGTTACTTCTTAAGTGGACCAAAAAGGATCCGAGTCCTATTCCAGGATCAGCGGCAGTGTGAGCATAAAGAAACTTGGGTCCTTTTTCATTCGTTCCACCCCTTGTTCCATCTAAACGGGTCTGGGCTCTTTTAAAGATGATTCAAGTCCCTGAGGAAACAATAATGCTAAAATATTGCACAGATGAGCTTTTCTACTATTTATTGTGAGATTGTTTTTTTTTTTTTTTTTTTTTTTTTTTTTTTTTTTTGCTATTAGTATTCTCCAAACTTCAACCTTATGTTTTTAGTCAGCTATGTAGGTTATTGTGATATGTATACTGGACAAACCGCATCACTTTACCTTTAAATACAGGTGGCAAATCTATATTTAGACCCTAGTTAAACAGGATGTTTTCCTAATCCCTCTGATGAACTTCAAAATGCACAGTATGAACTGAAATATAATTCAGGTAGATGTTTACTCACTAATAAGCCTACGCTGTAAAAAAAAAAAAAAAATTACATTTATGGTAAAATACCATCAGCCAGAACTTTACCATATAAAATATATAGTAGCAAAGGTTAAATGCTAATTTGTTAATGTTTTAAATGAAAGACAAAATGAAAATGATAAGAAATTTTTCGGGCAAATACATTTTTCAAAGTCTGTTTTACTTACAAGGGTGCTTAATATTACTAGATGGTGCTGTATTGCAAGTATTTTTCGTCATTGTGTGGTACTTTTATTTTAATGTGTCATCTTTTAAATGTCTCTTCATGGCTTGTACTTTCTGTTCAATATACAGACCATGTGAATGTGAGGTTGGTTGGTGGTCACAGTTGCTGTGCTGGTAGAGTGGAGGTTCATCATAGAGGTCAGTGGGGAACAGTGTGTGGTTATGGTTGGGATTTGTCAGATGCTGCAGTGGTGTGTAGAGAACTGGACTGTGGAAAACCTGTAGATATTCTGAATGATTCTCACGAACCAGGATTAGAATCAATCGGGATGAAGATTGTCACATGTACTGGATCAGAGTCCTCACTAATGTACTGTGGATCAGAAAGAGGGTTTGGAGATGACTGTGCTTCTGGTGAATATGCTGGAGTTGTCTGCTCAGGTACAGTAAACTGCTTTAAACCTGTTTTTAGTGATGAGCCACCTACCCAACAAAATATAAATAATATAATTATATATACATTTATAATATATAATTATTTTGTTATAAAAATGTTATATAAAATTGTTATAAAAATGTTTATTAATTACTGTAGGTCATGATACCAAATGCATTAACTTAAATTTTAATATAAAGACTTAACAATATTTTTCCTGTCTTTGATCAGAAGTCAGGCTGGTTGGAGGTTCTCGCTGCTCTGGGAGGTTAGAGATACTTCATAATCAGACGTGGATGTCAGTGTGTGACGCTGCCTTTGACCAGCAGGATGCAGAGGTTGTGTGTAGAGAGCTGGACTGTGGGGCTCATGTACAGGTGCTGGGAACAACTGCTTTTGGCAAAGGAGACGCTCAGATGTGGACACAAGAGATTCAGTGCAGAGGAAATGAATCTCAGATTAACCTCTGTTCAAAATCACTATTAGATGAAAACAACTGTTCTCATGACAACAGTGTTGGACTGGTGTGTGCAGGTAGGAATTAATTTCCTTTCAGTGAAATTTTTAAAATGTACTATGTTGTTTTCTACTTTTTTGGTCTGTGTTACTGCCCTCAGCATTTCTTTCTCTCTGTTCTTTGTTGTCTCTTCATCTCTCATTTTCTCTGTTCAATATACAGACCATGTAAATGTGAGATTAGTTGGTGGTCACAGTCGCTGCGCTGGTAGAGTGGAGGTTCAACATAGAGGTCAGTGGGGAACAGTGTGTGATGATGGCTGGGATATGGCTGATGCTGCAGTGGTGTGTAGAGAACTGGACTGTGGAGAACCTGTAGATGCTCTGGGTGTTTCTAATTTTGGACCAGGATCAGGATCAATCTGGACAAAATTTGTTACGTGTACTGGATCAGAGTCCACACTGAAGAACTGTGGGTCAGTAGGACGAGGTAGACAAATCTGTGGACATAGTGAAGAGGCTGGCGTTATCTGCTCAGGTAAACTGCTTCAAACTTGTCCCCAGTGATGAGCCACTTATTTTAAATCAACCTCTCATTAATATTTAGATTTTTTTTAAACTTATTTATGCATAACTTTACACCTTTGCCTTATTTTTATTTATTATCAGGTTAGGTAAAGCAAGTCGAATCTGACCTAAGTTATAAGCATTTTAAAAGTGCGTAAGACCTGAGACAGAAGCAGGGCCAGAGCTAGCGATTGCCTGCATAGCAAACCACAGAATCAGTTGTCCAAAAGAAGTAGTTTGGTTCAGACTGTCACAGACTAGTAGGATGTCATGTACACTGTAAAAAGTTTTCACCAGTTTCAACTTAAAAACTTTAAAGTTTAGCAGCTGCCTTAAGATTGTAATGTGTGTCAACCTGTTGTTAGGGAATCCCAAAACCAAAAAATAAACCTTTCATAATCCATAATAGGGGCACTTTAAAACAATGTTGTTTATGCTGTTTAGTCTCACCTATTACATTGACGTCATGTTAGCAAATTGAACCTTCTAAAGTGTTAGCAATGTTTTTTTTTTTTTTTTTTTTTTTAGAAGTCAGACTGGTTGGAGGTTCTCGCTGCTCTGGGAGGTTAGAGATACTTCATGATCAGACATGGATGTCGGTGTGTGACGCTGCCTTTGACCAGCAGGATGCAGAGGTTGTGTGTAGAGAGCTGGACTGTGGGGCTCATGTACAGGTGCTGGGAGCAGCTGCTTTTGGCAAAGGAGACACTCAGATGTGGACACAAGAGATTCAGTGCAGAGGAAATGAGTCTCAGATTCACCTCTGTCCAGTATCACCATTAAGTGAAAACAACTGTTCTCATGATAATGATGTTGGGCTGGTGTGTGCAGGTTGGACTCGAATTCTCAATACTCAAATTGAGTAAAATTATTTTAACATCTACTGTTTCTCATTTTGAGTTGTATTGCCATCTCAACTCCTTTTTCTCTGTCCTTCATAATTTCTTTGTCTTATTATCTTTGTTCAAATATACAGACCGTGTGAATGTGCGGTTGGTTGGTGGTCACAGTCGCTGTGCTGGTAGAGTGAAAGTTCTTCATAGAGGTCAGTGGGGAAGAGTCTGTGATGATGGTTGGGATATGGTTGATGCTGCAGTGGTGTGTAGAGAGCTGGACTGTGGAGAACCTGTAGATGCTGTGGGTGATGCTCATATTGAACCGAGATCAGGATCAGTGTGGATGAATTTTATCATGTGTACTGGATCAGAATCTACACTGAAGAAATGTGGTTCAGCAGGCTGGGGTAAACATGACTGTGACCATAATAAAGATGCTGAAGTCATTTGTTCAGGTGACTGAGATTGATCTTTAAAACATTTTAGAGTGATTTCAACTAACAGTCCCACAACTCATGCACTTGTAATCACTGCAAAAAGCTACACTTACCATCCACAAACCAATTTAAACAGGGACATTTTAGCACAGAACATTGTTTTAAGTAATTAAATTTGGTAGTTTGCTGTCTTTCCACACAAATACCTTTCTTTCTAAATGAGCCTTATGCAAATGAAAATAAAAAAGGTTTTACTTGAATTTCACTCTTTATTTTTTGAATGTCATGTAAAATATTTGCAAAGAAGAATGGGAAAAATCTAACCTGATGTGATATTCATTCAGTGCTGGGTAGTAACGGATTAATGTTTACATCTGCATTGCATAATCAGATTCCAAAAAAAAAATTAAGTACTTGTAGTTAGATTATATTGTGTTTTAAAATACTGCTAATCGGGATAGTTACTTTTTTATTGATAACATTTTACTCAGACAATAGCAATATGCTATTCATAATTTATCAATTGTCCCTAATTGTTCTTTTTTATCTTTCAATTTTTCCAATAAATAGCCTAACAGTTATACACATTCAGAAAGACTTCCAGTTTTGAGGACATTCACACAAAGGTCACACAGCATTTGACTTCTGGATTTACAAAATTTAATTAAAGATTTACTATTTTTAATCACATGACACACAGGTAAACAAATATTAAATTTCTTCATGAAACCCAATTTGGGAAACTCATAATGTTTAATACATTTCATGCTGTTAATATGAATGTATCAGATCACATTTGATGTTATATTTCCAGCAATACTGAGGGGTTAAATCTTTTATTATACTCTCAAGCTTTCTATTCTGAATAAATCTGTTTTGTATGGTTTTATTTTATGTGAACAGATCATAAACGTTCCAGACTTATTGATGGACCTCACCTGTGTTCTGGAAGGTTAGAGGTGCTTCATGGGAACACATGGTACACAGTGTGTGATGCTGCCTTTGACCAGCAGGATGCAGAGGTTGTGTGTAGAGAGCTGAACTGTGGGGCTCCTGTACAGGTGCTGAGAGCAGCTGCTTTTGGCAAAGGAGACGCTCAGGTGTGGACACAAGAGATTCAGTGTAGAGGAAATGAGTCACACATATATTTCTGTCCACATCCATCTTTAAGCAAAAACAACTGTTCCAATGACAATGATGTTGGAGTGATATGTTCTGGTTGAGTATAAATATTTTCTGTATATATTTGTGTGTGTGTGTGTGTGTGTGTGTGTGTGTGTGTGTGTGTGTGTGTGTGTGTGTGTCACTGTCGTCAACAGTCGTCATGCACACATGTATGATGAAATGTGCTAAAGCATACTACATAATGTGGTTTTTTCTGTATTGTGTTTTTAGTTTTAGTTTTTACCCTGAATGATCGAAAATTTGAGTTGATATCTAATTATTCAAGATTTCAAACAATACCATTAGTGTTTATAAACTAGGAGAAAATTGTCATTGTCATTTCAGGTAAACACAATAGAACCACTGACTTTAGTAAGCCAATATTACACTATTTAAATATCACAATGAACAATAAGTTATATTATCTTTATTACTTTAATGCAGGCTCTGAGTAATAACTTGCTAATACCAAAGGTGCAAAAATAAATAAATAAATAAATAAATAAATAATTTTAAAAGTTCCTATGTATCAAAATTGGTTACTATTTCAGGGGAGTAATGCAGTATTGCTTTAAGATTTAACGTTATGGAGGTGGCATTGATCAGCACTGTTTATTTTATGCTAAATGGGTTTGACTGCTCTATTAGCTTTTGTCTTGTTTTACACTATTTAAATCAGTTCTCATGTTTTGTCCAGGTTACACTGATCTCAGACTGGTTAAAGGCTCAGATTCCTGTTCTGGTCGAGTTGAACGTCAGTACTTCAGTAAATGGGGCACAGTGTGTGATTCATGCTGGGATATGAGAGCTGCCAGTGTCCTCTGTAGACAGCTGAATTGTGGGATTGCTGTGTCTGTTGTGGGATCAGACTGGTTTGGAGAGGGAAGTGGTGAAATCTGGGCTGATGTGTTTGATTGTGATGGGAATGAAACAAAACTCTCAGAATGTCTTATCTCTTCATGGAGTCGAGATGAATATTCTCATAGACGAGATGTTGGAGTCATCTGCTCTAGTGAGGGGATTTTTTTTTTTTTAAAGTTAAATAAATTACCTTGCAGAATCTTACTAAAATCCTACAACTTTCACTCAGATTCCTCTCTGGCTCTTCATGATGGTCTGGTGCGGTTGTCTGGAGAGAGACAGTGTGAGGGGGAGGTGGAAGTTTTCATCCATCAGGTCTGGAGGAGAGTTCTGCTGGACTCTTGGAGTCTCACTGAATCCTCTGTGGTCTGCAGACAGCTGGGCTGTGGCTCTGTGCTGAACTTCTATGGCTCCTCTTCATCCAGTCCTGAACACAGTCATGAGTGCGTGACGGGCTTCCAGTGCTCTGGGAGTGAAGCTCATCTGGGGAACTGCAGCTCTCCACAAACTCTCAGCTGCAGCTTCACACAACAGCTGTCAATCACCTGCCTTGGTGAGAACAGCAACATCTAGGCAGATTTTTTTTAGTTGTTAGCGATAAATAATGTGTTGTTTTCTTCTCTGAATATCAGGTCGTGGGTCCATCAAGCTGGTGGGTTCTGGGGGAGACTGTGCAGGGAGGCTGGAGGTTTTTCACAGCGGCTCATGGGGGACAGTGTGTGATGACTCCTGGGATATTAAAGATGCCCATGTGGTGTGCAGACAGCTGCAGTGTGGAGTGGCCCTCAGTAACCAGCAGGTACCAGCCTGGTTTGGTCCTGGTTCTGGACCCATATGGCTGGATGAGGTGGAGTGTGAGGGGAATGAGACGTCCCTGTGGAGCTGCTCTTCTCCAGTCTGGGGAAAACATGACTGTAATCACAAGGAGGATGTAGGAGTCGTGTGCTCAGGTGAACAGTTCAGTGTTGCAAAAAAAAAAAAAAAAAAAATTACACCTATACATACGTAAAATCCAGTTTTTTTAAATTAACAGGGTTGGATGAGAGCTGAGGTTGATTCTCAATATTTTTTTATCTAGAGTTTAAAGAGATCAGGTTAACTGAGGGCTGTGAAGGGAATGTGGAGGTTTTCTACAATGGATCCTGGGGAAATTTATGTCACAACAAAATGGACAGAGACACAGCAAGTATGATCTGTCAAGAGCTGAACTGTGGAAGATCAGGCAGTGAACCCATTTATTCAGACATTTCATTGTCACATAATTGGCTGGATTATTTTAAATGTCGACAGCATGACTCTACTTTATGGCAGTGTCCATCTTTACCCTGGGGACAGAATGACTGTTGTAAAGATGAAGCAGCCAAAATCATTTGCTCAGGTAAAGCAGATGCATTTGTCGTCACTAAAAAATACAAGAATAATTCCTTGATGTTAATTGTTTTGAGATAATGCATGGAATGTATACATTATAATATTTAATTAACTTGTAATTACAGAAAAGAAGAGTTATGAGTCTCCTCGAAGCTATTTGACAAGCTCCATATCTCCCCTCCAGAGACACTCTTCAGGTAGGTTTATTTAATGGAAAAACAAACATATAAATAATCATGAATTCTCTATATGCAATAAGGTAATGAATGGTGTTTTATTATGAGGCACCAACAGGATTCCATTTCAGGATATACACATACTCATACATATGGTCATACACATACTCCTGTAATGATGCTGCTGATCTGACATAACACTCCTGGCAATTAAAGTATCTGCTTTTTGTGGTTTGTGTGTTTTAGATCATGTTCCTCTCAGACTGAGTGGAGGGGAGGGCCGGTGCTCTGGGAGGCTGGAGGTGTATCATAACGCTGTGTGGGGCTCAGTCTGTGATGATCAGTGGGACATCAGCGATGCTCAGGTGGTCTGCAGGCAGCTGGGTTGTGGAGCAGCACTGAGGGCTGATAGGAATTCAGTCTTTGGTGCTGGTGAAGGTGTTGTGTGGCTGAACAGAGTCGAGTGCAGAGGGAATGAGATTCACCTGTGGGACTGTCCTCTCTCCCTGAATAACCACACTGACTGCTCCCATAAAGAGCAAGCTGGACTCACCTGTGCAGGTCACAGCAAAACACTGAGGAATAATATTAATTTGATCTTTATAGTGCTATGATAATTGAGTATTAAAATCAATCTTTTTAAAAGTGTCTTAATGTGTTTGTCTCTTTTCACAGATTTGCCAAATTTGTTAGTATCCAGTACTTCTGTCACAACATCAGTTTCTCCTCCAGTGCGCTCAACATCAGTCACTCCTTCACAAACTCCTCCAGCAGCGTCTCTCTCTGTCCCCTCAGTGCTTGTGATTGTACTGGGAGTTGTGCTCTTCCTGCTCTTAGTGCCACTGCTTATACTGATTCAGCAGAACAGAGTGATGAGGAGAGGTAGGAGAGATCCAGAGACTGTCATATTGTGTCTTATTCAGTGTGTGATCAGTCATGTGTTGTGAACTGACAGCAGGTTTGTCTGTCTACACTCACAGCTCTCTCTAAGAGGAGACACAGGACGACGACTGAGGCCGTTTACGAGGAGATTCAGCACAGGCCTACTAGACACAGTCTCTTGACTCAGAGAGGTGATAGTAAGTTTCATAGTTTCTGTTGTGCTGAGATCACCAGGGTAATCACTTTATTCAGAGGGGTAAGTGGAGTAAATCACATTAATTCTATTGTGGGACCTTATGTGTAATGTTGGGAATGAAACGGCTTATGAGGAGGTTTGTCACAGACACAGTCACTTCCCTCAGAGGGGTAAGACATGAGTCATGCATCTTGTGTGTGTCTGTGCATCTGTCTCTGGTACCTTTTACTGAACTTACACTATTTTGTAAATTTTGTAAACTGGTCACAGCATTCAATACTTGATTAAAATGGTAATGGCCTCATGACAACAACATGAATTTTTTTTTTTTTTTTTTGTGATGTTGAAGGGAGAGTGAGTGAAATCACACAGGAATACTACGATGATGTCATCACTGTTGGACTGAATCTATATCGTGAGACAGGTGCAGTTCTGTATTATAGTTGCAATCTTCTATTCTATACCCTGCAAAACAAGCCTGCCCTGGGCTTTTACGGGCCCACTTAGGGCTAACACTGGCCCTGCACGGAAAGCCCTCACAGGGGCCGCACTAAAAAGTTTGTGCCCAAAGCCAGCATGGGCCCTGCAAGGACATGTTTGCAGGGTAGTCGATATCAGGGGTTCTCAACTCTGGCCTACGAAATCCATATTCCTGCAGAGTTTAGCTCCGTCCTTGATCAAACTCAACTTTATAGGAATCCTAAAGACCTTGATGAACTTGTTCAGGTGTGTTTGATTAGGGTTGGAGTTGAACTCTGCAGGAAAATGGATTGGAATGGATCTCGTGAGCCAGAGTGGAGAACCCCTGGCCTATGTAATAAAAATGACCTCTAAAAATATATATTAAGAACATATAGATGTTTTTAAGTGTACTGGTGTCTTACTCGTGTTAAATTTGTAGAAGACACACCTGGGAGCTATGATGATGTCATCACCAGCGGACAGAACTCTGGTATTAAAAGAGTCTTTATTTATTAATGTTTTGGATTTTTTGCATTATCTAACACAGTCCCTTTAAAGTACAGATCTGGCCATTTAAAATGCGCGCGGGAAGTAAAGTGGTCTCGCGTGACGCCGGTGTATTCCAAAGGAACACGGAAAATACAATGACATAGGAAAGACATGATCAGTAGGGGGCAGTCATGTAACGCACTGGACTGGAGCAGGCTGAAAACATTGCTGCAAACTAAAAGGTATGGTAACCTGGAGGGGACATCTTCGGTTCACTTATGTTTGTCGTGGCCACACAAATGAATTCGTAGGAACGTCATATTACTTTTTGTCATTGCCACGAGATATTAATTCCTGGGAATGTCATATTATGTCGTGGCCACAAGATTATTTTGTCGAGGTAACGACATCCTTATGTTTAATGCATAAACAAACCTGCTTAACCATAACCCAGGATCAGAGATAGGTTTGTTAATATTTTTTATTTTGAGTTAAGAAATGTTTTTATTAATTGTTATAGAAATTAATGCAATATTAAGTTATATATTAACAATAGGCAATGCTGTATATGCGAATGTCTGTGCGCGATGTAGACAGCATTCAAAAGTTTATCAAGAATTTATTACATATAAGTACTTCAAATTAAATAGCCCTGCAAGAAACATTTTATGCATCCTTAAGTCTTATCCATTAATTGATCCTTTTTTTCTGTAATAAATGTATTATTCGTTTATATTCAGTATGTCCCCCTTAATTTCGATCTCTTAACATTCCGAATCTAAATGATAAATGCTGACATGCCATGAAAGCTTTGATTATACTATATGGCATATATTCATTTTTAGTCTAATTATAACCTATATAGTGTTTCATTGTCGAGTGAATCATTCACGTTCCATTTGTAAATCGTATGGTCACATACGGGCATTAATACAATCATAAAGTCAAAACTTTATTGGCATAATTGTAGTTCACAATATTTGCTAAATATATGCCAAATAGCATATATAAAGTTGTTTAGGTTAAGCGATTCACAAATAAAGAAAAAAGTAGATAGCTCTAAATCACTTATTATTTATTCTTATTATAGGTTATTATTATTTCAATACCTGGTTAGGGCTATTTATTTTTAACGCCTGACAATTATGCCAATTACGTTTTGACTTTTTGATTGTATTTATCCCCGTGTGTGACGATACATGATGTTTTCATTTACAAATGAAACTACGTGAATGATTCATTTCTCAGTAAAACAGTTTAATATTTATATAGTCTAGTCTGTTAATTGGACTAAACAAAATAAAATATGTTCAATTCATATTTTATATGTTCAATTCTTTAGTTAAGAGAAGGAATGTAGGCCTATTTTACTGTGTGACGATAAATTATTTCCAAATGAAACTATGTGAATGATTCACTCTTCAGTTATTTGTCTATTAGTTAGACTAAAAAAAATACAATATATGTTAAATTTAACCTTTAAACTGCATTCCAGTAAAAACACCAGTCATAGCACCTTTACAGTATCATTTACATTCAGAATGTTATGTAACGAGATCAAAATGAAGGAAAAAATAACGAATACAAACGAATAATACAAATATAATGGGAAAAAAAGAAGGTCAGTCAATGGACAAGATTGTGGGATGCATGAAATGTTTCTTGCAGGGCTATTTAATTTGAAGTAGGCCAACATGTAATACATGTAAACACTTGTGAAAGCTGTCTACATTGCGCGCAGACAGCATTAGCATATACAGCATCGCCTGTATAATTATTTAATATTGTATTAATTTCTATAACAATTAATATAGGCAAACAATTTCTTAACTCAAAACGAAATATCTCAAATAATTCTGGGTTACTAATGTCACGCAGGTTGGTTTATTCATTAAACTCGTGGCCACGAGAAATGCATGTTGAGCAAAAATACATTTCACGAAAATAATATAAAGATTACAAAACAAAGAAAACAAATGGAATGAGGGATAAGCTTTAAAGTTCACGTAAAAGCCAAATATTAAGCGGCATCCTTCATGTTTTCTTTAATCAGCAAATACTTAACATTTTTGAATTATATTCACCTTCTGTTTTTATGACAATAAATTTTGAATTTTGAATTCTTATTTTTTTTTTTTTTTAGAAAAACGTCAGAACACCGGTCTCAAAAGTAGAAGCGAAAGTCTTGTTTCCACCAGCGCGGAATTTTTTTATTCACCGTAATTGATGGATGTCTAAAACAAAAATAAGGAGAATCCTAAAACATATATATTTCTTAAAATAATAACATCTGAACTTCATACACAACAATACGGCAACGACTTTACAACAGGACACATTGTTTTATTTTAATTTTATTTTTTAGCTTGTACACCAATGGATTTCTGATGTCGGGATATTTCAGACTGCATCTCCACAGCTTAATCACTTTAGTATTAAACATACGGGTCAGGAGGCGGGTCGGGTACAATATTTATTTTTTTTATTCTGCGGTCCGAGTTGCGTGTGGGTTATTTGAAAACGGTCGGGTTCGGGTTGTTTATCCACTGACCCGCGTGTCAGGTTGGACACTAATGTTTTGAAAAAAGTGGAGCGTGTGAGGAAAGCTTTCCCCTTCTCCCTGGCATGCATTTGAATGCTGAATTCGAAATGCAACTGAATGCAGTCGGAATCCGCCCCCAGCACCCCCAAGTCTCCAAATGTTGATTACAACAAGGCAACAGACAGCATTCAACACCCCACCCCACCCCCACTCTGCCATTCATAAACATTTCTCTCTTTATACTGCATGCCGCTTAACTCTGATGCCTCATTAACGGCTACTTTTCAGAAAACTGATAAAAAAAAAAATTAAAAAAAAAAAAAATACACTTCCCTTTGGTTTCCCAGAACAGACTTAAGCCTAGTTCCAGGCTAAAATGATGTAAATCGGAGCTGTTTAAAGATGAAAAAAAAAAAAAAAAAAAAAAAAAACTTTTACTGATCGTTGGTCGGAGTACCCGCAGTTCGTGACTGGAAGCTGTTAAGAGACAGACTTAATGAACTTCTCCGAAATAGAAGAACTACTTTTCCACTTTAAAAAAAAAAGAAAAAGAAAAAAAGGTGGAAAAAAATTGCATAACTCACTGGAGCACTTTTGATACTTAACAATTGTTGTATTCGTTGTCAGTCATATAGGCTAAGCTTTATTGTTTTCAAAAGTGAGCCTTCTGTTTATTTGTCTAAATTATTTTCTATATTAGGATATAATACTAGGCTATAGTATTTATGGACATTAGGCCAAATCTACATGGGTTTCTTCCCTTTCACTTCAATTAGTTTTTAAGAAAAAAAAAAAAAAAAAACTGCATGGGCAGTGCGTCATAATAATGTACGGCATCAAAATGTAAGAACAAATCTAAAGACAATAATAATAATAATAATAATAATAATAATAATAATAATAATAACAATAATAATAATAAAATTAATTATTAACACTCCTAAAAGTACAGTATAGTGCTCAGATACACTTACGGTAGGTGACCTAACCCTAGTTGATACTTTATTTCAACTTTTCAATTATTTCATTAATTAACAAATAAACAAATGCCTTTCCGATGTGATATAAGTGAAAAGGGAGACGATTTCGAAAATGATTTCACCATAAGGCGGGTGCGAACTCGGGTCTCCCGCGTCAAAAACGATATGTTACTCGTTTTATCACTTACGCCACTGAAAATGTTGCAGAACAGCCGTCTTTTGTAATATTTGTAAATATGGAGTATTTGCATTGTGTAAAAAATTAAATAAAAGGCACCAGACTACAGAAAATGGCATATACTAAAGTATTTATTTTTCTGGGGGAGGACCCACCCACATTTATTTTGCTTCCGACGCCCATGCTTGATGATGAAGTATAGTCTACAGGATATAACAATAAAGTGCTTTTCCAATCCCGATTCCACAAGGTTTTATTCCGCATCCACCCGCTCCCGCTATAACTATATTATTCGCCCGCTGCCCGCTTAGAATAAATTTCTAAGCACCAAAATCGCAAAAACAAATCAAAATAATAATAGTAATAATACTAATAAATAAATAAATTAATTTTTAACTCTATAAAAACAGTAGTTTATATTTAACCTCTCCATTTCTATTCCTCTCTACTCAAATTAATTGTCAGTGTATCTAAAATTGTGTATCTTAGAAAAAGAAAAAGAGGAACTACCTCTTAAACATGCATATCTTAATTTGATGTTGCTTTAAAACGCTGAAATATATAATGTATTTTATTCTGAAGGTGAAAGTGGTCCAGTTATTTAACTGCCTGCGGCGCCGTCAGGATCACGTTTTTTTCCCCCTTTAATTAAGTGGATACAGCTTACAATACTCGTTCAAGAGTAAGGGATTGCTCAAAACTATGCTATTTTACATATTTCTGTTACTTGTGTACAATCACAATGAAAAAACAGATGTGTATGCTATTTGTAAAAAAAAAAAAAAACGTAAACAAGATGCTGGTTCAAGGGCGCGTCACAGAAATTGCCTACAATTCTGCATATAGGCTTGCTACTTATTAATTTTATTTTATTTCGTTTTGTTAAATTATTATTCATTAAGAAATTTATATTTCGCATATGGGCATTTTTATTTATTTTACATACAGCTTTTTTGGGTTTTCTCTGTGCATAAGATCTGCGCGTGATGTTCTGATGTTTATGCTGCTTTTTGCTTGTGTACAATTAACCCCTCAAAACGAATTTAACTGTTATTAATCTGTCACAGCCACGTTTCAATTTAAATGTAATTTAACACAATCTTGTCGTTAATAATAACTAAACGCGTCGGTTGTCGTTTGGAAAAAAAAAAAACAGAAATTAACATTTCTATTTTCAATGCAGTCTAATAAAAGTCAACAGGAAAAAAATGAAAGAAAATAATAATAAAACTGCTCCTGCTTATGAATAAATTTTTGCTTGATGATGAAGTATCTAAATAGTCTATAGGATATAACAAAGTGCTTTTCCAGTCCCGCTTCCACGAGGTTTTATTCCGCATCCACCCGCTCCGCGCTATATTAACTATATATTATTCGCCCGCGGCCCGCTTAGAATAAATTTCTAAGCACCAAAATCGCAAAAATACTGTAGTTTATATTTATCCTTCCCATTTCTATCTGTCTCTACTCAAATTAATTGTCAGTGTATCTAAAATTGTGTATCTTAGAAAAAGACGAACTACCTCTTAAACATGCATATCTTAATTTGATGTTGCTTTAAAACGCTGAAATATATAGCCTAATGTATTTTATTCTGAAGGTGAAAGTTGTCGAGTAATTTAACTGCCCGCGGCGCCGTCAGGATCACTTGATTTTTTTTCCCCTTAATAAAGTGGATACAGCTTACAATACTCGTTCAAGAGTACGGCATTGCTTAAAACTATGATATTTTACATATTTCTGTTATTTGTGTACAATCACAATAAAAATAAAAAAAAACAAAAAAAAAAAAACGCGTAGGCTATTTGTAAAAAAAAAAAAAAAATGGAAACAAGATGCTGGTTTAAGGGCGCATCACAGAAATTGCCTAAAATTCTGCATATAGGCTTGCTACTTATTAATTTGTTAAATTATTATTCATTCAGAAAAGAAAAACATATATTTCTTATGTGGGCCTATTTTATTTATTATTATATATAGGTTTATTGGGTTTTTCTCTGTGCATAAGCTCTGCACGTGAGGTTCTGATGTTTATGCTGCTTCTTGCTTGTGTATAATTAATCCCTGAAAACGAATTTAGCGGTTTACGTCAGTTGTCGGTTGGAGAAATAAAATAACCGAAATTAACATTTCTGTTTCCGATGCAGTCTAATAAATGTTCGTCAGGAAAACAAAGAAAGAAAACAAAATAACAATACAACTGCACCTGCTTATGAATAGGCTATCTTTTTGCTATTGGTTTGAACCATAATTTCAGGAAAGAGGAACCATTGAACTATTGTACTGGTATTTGTGACCAACGCCCCCTAGAGCTGGCCATGGTGTTTGGCTACAGAATGTTGTTCCTTGCGCCACCTGGTGGATATTATATGAAGTGCAACAACGTTGTAAAAAAATCTAAAAAAGCCGCTGCGGCAGGACGCGTGCCCACGCGTGCCGAATTGCAGGCTGCCGCGTGAAAATAGACGCATTTTTAATGGCCAGATCTGTAGTTAAACCAAGAAAATGCAACATTTCTTCTGTCTGTATGTTTATTTCTATGTAGTAGACACACCAGAGAATTTTTATGATGTCATCATTAATGGACAGGACTCTCAAGGTAACAGGTGAGTAACACAGAACCAGATTGTTTCCATTATATGTTTAACATGCCGTGATACCATTAATGAATCATCATGGCTTTATCAGGTTTAATCTAATAGTATCAGACAGTCATGAGGAGAAAAAGATCAATGACACAAGCTGTGTTATACATTACAATGTAAGTTTTTATTTCACAAGTGTATCAGAGGGAGATCAGGAGGAGTATGATGATGTGAAGAACAGCAATGAAGATGAGATGAACCTGTTGGATAAGTTTTTGTCGCCTTTTCTTATAAGCTGATATAAATGGCTCCGTTTAAAAAAATAAATACAACATTTAACATGATATTGTCAGGATGTCTTGTCCTGTTCTGTTCTGTTTCCCGAGTGTTTTTTCCCCTATGTTTCTAGCTAAGATGGTTTAGTCCTTGTCTCCCCCTTTTGGTTAGTTCAGTCATGCCCATATTTGTATTTCCCCCTCGTTATCTTGTTATCTTGTTTGTGACCACGCCCCCGTTTCAGTATATTTAAGAGTCTGTGTGTGCACTCCCCATTTGTCCGTCAATGCATTCTGTTACTTCTGTTTGCTTTGTTCATGTACTCATCTTATGCTCCCGGTTTTTGTTTATTTGTATTAGTTTCAGTGTTTTGTTTTAATAAATCTTTATTCGTTCATCTACTCCGGTTCTCCTCATCATTCTCCACTTCTCAACCCTGCCTGGATCGTGACAGATTGACGGACCAACACAAAGATGAACTGGGCTGAGGAATATCTGTTCAATCTCCAGCAGGGAGGACGGCCATTGGAGGAGTTTGTAGAGGATTTTTTGAGCGTTTCACATCTGGTGAGTTGGAGTGATTCTATGATCAATGCTTGCTTTCAGATGGGACTTTCCGATGATCACCTGTTTTGTTTGATCACTCCGGACGATTGCCGCCAACCCCTAGCGGATTTTATAAATTTCGTCCTCAATATCTGTAATTCCAAGTTCCAAGTGGAGAATTCCAATTCTCCTCCCATCCGAAAGCAAGCAAACACTCCAGCTCACCACAAGCCAGTATCCTCTACCTGCTTCTCCAATGAGCTCGACCCCTCCAAACCTCCCACGCTTCCCCATGTCATCCTCAGCCCAGTTCAGCCGGCAGCCACTCCGCGTTCTAGTCTGCCGGCTGCCACGCCAGCTCACAAAATGGCTGCCACGCCAGATTCTGCAAGCAAAATGGCCGCCACGCCAGATTCTACAAGCAAGATGGCTGCCACGCCAGGTTCTGCAAGCAAGATGGCTGCCACGCCAGATTCTGCAAGCAAGATTGCTACCATGCCAGAATCTGCATGCAAGATGGCTGCCACGCAGGAGTCTGCACGCAAGATGGCTGCCACGCAGGAGTCTGCACGCAAGATGGCCGCCGTCCCTGAGTTCTCGGCCAAGATGGCCGCCGTTCCTGAGTTCCCGGCCAAGATGGCCACCGTTCCTGAGTTCCCGGCCAAGATGGCCGCCGTTCCTGAGTTCCCGGCCAAGATGGCGGACGTTCCTGAGTACCCGGCCAAGATGGCGGACGTTCCTGAGTTCCTGGCCAAGATGGCGGACGTTCCTGAGTTCCCGGCCAAGATGGCCGCCGTTCCTGAGTTCCCGGCCAAGATGGCCGCCAAGCCTGAGTTCCCGGTCAAGATGACCGCCGTTCCTGAGTTCCTGGCCAAGATGGCCGCCAAGCCTGAGTCCCCGGTCAAGATGGCCACCAAGCCTGAGTCTGCACCCAAGATGGCGACCGCCAAGTCAAAGTCTCCACTGGTTCCGCCCAGCCTTCCAGAGTCTCCGCTGGTTCCGCCCAGCCTTCCAGAGTCTCCGCTGGTTCCGCCCAGCCTTCCAGAGCCTCCGCTGGTTCCGCCCGGTCCTCCAGTGACTGCGCCGCCCGAGCGCCCTCCAGTGACTGCGCCGCCAGAGCGCCCTCCAGTGAATACGCCGCCAGAGCGCCCTCCAGTGACTGAGCCGCCCGAGCGCCCTACAGTGACTGCGCCGCCAGAGCGCCCTCCAGTGACCGCTCGCCCAGAGCCTGCTCTTCCAGAGTCTCCGCTGGAGACGCCCAGCCCTCCAGAGTCTCCGCTGGGGTCGTCCAGTCCTCCAGAGCCCGCTCCTCAAGAGCGCCGTCCAGAGCCCGCTCCTCAAGAGCGCCGTCCAGAGCCCGCTCCTCAAGAGCCTGCGTGCCCTCCAGAGCCGGAGCTCTCTCCTGCGCGCCCTCCAGAGCCGGAGCTCTCTCCTGCGCGCCCTCCAGAGCCGGAGCTCTCTCCTGCGCGCCCTCCAGAGCCGGAGCTCTCTCCTGCGCGCCCTCCAGAGCCGGAGCTCTCTCCTGCGCGCCCTCCAGAGCCGGAGCTCTATCCTACGTGCCCTTCCGTGCTCTCCTGGGTGGACTATACCCTAGGTTAGGTAATGTCAGGATTTTGTCTATGTCTTGTCCTGTTCTGTTCTGTTTCCCGAGTGTTTTTTCCCCTATGTTTCTAGCTAAGATGGTTTAGTCCTTGTCTCCCCCTTTTGGTTAGTTCAGTCATGCCCATATTTGTATTTCCCCCTCGTTATCTTGTTATCTTGTTTGTGACCACGCCCCCGTTTCAGTATATTTAAGAGCCTGTGTGTGCACTCCCCATTTGTCCATCAATGCATTCTGTTACTTCTGTTTGCTTTGTTCATGTACTCATCTTATGCTCCCGGTTTTTGTTTATTTGTATTAGTTTCAGTGTTTTGTTTTAATAAATCTTTATTCGTTCATCTACTCCGGTTCTCCTCATCATTCTTCACTCCTCAACCCCGCCTGGATCGTGACAGATATATTTGTTTTTTTCTTTTTAATAACAGACTATGATGATGTGGGGGAGGAAGCAAAATGAGGGCGGGACTATATGACTTAGAGCCACACCCACAGCTTCAGTTTTTGTAATTACAATTATAAAGCTTCTATATTCTATCTTCTAGATTTCCTAATGATGGGTTTCTTTAGTATCATTTCTTTGATTCTCTTTGTTGTTTTTCTTTAACACACCTTTTAACAATCATAAACACACACACACACACAATAATTGCATAAAATCATGATAATTATGTTTTTTGTAACAAATACCATTTATTCTGTGCCTTATACCTCACTTGAAGTTGTTACTATTTCTCTGTTGTCTTATTAAAACAAATAATATATATTTTTTAATCTGTATTCATTTGATTATTTGAGAATGAACAAATGCAAACGCATAAGACTACACATGTTAAAATAGTTAATTTATTTACATCTACAATAGTTGTTGATTCTCCCATCACTCAGCCTTCAATCTGTTATGAAACACTATTGTCGCTTTGTTTAATTTTCTAAACATTTTACCACAATGAAAATGTCTGTTTGACTAGAAAAAAAGAATTGTGATAAATAACTGAAGAATTTCTCCTCCAGTTAGCTTTTAGCATTGCTCTTACCTCTCAGAACACAAGGGCAAGACGCTTAGCATCTTAGCATTGTTTTGCTGCCATCTATGGAAGACTAACGCATTGTAGTATGAAATACGCCCATCTAAGAATAATAATGTTTATTAGCTGATTAGTAAAACTGATTTGTAATCTGGTATGTGATTTCTTAAACATTATTAAATCAAACGGACAATCAATAAAACCATGTATTAATAATTAAATCATCAGCAGCAGCTTAAAAAGCTATTGTAAAATTGGTAGCAAGGTTGTAAAAACAATTAAAATAATTAAATATTAATACATTTATATATTTCAGTCATTTAAAATACATATTTATAAAATATATTTGGCATAAAATATATATTTAACAAAAATATAAGTAAATATACAATTAAATATAGTTTTCCATGTGTTATTATGCTTTAAGTAAGCAGTTATCAGTCTCTGTATCTCAGCAGGTGCTGATGCTGTAAATATCCTTGAGTGTTTCCTCTCTGAAATCTTTAATGTTTTCTGTATGATGTGTTACTATTTTTTTGCCTCTGGCAGGTGTGTGTGTGTGTGTGTGTGTGTGTGTGTGTATCCTCACCTCAGGACAAGACTGGGTTGGTCTTTACAAGGCCCAGCATCAGTCTTCAGAGATAATGTCAAACCCCATCAGTGTCTGCACATCGCTGTTAATCCTTCAATGACCGAGTTGTTCCGGAACGTTGAGAGACTCTGGCAAGCAGATGTGATTCCGAACAGATCAGAGAAATGTGTCACTCGGTCTAAGCAGGATCAAGAATCCCTTGACTTGCTCCAGTCAAAGACTGTCAGAGTAATGATTGATGGCGATAAGAAGGATATGCCCATTTTTCAAGCTCCCATGGAGGCAGTTCTTTCTAACCTTAGGAGCACAGAGAAACGCCTGGAGAAAGACTCCATCAAAGCGGCCGCCTACCAACAGGAGATGAATAAACTAAAGACTTTAGGTTATATCGTCAAACTTCCACCTGAAACGGCTGATTCACAGAGTGAGTCGTGGTTCATCCCTCACCACATCGCGCAACACAACGGTAAGAACCGAGTGGTTTTTAACTGTTCCTTTAACTTTGAAGGCCATAACCTGAATGACTACTTGCTGCCAGGACCAGCCTTAGGCCCATCCCTGTTAGGCGTATTTCTACGGTTTCGTGAAAACCCAGTGGCGATAAGCGGTGACATTAAAGGGATGTTCCATCAGGTTCGTCTCCTCCCAGAAGACCGACATCTCCTTCGCTTTATATGGCGAGACTTGGACAGATCTAGACCACCAGACATTTATGAATGGCAAGTGCTACCTTTCGGCACTACTTGTAGTCCTTGTTGTGCCATTTATGCTGTCCAAAGATATGTTGGGGATCACATCACTCCTGATGATGACATCAGAACCACTGTAGAAAGGAATTTTTACGTGGACAATTGCTTAAAGAGCCTCACATCACCTCAAGAGGCCAGGGAGCTTGTAGACAAACTATGCACCCTCTTTGCTAGTGGTGGTTTTGAACTTCGCCAGTGGGCAAGTAACGACCCAAATGTGGTAGATCACCTACCAACGGAAGCGAGATCCGCCAGTACCAAATTGTGGCTATCTCAAGATCGCACTGATGTGCAAGAATCTGCACTAGGTTTACGGGTGGCACTGCAACTCAGATGTCCTCGGGTATAATACCCGTCCTGTCAAGTCTGGACCGTGTACCCTTCGACACATTTACAGAGTACTTGCAACCCAGTACGACCCCTTGGGTTTCATACTCCCATTCACCACACGAGCCAAGATTTTAATTCAGAGATTATGGGACAAGCAACAAGACTGGGATGACCCAAATCTACCTGATGAACTTTTGAGATCCTGGAAGGAATGGGAGGCAGAATTGCCTATCTTAGCAAGTATCTCACTACCCCGTTGTGTCACATCCTTAGATATGGATCATTCTCACAACACCAAACAGATCCACATCTTTTGCGACGCATCTGAGCAAGTTTATGGATCTGTCGCTTATTTGCGTACGGAGGATGGCAACGATCACATTCAGTTAGCCTTTTTACTAGCAAGGTCCAAGGTTGCCCCAAAACGACGTCTGACGATTCCTCGACTAGAGCTATGTGCTGCCCTGAATGGTGCTCAATTAGCTAAACTCTTGTATACTGAGCTCACCCTTCAGATCAATACAGTGACACTATGGACAGATTCCACCACTGTGCTAGCCTGGCTACCATACCGATTCAAGGTGTTTGTTGGCACCAGGATAGCCGAAATTCAAGAGCTGACACCTGAATGTACCTGGCGATATGTAGATTCCAGTAGTAATCCAGCCGACGACCTCACCCGAGGTAAAACCCTTTCCGAACTATCAATGCCCAACAGATGGAGCCAAGGACCATCATTTCTCCTTGAGTCTGAATCAGCATGGCCTGCCATCCCCCTCATACAACCACCAGAAATCAAGACAAAAGAGCGCAAAGGAATCTTCTGTGGCCTTACAACAGAAGTGGTTGTGCCTGATATTCTTGACCCTACTACGCACAGCACTTGGAACGACTTAGTAGAGGCCACAGTTCGGGGGCTTAAAGACACAGGTCCACTGTCTGCAGAGGGCTACCAAACTGCAGAATGGCAAATCCTGCAGAGATCTCAAGTTGATAGTTTTCCTGATGAATATAAACTGCTAAAGGCTGGTAAACCTGTACCTTCCACTAGTCGACTCCTTCCTCTTGCCCCAGAATTTGATGACTCTTGCCAGCTTATCAGAGTTGGTGGTCGTTAACGTCGAGCTGAAGGACTAGAGTTGTCGTTTATACACCCTATAGTCCTTGACCCACATCACTGGGTTACCAAATTACTGATTCGAGACTGTGATAGTAAACTCTGCCATCCTGGACCGGAAAGAGTCTTTGGAGAGATGAGGAGAAACTTTAGGATACTGAGAGGACGGGAAGCTATCCGCAAACAACAACACCTGTGCAAAGACTGTCAAAAATGGAAAAATCAACCAGTTATTCCTAAAATGGCAGACCTACCACCAGCACGACTCAGACTGCTCAAACCTCCATTTTACAGTACAGGCATGGACTGTTTTGGACCATTCCAAGTTAAAATTGGCAGACAATGTGAAAAGAGGTGGGGAATTGTTTTTAAATGTCTCACAACACGAAGCGTTCACCTAGACCTTCTTACATCCATTGATACTGATTCCTTTCTGATGGCCTTGAGGAGATTTGTAGCCCTTCGCGGTATACCAGCTGAGTTGTATTCAGATAATGGCACTAACTTCCATGGAGGACAACGGGAGTTGCAAGAAGCCTTTGCATCGCTCACTCCCCGATCCAGCTACATCTAGCTAAACAGAAAATTTCATTCCACTTCAACCCGCCTGGAGCCCCACACTTTGGAGGTGCGTGGGAAAGAGAAATCAAATCAGTCAAGACTGCCCTGCGTGTCACAGTCAGCTCTGAAGTTGTAACGGAGGAAGTACTCCAAACAGTGATAAGATAAATAGCATCTTTAGATGGTGATTTATATTGTTATCCGTTTATATTTGCATATATATCAGGTTATGCGCAGTTTCTTCATTTGACACGTTGTAATGGCGTCTTTCATGTCTAATGGCATGTGTGAGCTCATGACGCCACCTTGTGGACAGCTATGTACTGCAACTACTCTAATGATGTAACCTATAGTTATTGTGTGTGTGAATGTTATTGAATTTAGCTGTATATCTAATATTCTTTGTTATTCTTTGATATTTCAGACCACTCACTGTTACCACTATACCTAATCAACAGTAAACTCCCAGCTTGGTCTACCCGAGTCTTATGTGTTCTTACCGACACGCCAGTGCGGATACAAATTCACCTGTTACAGTGCAAATACAGTCCTTACCTAATCCTTCCAAACAAAATCCCTGTTTGGCTTGTGAACAGTACACTTAATCACTGCTTATTTTGTCTTTGATGTTGCATAATTTCAAAGAGCAACAAACCACACCAGAGGATTATGATGATGCAATCACAGCTGAACTGAGACATTCTGCTACAGGTTTATTTCTTTTAATTATTTATTTAGATTTCAACATTATTTGTATGGGTTCTAATAATACATATGTACCGTTTCAAAATCCAAAATTCATTTTCTGTTATTTTGTTGTAGATGGATTACCAGAAAACTATGATGATGTCATCATTGTACAACAGTTTTCCAATAATATTAAAACTGTCACATTACGGGTGCTGAGAGATGAGGTCAGGGTCCAAATGCGGGTAAGGTTTTTAATTAAACAATAAACAAACAAACAGACAAAACCAAAAGGCCAACACGGCACAACACGACTGGGTCAAGGGCAGGATACAGACACGTGAGGGACAGACATCAGAAGACAATGCAGACAGGATGAGTAGTGGGGAATGAGAGTTCTTATAGTCCTTAATAGTGAGCAGGTGTGTGTAATGAGTGCTAATGACAAGACAGGAGTGAACGATCAGGGAAGTGCAGTGCAAGGAAAGGAAACAGCGCTCTCGGGTGGCTGCGGGAAACCCCACAGCCCAGATCATGACAGTACCGCCCCTCAAGGAAACGGCTTCCAGACGTTCCCAAAACGAACAATCTGGAGGGAGGAGGAACAGAAGAAGGTCACTCAGGGGGAGGGATGGTGGGCCAGGCCCGTGCAGTGGAGGAACGTGAGTTGGCATAGCCGCCAGAGGAACGTCAATCGCCAGAGGAACGTCAGCGGGCACCGCACAGAGAGCGCGGTCGCCGCCGCGTCCGGAACAGAGAGAGCGGTCGCCGCCGCGTCCGGAACAGAGAGCGCGGTCGCCGCCGCGTCAGGAACAGAGACAGCGCCCGCTGCCGCCTCCGCCGTCCAACGAGTGCAAATGGCCGCCATCCACTCGGGCACAGTCACCGCCTCAACAAAAAAAAAAAATTCCCCGCTGAACCCATAGTGGCTGTCTGCATTCTGTCACGTTACGGGTGCTGAGAGATGAGGTCAGGGTCCAAATGCGGGTAAGGTTTTTAATTAAACAATAAACAAACAAACAAACAGACAAAACCAAAAGGCCAACACGGCACAACACGACTGGGTCAAGGGCAGGATACAAACACGTGAGGGAGTGTTATGAGAATGAAGGTTTCTTTTCGATATTGTTACGACCTCCCAGTCTAGGTTAGGAGGCCAGTGACAAGATAAGTAAAAAAAATAGAATTTAACGAAAAGAACACCCCTCTCTCCTGTCCCAGCTCAGAATGACCACAAAGATAATTTCAAGTTCCACACAAAAAGAGACGTTTATTGTTACAGACTAAATGGTAGAAGCTTTTCACTTCGGAAGGGGATCAAAGGCCAAAAAAAACAAACAAAAGGAAAACTAACTAAGGATTTCACAGCTAAATTGCCTATCAAAAATAAAACTCTCAAAAGAAATACAGGCAGCCTTCCCTGACTCCTTAACTAGCACAAAACAGGAGAAAAGTTTGTACACAAAGAAAAATGGCAATCCCCAACCTACTTGCTTCAATATTAACGAAATATTAATAAAAATAACGAATAATCACAACAGTCAACGAATATCCAGCAAAAACTTAACTGCGAGTTAAAGAAACGAATATTACACACAGCCGCGTTAGAGCGAGAGCTCCGCGGTACAACTTACTCACACAGAGTTTCAACGTTAGTCACAACACAGTACAATTACATTCAAGTTGTCTGGGGCAGGAGACAGAGGACGCACGACGGAGCTTCACCATGCGCTCCCAACAGAAGCTTTTTAACACCGCTCTGTTTCCGGGAATTCAACGCTCCCGATTGCCACGCAATCTCCTGCAGCTGGTCCCAATCAAGCTCTGCCAGGAGGAGAGAGAGAGAGAGAGAAAGAGCGCAGGACAGAGGGAGAGACTGCGCACAGTGAAAAGCATGCAATGCAATTAAAAACTTGATGTGAACACAAACATACAAAGAATAATATACGTCCGATGACGTAACACCCCCACCTTTAGCTACAAACCGTGTTTGTAATAAATCAATTTACAACCTTACAATTTATGTCATTGCAATAGACGTAATCAATTATCACTCGTATAAGCTCTGGACAATGCATCGGCCACGATGTTCTCTGCACCTTTTTTATAGCGTATGTCTAAATCAAACTCCTGTACGGTGAGCGCCCATCTCATTAAACGTTGGTTGGAGTTTGACATACGAGACAGAAATGTTAACGGGTTATGATCCGTGTACACTACAATTTGATTACCAGAGCTTAGGTACACTTCAAAGTGTTTAAGGGCTAAAAGTAACGCCAATGTTTCTTTTTCGATTGTGCTATAGTTCTGTTGACACTTGGTGAACTTTTTAGAGAAGTAACTGACAGGATGTTCAATGCCAGCATCATCAGCTTGCATCAGCACCGCTCCGGCGCCACGAGCACTTGCGTCAACTTGTAGAGTGAAGGGCACATCGAAATTTGGGGCAGACAGGATTGGAGCATTACACAGCAAATCTTTTAGCAGAGCAAAAGGCAGATTCACACTTTTTATCCCACACAAACTTTCGCTCTGTACTAAGGAGATCGGTAAGGGGCGCCACTACTGAGGCAAAGTTCCTACAGAAGCCCCTGTAATAACCAGTCATTCCTAAAAAACGTCGCAATTCACGTTTATTAGTTGGTGAAGGAAACTCAGCAATAGCTTCAATCTTTGCATTCACAGGTTTGACTTGACCTTGCCCAACCTGTTTTCCGAGGTAAGTAACCACAGCCTTGGCGAATTCACATTTAGTGAGGTTGAGTGTTAACGATGCCTTAGCCAAGCGGTTCAAGACTGAATCAAGGGTGAATAAGTGGTCCTCCCACGTCATTGAATAAACCACTACATCATCAAGATAGACTTCACAATTCTGTACCTCAGACAATACAGTCTGCATTAATCTTTGAAATGTGGCAGGTGCGTTACGCATTCCGAAGGCCATCACAGTATATTGCATGAACGTGTCAGGTGTAACAAACGCAGAGATCTCGGAAGCACGCGGTGTCAACGGCACCTGCCAGTAACCTTTAAGAAGGTCAAGCTTGGTTACGTAGCGTGAAGAACCAACTCGGTCAACACAGTCCTCGACTCTGGGAAGGGGAAAGGAGTCAGCTTTTGTTACACTATTTACCTTACGGAAATCGGTACAAAACCGAAAGGAGCCGTCAGATTTGGGCACCAGAATGCACGGTGAACTCCAAGGGCTTTGACTGGCAACAGCAAAACCATTACGTACCAAGTACTCCACTTCATCTCTCATGACTTGCCGTTTACACGGGTTAACTCTATACGCATGTTGTTTTATAGGCATGCTTTGCCCTACATCGATGTCATGTACAACCATGTTAGTCTGAGAGGGAACGTCGCTGAACAGTGTGGTATACTTATTAATTAAATTAATAATATCATTGCGATGTACCTCAGACAGATATGAGAGATACGTTGGCAGTGTGGCTAAGATGGTAGAGTTTGACAATGTCCCACAAGAGGTATGAGCATCTTGGTCGTTTAACCCATCCACCTCTGGCACGTAACCAGTGGGCAGACCAACAGTGTTCACAGCAGCCACACTTTTAGCTACAGGGTTAACGGCAGATTTACTTCTTTCAACATGTGTTTTAATCATGTTCACATGGCAGACCCTACTTTTACGCCGTCGATCAGGCGTGAGAACAGTGTAATTAGTGTCACTCAGTTTCTTCTCTATTATGTATGGACCGGCAAATCGAGCATGCATAGAAGAACTGGGCACGGGCAACAACACAAGTACAGACTCTCCAGGCTGAAAGGTACGAACAACACTCTTTCTGTCGTATCTAGCTTTCATCTTGACCTGGGTATTGGAAAGATGCTTTTGAGCAACCTCCCAAGCTCTATGGAGGTGCTCACGGAACGTACTCACATATTCCAGGACCGGCATCCGGGGAGAGCCTTTGGAAAGGAACTGATCACGAATTAACTCTAAGGGTCCCCTAACGGTGTGTCCGAACACAAGTTCGGCAGGGCTGAACCCTAGTGACTCCTGTACAGTGCTTCTTACAGCCAACATCACTAGAGGCAATCCATCCACCCAGTCTTTGCCGGTTTCGACGCAATAAGTGCGTAGCATTGACTTGAGCGTTTGATGGAAGCGCTCCAACGCTCCTTGCGATTCTGGATGTTGGGCAGTTGATAGTTCATGTTGTACCTGTAGTTCTTTCGCTAGCTGTGCAAATAAATTAGAGGTGAAGTTTGTTCCACGATCAGTTTGAATTACTTTTGGCAATCCAAACACAGAGCAGAACTTAACTAGCTCTTTAATCACTGCCTTTGTGGTGATGGAACGCAGAGGCACGGCCTCTGGGAAGCGAGTAGCTGTACACATTATTGTGAGCAGGTATTGGTGACCGGATTTGGCTTTGGGCAAGGGACCTACACAATCAAGGATGAGCCTTTCGAATGGTTCACCTATGACAGGAATAGGTTGGAGTGGGGCTTGAGGGATCACTTGGTTGGGCTTACCTGCTAACTGGCAGATGCGACACGATCGAACAAATGCAGACACAGAAGACTTCATGCTGGGCCAAAAGAAATGCCTAATAATACGATCGTGCGTTTTTGTAACACCAAGGTGCCCTGAGCAAACATGCTCGTGAGCCAGTTTCAAAATCTGAGTGCGATAGCCAGTGGGGAGAACAATCTGATAAGCCCCTTCACGTGCAGGGTCTGACGGCTTCCACCAGCGCATTAGCACACCGTCATCAAAGCAATAACCTACCGGCGCATCTGTAATTTGCGTTCTGTTCGCAGCAGCGCAAATACATTTGCTCAACGACTCATCAGATTTTTGAGCAGTAATTAATTGTTCCTTACTCACTTTTAAGGGAGCCTCATTTTCTGTTATACATTCATGACCCTGGGCTGGTTGCGGTTGAACAAACAATTTACACTCAGCGGTCTCCGGCGATGAAACCAAGAATGAACTGGCAAGATCAATCACATCGTCAAATTTCCTTTTCTGTGCGCGAGTCACAGCGCATGACGGAAAAACAGAAGAGAACTGCGGCAACGCTTCATCCTGGGCGACAACATCAGGCTTCGCCGAAACGATCGGATAAGGAAAGACTTTAGTTCCAGCCAAATCATTACCTAGGATCATATCTACACCCTCCACAGGTAATTGCGCCTGCACACCGATATTAACGTTACCAGAGATAAGGTCAGACTTCAGATGAATAGTGTGCAGCGGTACTGAAGTACAGCCCATTTCGATGCCCCGAATGAGCACATTATTACCGGTGTACGATTCTGCTGAGAACGGCAGCGCACTTTCCAGTATGACTGACTGTGCTGATCCTGTATCTCTTAACATTACAATAGGTCTAGAATCCGAACCATCTGTGAGCGCGACGACACAGGTTTGCAGAAACGAATCGAAGGCAGAAGGATTTGAACGCGAACTCGCTTGTTCTGTGACGGATGTAAGAGCTACCCCTTTAGGCTTACCGCCTGCTTTCTGCTGCCAAGCTTTACAATTTGAAATCATGTGGCCAGGATCAAGACAATAGAAACAAACTCTATTTCTATCAGGCCGTTTTGTAGTATTTTTCAGTTCATTCACAGATCTAATAGGGCCGCTTGCTTTTTCTTTCCGTACATCAATAGCGGAGAACAAATTTGGAACGTGCACAGGGGAAAAGATAGTTTTATGCGTGAGAACAAATTCGTCGGCCAGAATTGCAGCATCAGCCAATTTAGAGACTTTCTGCTCATTTAAATGCACCACGACTCTTTCTGGCAAACAGTTTTTAAAATCCTCAAGTAAAATCAGTTCTCGCAAATCCTGAAGTGTTGTAATTTTGGTTGAAAGACACCATTTCTCAAACAATGCTTTCTTTTCACGTGCAAACTCCACGAACGTTTGCTTGGCTGTCTTTGAACAAGCCCTGAACCTCTGTCGATACGCCTCCGGTACCAGTTCGTAGGCTCGCAACACAGCCAGTTTCACAACATCATAATTTAGTGAATCTTCAATTGGCAAAGCCGCACAAATTTCTTGGGCTTTGCCAACAAGATTGCACTGCAACAGCAATGCCCACATATCTCGGGGCCATTTTAATTTAGCCGCAACTCGTTCGAACGCCACAAAGTACGAATCTACTTCGGTTTCACGGAAAGGAGGAACAAGTTTAATGTACTTACCTACATCGAAGTCAGGTTGCCCAACCTCAGAGCTACTGGAAGGGGGCCTGGTGCGCGGTGATGGAATTGGTTTACTGCGCAGCATTTGAACTTCAATATCCAGTTTACGTAACCTGATATCCCGATCCGTTTTTAACTTCAATTCTTTTAATCGGAGTCGTTGTGTTTCGTACTCCTGTTTCTTTAATTCCAGATCTAATTCCTTTAATCGAACAGTTACCATCGGGTCTGTTATCATTTTACCGCTTACTGAATCTGCCTCGTCCGATTTCCCATCAATCTCCGCCTCAGGAACTTCTACTACCGCACGTTCAGGTAAAACGCCTGTCTCCACTAATTCAGCGTACAACAGGTCTTTGATGACTTGTTTCTTTTGCTCCTTCGGGACGGTTAAGTTGTAAAATTCGGCTATCACAATTAAATCTTTTTTCCTACACCGATCGAATTCTTCTAATGTGGGCGAGAGAGAAAATTGAAGTAGATCGAATTCCATTTTAAACCATACGAATTTATACGAATTTCCTCCCCTACCGAAGATTCAAAAACAGCCAAGCAAAATTAGATATTAATAACTGAACGAGAAAACGAGAAGGTAAACGAACAGACGAGCCCCCAATTGTTACGACCTCCCAGTCTAGGTTAGGAGGCCAGTGACAAGATAAGTAAAAAAAATAGAATTTAACGAAAAGAACACCCCTCTCTCCTGTCCCAGCTCAGAATGACCACAAAGATAATTTCAAGTTCCACACAAAAAGAGACGTTTATTGTTACAGACTAAATGGTAGAAGCTTTTCACTTCGGAAGGGGATCAAAGGCCAAAAAAAACAAACAAAAGGAAAACTAACTAAGGATTTCACAGCTAAATTGCCTATCAAAAATAAAACTCTCAAAAGAAATACAGGCAGCCTTCCCTGACTCCTTAACTAGCACAAAACAGGAGAAAAGTTTGTACACAAAGAAAAATGGCAATCCCCAACCTACTTGCTTCAATATTAACGAAATATTAATAAAAATAACGAATAATCACAACAGTCAACGAATATCCAGCAAAAACTTAACTGCGAGTTAAAGAAACGAATATTACACACAGCCGCGTTAGAGCGAGAGCTCCGCGGTACAACTTACTCACACAGAGTTTCAACGTTAGTCACAACACAGTACAATTACATTCAAGTTGTCTGGGGCAGGAGACAGAGGACGCACGAAGGAGCTTCACCATGCGCTCCCAACAGAAGCTTTTTAACACCGCTCTGTTTCCGGGAATTCAACGCTCCCGATTGCCACGCAATCTCCTGCAGCTGGTCCCAATCAAGCTCTGCCAGGAGGAGAGAGAGAGAGAGAGAAAGAGCGCAGGACAGAGGGAGAGACTGCGCACAGTGAAAAGCATGCAATGCAATTAAAAACTTGATGTGAACACAAACATACAAAGAATAATATACGTCCGATGACGTAACAATATTTTGGTTTTCTGCATTGTACTGTGTTGCTTCTATTCTCTCTTTTTCCCATAGGTTGGATGACGCTGGGGTGTTGGCGTGTTATTGGGCGCTCGATTAAGACGGGGTCTTTTTAAGGAAGCCGTTTGCAAGCAGCCGGGGAGCTCATTGTTGGTGCGAACGTGTTCGAGTTCGGAGCTCCTGGATTTCCTCCTCCTCCGGCCAAACCAATGCTTAGTGCTAACGTTTGTGTGGCTAAATGTTAGCTTTTTTTCCTGGTTAGATTTATAGCACACCTTTTGAAACAGAGCGAAGGGGTGTCCTGCCTTTTTCTTTTGTGTAAACCTGTTAGGCTCTGTTTTTGGTTAGGCAGTTAGGTAAGCTGGCTGAACTTTTTCTTTCAATGCTATTAGGTTATTTAGTTTCTCTTTCTTTTCTAGATTTCTTTTGTTTGTTATGTTGGCCTGTGGCCACCCCGAAGAGATGCTCTCTATGTTTCACATTTAATCTTTAATAAACATCACAATTTTTGTATCTAACTGGTGTGCTTGTTTGGTCTCTGACCGGAGTGATTTGGGAATCCAGCACCACAACCGTTCTTTTTATTATGTCTTTAACGTACCCTAGACACAGGACGTAATAGGGACAGACATCAGAAGACAATGCAGACAGGATGAGTAGTGGGGAATGAGAGTTCTTATAGTCCTTAATAGTGAGCAGGTGTGTGTAATGAGTGCTAATGACAAGACAGTGAACGATCAGGGAAGTGCAGTGCAAGGAAAGGGAACAGCGCTCTCAGGTGGCTGCGGGAAACCCCACAGCCCAGATCATGACAGTAACAGGTGTGGGTTTTAAAATTACCTTGCTATATTAGAATTATTTTTCCCTTGATTTCTTCAAATTATAGTGGCATAGACTATTTGTACATGTAATTAATATTAGCCACATGTATATCAGAGGGTGTTCAGGAGGAATATGATGATGTAGAGAATGTCAAGTAATGTTTGAGTGACATGATTGGTTCAATACTTAAACTTTTAAATTCATACTCTGAATTATTTTCATTTAGTGCTAGTAAGATCAATTTCTCTGGTCACGTCAGCCACAAATACCAATGTTTTACATTATAATACTTAAATATAGTTTGTAGTAAATTATAATTAAATAAAAGTATATAATAATATGTGAATTTGATCTTGTTTTCTAGACTATGATGATGTGGGCGAGCAGCCAGGATAACATGGAGGAACTGTATAACTCAAAGCATACTTACTGCATCAAATACTTTTAGAGTCCACAGATTTTAAGAGGCCTTATATACTGTATGTTTTATCTGTAATCCATACATTATATATAAAAATGTATATAAAAAAGTTGTACTTTTACATTTTATTTTGAAATCTTCTAAATCAATCAAAAGTTTTGAGAGAAAATAAGTGCTTTGCTTTCATAGCCTTTTGGTGGTGGCCCAATGGTGGTGGAATTGTATATTCGGTAACACTTTAGAATAACTATCCGTTATAACTAGTTAATAGATCATTAATAAACTCTTAGTTAATAGGTTATGAATGACTTGTTAAATAACAGTTAATAGTTTGTAAATTATTTATAACTATCCGTTATAACTAGTTAATATACCATTAATAAACTGTTAGTTAATGAGTTATAAATTACTTTTTAACTGTATTTTAACGATTTATAACTATATCTAATAAATTACTAATAGATCATGAACAAGCTGTTAGTAAATTACTTTCTAAAGACTTGATAAGTATCAGTTAATAGTTTATATGTTATTGGGACGTTATTCTAAAGTTACAACTATTCCTCATTTACTAACAGTTAATAAATGAAGAATAGCTTGTTCATGATCTATTAGTAATTTATTAGGTATAGTTATAAATCATTAAAATACAGTTAAAAAGTCATTTATAACTTAACTAACAGCTTGTAAGTAATCTATTGGCTATTTATAAGGCACAGTTATAAATAATTAACAAACTATTAACTGTCATTTAACAAGTCATTGATAACCCATTAACTAAGAGTTTATTAATGATCTATTAACTAGTTATAATGGATAGTTATTCTAAAGTGTTACCCATTTACAAACAGCAGCTAACAATTATCTGAAAAGTATGCCGTTCACGATCAGAAACACATAGCATGCCCTCTGAGTTGAAAAACCTTTAGCGCTGATACAATAGAGCCTTTTAAGACAGAGACCCTGTTTGTTTAAATATAACTTGATTTGTTTTGTTTTTTTAATCGATGTCCATGTTTTCTTTTAAACAGTTAAAATCAGACTATGTGCGTAAGAATTTTGTGTGCGCGTGTGTGTGTGAAATTGCTTTTTGGTTCAGTGCTTAGCAAGAAGGAGCCAGGAAGTCTTTTTATGTTGAGTTTGCATGTTCTCCATGTGTCTGCATGGATTTCCTCACAGGTGCTCTCATCTGTAGTTCCGGAGGTTTCTTCCAGGTGCTCCGGTTTCTCTCACAATCCAAAGACATGCAACATAGGTGAAGCAGACACTATAAATTTCCCATGGGTGTAAGTAAAAATTAGTGTGAATGTTTATGTGTCTGAGTCTGAACCCTGTGATGGACTGGCCATCTATTTAGGTGGCACCCTAGCTGTGGCCTGACAATCTGTGGTAGGCTCCAGCCCACTACGACCCTGCAGAGGATGATCTGGTTTGGAAAATGGTTGGTTGGATGTATGGACACTGTTTTTTGTATGCAAAAAGCAAAAGTTCAATATAAATAGTATGAATTTTAGTACTAGCTTTATTATAAATGAAACACACTGACTCTCTCTGCTGGTCATAAAGTGAACAACATGCTTATCTTCTCTGTATGAGAGTTATGGATTTTATGGGCCATCTGAAACCACTTTTTATTTCTTCTTTTATTTTTACCTACAATTTTTTAAGCTAAACATTTATAAACATATATAGTTACAATGTTATTAATTCTAAAGAGTTCAGTTTATTATGTGTTCATGTCATGCCAACATGTGTGCACCAACAGACATTTTTAGGACATATTCAGTTAGTTATCAGTGCTTTTATCTTGTCTCTGCAGATGTTGGGCTTTGATGCTGTAAATAAACTGGAGAGTTTCCTGTCTCCTGTTATATATATTAATAACTATCTGTGTGTGTGTGTGTGTGTGTGTGTGCTTCCCCTCAGTTAGGCGTGTCGATATGTGTGAGGAGGAGTTCATCAGCAATGACACTTTTGATATATATGGTGAAAATCAGAAAAGCGTCCTCTGATTTGTCAGTGAAGTTGTTTGATGATTTCATCTGCTGTCTCTAATAAGGTAATAAGAGTGTGATTGGAGGGTGTTGGGCCTCTTTCTCTTTCATTATGGGGGATGCCTGTTATTCTGTATCATCAGTGCGGGGAAGCTTGTACTGGGTGTTGAGTTAATCATGCTGAGGATCATGGAAAGATGCCTGACACTACTTTTACTGCCTTCAGTTGTAATACTCATCATAGCTGGTAAGTACAGCATTAAAAAGAGATGCTAGAACACCATTACTTTCAGAAATATTGTGTAATACTCATCACAGCTGGTAAGTACAGAATTAAAAAAATAAATAAATAGAAAAAGAAATATTGTGTTTGCAAATTGCTTGCTTTAATGTGGTGTTTTAGAAGACAATATAATCATATATTAAGCCATGATATGCCCCCTCATCTCTCTCCCCCTCTCTTTTTCTCTGTTCAATATACAGACACTGTGAATGTGAGGTTGGTTGGTGGTCACAGTCGCTGTGCCGGTACAGTGGAGGTTCGTCATAGAGGTCAGTGGGGAAGAGTGTGTGATGATGACTGGCATTTTTCTAATGCTGCAGTTGTGTGTAGAGAGCTGGACTGTGGAGAACCTGTAGATGCTGTTTCTAAGGCACACTTTGGACCAGGATCAGGACCAGTCTGGATGAGTCATGTCAGATGTGTTGGTTCAGAATCCACCCTGAAGAACTGCAGGTCAGGAGGATTGGGTAAAAATGACTGTAATCATACTAGAGATGCTGGAGTCATCTGCTCAGGTAAACTGACCATATCTATCTATCTATCTATCTATCTATCTATCTATCTATCTATCTATCTATCTATCTATCTATCTATCTATCTATCTGTCTATCTGTCTGTCTGTCTGTCTATTCATTTATGTTTATAAAGTAATATTTTTTTATTTAAAGCAATAATCTTATCTTATTCATTTGTAAATGCATTTATCTCTGCAAAGCATAAATGCACATTTATAATATAAAAACTGTTTCAGATGTACCTACTGCCATAAAGTGGCAGATTATTGTAAGTTTAGTTCAGTGTTAGTTCAGTTTTAGTAAGTTTACTTAGGTGAGGTACAATTTCCATGTTTGGATTTCAACATGTAACTATTTCAACTCTTTTTATGCATAGTTATCCTAGTTCAGTGCACCATAATGTTTGGGAGACAGTAATAATATGTAAATTAAAGCAGTTGCATAAAGTATGTTGTGCTGTGATGCTCTGTCTGGCCCGTACTGTAACCATCTACTAGGAATTATTAGTCTGAAGTGCTGTCCTTTTAAGTAACGCTAAAGCACAAGGATGACCTCTCATGTTTTTAATTATAATTATTTAAGTTCTGACAAAGATTTTCATCTTCAAGTCAGTGGTACAGCAATGGGTTCTATTTTTCTATTTTCTGCTTTTTAATTTATGGGTTATTTTGAATGCTGTTATGTATTTGCACAAATTATTAAGTGGCACAGATACATTGATGATATATTTAATATTTTTATGGGTGAACTGAATGAGGCTCTACAGTTTGTGTTTATTCTGAGGATGAGTTAAAATTCACTTTGGAAGTTAATTCGTCCAGGGAGCATTTGTTGGATGTGGGTACAGAAAGTAGTCATTCTGATTCAGATTTAGTTAAAAAATCGTAATCATGAAAAATGAAATAGGTCTACATCTTTTTGAAAAAAAAAAAAGTTGCTGAAAAAGAAGACAAAAAAAGTAAAAAAAAAAAAAAAAAAAAAAAACTCTTTCACTTCCATTACAACTTACCAATGACTTGATCAGATAAGAGCCAGGAAAAAACCTGAATCTGTTATTACTTGTGCGTATACGAATGTTGTTTATGTTGATTCGTTGTCCATGTGGTCTGGGGCATGTCATATCAAACCTTAAAATAAGTCACTAATTTCCATACCTAAACTACATATTTTACAGTCACCATTATGCAGATTGATCATTTACTCTGCAGACGTTATCACAAACGGGCACGAATGATGATGCACTGTTCAATGTGATGTTATAGAGTTTTTCTCCTTTTTTCTCCTTTTTTCATTATTTATATGTTAATGGTAGGCTATACTGTATGTATTTTTTCTATGCGATGAGTCAAGTTTAATAATATATTACCTCATTGATTTTTAATGGTAATGATGTGTCTAAAATTCATTTTACATTAATTCATTTACTGAAATAATTTTCCATTAGCAGTCACATGAACAAAATAAAATGAGTGAGATAACAATTGCCTTTTGTCCCAAACATTATTGAGGGCGCTATACAGTATGTATGATAAAAAATGTTTCCTATTCCTTGTTTTGTTTTAAATTAATGAAATCATTATTGCCATTTCCAGATTCCAATGATATTTACTCATTTTAAAATTTTGATCTATTTCAATTATGAATGTAAGGGTCCATTACAAATATTTTATATATAATTGCAAAAAATAATAATAATAATTATCTGTTTTTTTTTTAGAAGTCAGGCTGGTTGGAGGTTCTCACTGCTCTGGGAGGTTAGAGATACTTCATGATCAGTCGTGGATGTCAGTGTGTGATGCTGCCTTTGACCAGCAGGATGCAGAGGTTGTGTGTAGAGAGCTGGACTGTGGGGCTCCTGTACAGGTGCTGGGAGCAGCTGCTTTTGACAAAGGAGACACTCAGATGTGGACAAAAGAGATTCAGTGCAGAGGAAATGAATCTCAGATTCATATGTGTCCAACATCATACATATTTACACCTAAATACAACTGTTCCCACAAAAACAATGTTAAACTGCTGTGTACTGGTATGTGTTGACAATTTCAACTAGAAATACTGTTATATAATATGTTATATAATTTTGATTAATTTGTTCTAATAAATATATATATTTTTATAGTAAAATTTTATAATATTATTATTATTTTTTATATATATATAATTTTTTTTCTCATATATGCACAGACAGAAAAAATGTGAGGTTAGTTGGTGGATACAGTCCTTGCAGTGGGACAGTGGAGGTTCTTCATAGAGGTCAGTGGGGAGCAGTGTGTGATTTTGGCTGGGATTTGGCTGATGCTGCAGTGGTGTGTAGAGAGCTGGACTGTGGAGAACCTGTGGATATTCTGAGTGGTGTTCAATTTTTACCCGGATCAGGACCAATCTGGATAAATAATGCAATGTGTACTGGATTTGAATCCACACTGAAAAAGTGTGCATTAGCCACATGCCGTTTAAATGGTGTGTGTCATGGTAAGAGTGCTGGAGTCATCTGCTCAGGTAACCTCAAAACTTCATTTGTTAGAAAAAGTAATGAATCTTTTGTTCTGTGTAATGGTTTTTTTTAATACTCATTTCTTTTTTTTTCTTTCTTTTTTTTTTAAAGATGTCAGGCTGGTTGGAGGTTTTCGCTGCTCTGGGAGGTTAGAGATACTTCATGATCAGACGTGGATGTCAGTGTGTGACGCTGCCTTTGACCAGCAGGATGCAGAGGTTGTGTGTAGAGAGCTGGACTGTGGGGCTCCTGTACAGGTGCTGGGAGCAGCTGTTTTTGTCAAAGGAGACACTCAGATGTGGACACAAGAGATTCAGTGCAGAGGAAATGAATCTCAGATTCACTACTGTCCAACATCACAATCACATGAAAATAACTGTTCTCATGACAACAATGTTGAACTGGTGTGTGCAGGTTAGAGCAGATTTCTTTCATGATTATATTTATTTATGATTTTGTTTTTCTCTTTGTGTGATTCTTCTCTCACCACTCTGTTTTTCTGTGTTTAAAAGTATGTAATCTTCTGTCTTCTGTATTTAATACATAGACAGTGTGAATGTGAAGTTGGTTGGTGGTCACAGTCACTGTGCTGGTAGAGTGGAGGTTTATCATCGAGGTCAGTGGGGAACAGTGTGTGGTGATTTCTGGGATTTGGCTGAAGCTGCAGTGGTGTGTAGAGAGCTGGACTGTGGAGAACCTGTGGATGTTCTAAGTGATGCTCATTTTGGACAAGGAACAGGACCAATCTGGATGAAAGTTCCATTTTGTACTGGATCAGAGTCTACACTGAATAACTGTGGATCATTAGAACTATATGGTTATGACTGTAATCATGATACAGATGTTAGTGTCATCTGCTCAGGTGGGTTGCTCCAAAATTCAAGGTCTTGCTAAATAAAAAATATAAGTCATGTGAAACATTAATGTTCCACCTGCCTTATATTTCAGTCCCAATTTTTATAGTGATTTTTCCTTTAACAAAAAGTGCTGCTTTAATTATTGACTAATTTCATAGAGCTGGACTTTCTACCAGTGGCATAAATTTGTCCTAAACAGGTCTCAAAAACATGTTGTAAAAACTGTTTTAAACCAAAGCTCATTATTTTTACTTGACATTTAGTGTTGGGTAAATGTGCAGTTGATCCCAATCCAACTAAACCAATAACTAGTTCTTCCTCAGAAGCTTTCATTGTACCAACCCAGTACCAGTAAACACTTTTTTTCCTGGCATAAATACTTGTGCATTCTAACTCTTGGACGTTTCTTAAAGCCAGATAATAAGATATAAGCCTGCAGTTTTGGCTAGTGTGTTGTTGGATTTCTTTTCTTCAAAAAAGCCAGTAAATGTGTTCATGAGTGCACCACATATGGTCAACCCACAATGTCATTATTTAAAAAAAAAACTTTCATTATGTCAGTAACAAACCATTCATATTGTTCATCTTTGATCAGTATGTACATTAAAAATAGAATATATACAAAAATGCTTCAAATTATTTGAATGTACATAAAATAATGCTCTGTAAGAATTGTGTAATGTAATATTGTTTGTAAATGTTCTTACCATTTTTGTTTTATTTTAGATAAGTGGAGTTGTTTATCCTAAGTCTATGATAACTGTCAAGTAATTATTTCTCTCACTTCTTTAGGTGTCAGACTGGTTGGAGGATCTCGTTGCTCTGGGAGGTTAGAGATGCTTCATAATCAGACGTGGATGTCAGTGTGTGACGCTGCCTTTGACCAGCAGGATGCAGAGGTTGTGTGTAGAGAGCTGGACTGTGGGGCTCCTGTACAGGTGCTGGGAGCAGCTGCTTTTGGCAAAGGAGAAACTCAAATGTGGACACAAGAGATTCAGTGCAGAGGAAATGAATCTCAGATTAATTTCTGTCCAGTATCATCAAAGAAGCATGACTGTTCTCATGATGATCACCAGGGGCTTCGGTGTGCTGGTAAGAGTTTGATTATATGAGAGTAAAATAGTTTAACTTGGGTTGTAAAATGGTCCCTCGCCACCCCAATATCTTATAAGTAGGGCTGCACGATTAATCACATGATGTTGTGAGGCGTGTTTTGTCAATGAAGCCGGTACTTTGATTAGTAGTAAATCTCCATCACGTGCGTTCAGCTGGAGCGGCAAGTAATACACAGAGACGTAAATCGCGCGATTTGGCGTAGCTTGTCAGTGATTTACGCCTCTGTGTATTAATTGCTGAACGCACGTGATGGAGATTTACTACTAATCAAAGTACCGGCTTTGACAAAACGCGCCTCACAACATCATGCGATTAATCGTGCAGCCCTACTTATAAGAATGAACTAATACATAATACTGTAGTACTGTGTTGTACTGTCTCGGCCAAGTTGAAGCTCCAAGCAGCTGATGATATAAGTCAGTAAAACCAGGCATGTTAAATTAGTCAAATAAAACAATAAGCCCCAAAAAGCTGTGTTTTACAGTGAATTTATAACAGCTAAGGGGCGTTAAGCACGACGCAACGATTAGCTGTTATAAATTCACTTTAAACCACAACTTCATGGGGCTTATTGCTTCTATAAAATGGTTATTCCAGGTACGTACAGTAGTAAGGTTTCACAATATAAAACAGAACAAATAATGTGTAATGATATTAATAAAAACTTTATTCTTCCGCCAAACAATGCAGGCCCTAGTTCCTCAAAAATGGTTGTGGTTGCAACAAAGTGGTTGCCAAGCAGCACACAGATGTAAACAAAGGTGTATGTTTGTAGAGTAATTTACAACAGCTTTAAAAGCATACATATCAAGCTTTCTGTAGATACCACTATTCTGTTTGTGTGCTGAGTATTCACCGAGTTTGAATGATTTAAGTGACGCATTTCTAAAAGCAGTTCGCGGAGACAGAGAAAACAGAGAAATCACACTGCTTGTTTTCTTTATTCTAAAAAAAGCACAGCGTTCTTTTGCTCTTGTGAGTGTGCACAAATAAAACTACACACTTAACAGCTTCCAATGATGTATATCTCTAATTTGTATGACTGAAACCGACAGAGTATTTTTAGTGTCTTTTGCACTGATCTTAAAAAAAGTAGGTTGGTCACGCCGGCGTGACCGTCGGCCCCAGAGGGTTAACTAATCAGAATCAAGGACCAGAACTATCCATTTTATAATCAATCATTTACAACATTTACTCATGCTTGTATGTTGCGACATGACTGTCGGATCCAATATGTTCACCACAGCATCATTTTTTAGTTTCAGTCTTTCTTAAAATCCTGCGTCGAAATGAGCTTTGTTCGCAAACTAATCTGCCATTAAAAAAAAAAAAAAGTGATGTGGTCTGGAAATTCAATAAAAATAACGTTCAAGCACTATTTCCTAACGTTGGAATCAGAAGAAAGGGAATGCAAATACTGTTTTTTCCACGACTTGGCTCTGCTCTGACTTGATTTCTCAGTTCATGAACTCTTTAAGTAGCCTATGTAAAACTATTATAAGAGATCCAGAACTATCCCACCTGCACTACTGACTTTCATCGATGCTTTCGATCTCTAAAAAGAAGTCCAAAGGTTGTTTATATGCTTTGTATTTCAAGTCTGATTAAATAAACTGATAAAATATGTTTGTTTCAGGAAGAGGTCAAAATTTAACTCATTACTTACATTACTGTCAGTTACACCACTGAGAATAGTAACTTTGAAACATGGATAAAATTATTTTCAAATTATTTTCATTTCAAACACTGTTTTGTTTATTTAGTTTATCTCTTCCTCTGTATTCCCCTCTGTTTTAGATGTAATAAATGTGAGGTTGGTTGGTGGTAAAAGTCGGTGTGCTGGCAGAGTGGAGGTTTTTCATAGAGGTCAGTGGGGGACAGTGTGTGATAATGGCTGGGATTTGGTTGATGCTGCAGTGGTGTGTAGAGAGCTGGACTGTGGGGAACCTGTTGATGCTCTGGGTGGTGCTTATTTTGGACAAGGATCAGGACCAATCTGGATGGGTGTTGCATTATGTTTAGGAACAGAGTCTACCCTGAAGAGCTGTGGATCAGCAGGGTGGAATAACCCTTTCTGTACTCATAATAATGATGCTGGTGTCATCTGCTCAGGTGAATAATACTAAACCTTCAGAGCCTGCCATCTATCAATATCTATCATCTATCCATCCATCCATCCATCCATCCATGCATCCATCCATCCATCCATCATCTATCTATCTATCTATCTATCTATCTATCTATCTATCTATCTATCTATCTATCTATCTATCTATCTATCTATCTATCTATCTATCTATCTATCTATCTATCTATCTATCAATATTTCTTGTTCTTATTATTAATTAAGTACTAGACAATCTGGAGAACATAATTTTTTTCTGCATTTACACAATGACTTAAAAAAAATAATTCACCCCCCAAAAAAACTATTCAATATCATTCATCATCATATGCTCACCATGATGTTCAAAACTTTTAACAGAGTGCATATTTACCAGAAAATACTTTTAAAAAAAAATCATAATGAAGCACAGCAACCTTTTACATGCAAATATTTAGGAAACTGTTTAATGACAATGTTCAAAATGTCAAAGTTTGTATTTCGATGAGTGTTAAAAAAGCTTGTCCCATCAGATCTAGCTCAACTAATGTTCACAAAGAAGTATTTTCTGAAGCAGGCACTACTTTTACTCTATGCAATACAAACAGGTCATAAACACTTCAGACTTGCTGCTGGATCTCATCTGTGTGCTGGGAGGTTAGAGATGCTTCATGATCAGACGTGGATGTCAGTGTGTGACGCTGCCTTTGACCAGCAGGATGCAGAGGTTGTGTGTAGAGAGCTGGACTGTGGGGCTCCTGTACAGGTGCTGGGAGCAGCTGCTTTTGGCAAAGGAGACGCTCAGATGTGGACACAAGAGATTCAGTGCAGAGGAAATGAATCTCATATTTCATTTTGTTTAATATCATCATACAATCACAGCTGCACCAGTGACAATAATGTGGGCCTGATATGTTCTGGTAAAATATCAATATTCTGTGTCTTTTCATTTATACTTTTATACACTATTATACACTTTGTCTTCTGCTTCAGCAGCATTATACTTTATTTTAACTTTTTTATTCAGGTTACACAAGGGCAAAACTGATGAACAGTTCAGACTCTTGTTCTGGAAGAGTGGAGCTTCAATTTCTCAATGAGTGGGGCACAGTGTGTGATGCATGCTGGGATATGAGAGCTGCCAGTGTCCTCTGTAGACAGCTGAATTGTGGGATTGCTGTGTCTGTTCTGGGATCAGACTGGTTTGGAGAGGGAAGTGGTGAAATCTGGGCTGATGTGTTTGATTGTGACGGGAATGAAACAAAACTCTCAGAATGTTCCATCTCTTCATGGAGTCGAGCTGAATGTTCTCATAGACAAGATGTTGGAGTCATCTGCTCTAGTGAGAGGATTTTATTGAAATTAATATGTTTAATACATACTGGAAATGACCTTGCAATATCTTAAAATGACAAATCTTTCATTCAGATTCCTCTTTTACTCTTCATGATGGTCTGGTGCGGTTGTCTGGAGAGAGACAGTGTGAGGGGGAGGTGGAAGTTTTCATTCATCAGGTCTGGAGGAGAGTTCTGCTGGACTCCTGGAGTCTCACTGAATCCTCTGTGGTCTGTAGACAGCTGGGCTGTGGCTCTGTGCTGAACTTCTATGGCTCCTCTTCATCCAGTCCTGAACACAGTCCTGAGTGTGTGATGGGCTTCCAGTGCTCTGGGAGTGAAGCTCATCTGGGAAACTGCAGCTCTCCACAAACTCTCAACTGCAGCTCCACACAACAGCTGTCAATCACCTGCCTTGGTGAGAACAATAATCAATCAATAATACAATAATATACAATAATCAATAATGTGTTTTTCTTTCTCTAAATATCAGGTCGTGGGTCCATCAGGCTGGTGGGTTCAGGGGGAGTCTGTGCAGGGAGGCTGGAGGTTTTTCACAGCGGCTCATGGGGGACAGTGTGTGATGACTCCTGGGATATTAAAGATGCCCATGTGGTGTGCAGACAGCTGCAGTGTGGAGTGGCCCTCAGTAACCAGCAGGTACCAGCCTGGTTTGGTCCTGGTTCTGGACCCATATGGCTGGATGAGGTGGAGTGTGAGGGGAATGAGACGTCCCTGTGGAGCTGCTCTTCTCCGGGCTGGGGAAAACATGACTGTAATCACAAGGAGGATGTAGGAGTCATGTGCTCAGGTAAACAATATACTGCAGCATTTTATTCTTTCTAATTAATATACGGTTCTTAGAAATTTCAACAACACATTCACATGTCCATGATGTCCATTAATGTTCAGTTTTATATTTTAGGATTTTAAAATTATATTTGTTTAAATTTCCATCTAGAGTTTAAAGAGATCAGGTTAACTGAGGGCTGTGAAGGGAATGTGGAGGTTTTCTACAATGGATCCTGGGGAAATGTGTGCTGGAACCAGATGGACAGAGACACAGTGAGTCTGATCTGTCAAGAGCTGAACTGTGGAAGATCTGGTGTTTTGACTGATTCTACACCAAGACTGAAATCAGCTCCTAACTGGCTGGATAAAGTAACATGTCGACCACATGACTCAAATTTGTGGCAGTGTCCATCTTCACCCTGGGGACTGAATGACTGCAATGAAGATGAAGTCGCCAAAATCACCTGCTCAGGTAAAACTGATGTATTTTCCATCACTGAAAAATTACATGTGCAATACATAGATAGATAGAAAGATAGATATTGATAGATATTTAATTAAATTGATTACAGAACAGAAAAATCAGGAGTCTCCTCGAAGCTATCTGACATGGTCCACATCTCCCTACCAGACACAGTGTTCAGGTAAGTTTCTTTGAGGATAAAAAAAAAAAAAAAGTATGTATTTGTGTCCTGGGCAGTCCCTGTAGGATTTAGCTTTTTTTTTTTTTTTTTTCAGAATTTTTTAATATTCAGAAAATTGCAAAAATACATTTTTTAAAAAAAAAACTAGGATAGCACATTTGCTGTTGTTTTTTCATTATTATTACCAACACTACAGTAATGCACGGACAGTCTCAAACTGGTTGGTGATTTGTTCAGAAAGCATGGGGGCGTCTGGCACTCTTTTCAATAACAAAGCTTCTAAAAGTGTTGGAGTAACAGTGTCATTTAAAAAATGCATACATGCATACATTTTGTTGATTTTGCATTTGGATCTTGAAACACTGAAGGGACTATTTGGGGACACCAGCAGGATTTTATATCTGCATACTGTATATACACCTGACCACACACATAAGTATGCCTTGCAAGTACTGCGGTTCTGACAGTGCTATGTTGGCAATTAACATGTTGTTTTGTGTGTGTTTTTTAGATTATGTTTCTCTCAGACTGAGTGGAGGGGAGGGCCGGTGCTCTGGGAGGCTGGAGGTGTATCATAACGCTGTGTGGGGCTCAGTCTGTGATGATCAGTGGGACATCAGCGATGCTCAGGTGGTCTGCAGGCAGCTGGGTTGTGGATCAGCACTGAGGGCTGATGGGAATTCAGTCTTTGGTGCTGGTGAAGGTGTTGTGTGGCTGAACAGAGTCGAGTGCAGAGGGAATGAGATTCACCTGTGGGACTGTCCTCTCTCCCTGAATAACCACACTGACTGCTCCCACAAAGAGCATGCTGGACTCATCTGTGCAGGTCACAGCAAACACTGAGAAATATTACTCTGACATATTACTGACATATGATCAGTTCAGAGCTAAGTAATGTTTGTCTTTATAAATCAATCATTTATCAATATATTGCTAGGTTTGTCTGTGTCCACTACTCCTGCCACATCAACATCAGTCACTCCTCCACAAACTCTTCCAGAAGTGTCCCTCTCCGTCCCCCCAGTGCTTGTGATTGTACTGGGAGTTGTGCTCTTACTGCTCTTAGTGCCACTGCTTATACTGATTCAGCAGAACAGAGTGATGAGGAGAGGTAGGAGAGATCCAGAGACTGTCATATTGTGTCTTATTCAGTGTGTGATCAGTCATGTGTTGTGAACTAACAACAGGTTTGTCTGTCTACACTCACAGCTCTCTCTAAGAGGAGACACAGGATGACGACTGAGGCCGTTTATGAGGAGATTCATCACAAGCCCACAAATAAACATTCTGAGTATGAAGATGCTGATAAGCTTATTTCAGGTTAGAGGGCTCAAGTATAACAATGTTACTTACCCTTTACATACAAAAACTAATTTTTATAATTTTTAACAATTACAACTTTTTGTAGCACAATCTGCAGCAGGAGTCCCACCTGACTACTATAATAAAGTTTCCACCATGAAAGGCTCATCAGGTCAGTAAATTTGTAACTCATCACAGGATTTCACCTAATTAAATTACCTATTTGGCTAGTTAACAGTACACTTAGTCTCTGCCCATTTTTTCTTTGCTATGGCATAATTTAAAAGAGGAACAAATGAGACAGGAATATGAGGATTATGATGATGCGATCACTGCTGGATTGAGTCATTGTGCTACAGGTTTATTTCTTTTAATTATTTCTACAGATTTAAACATTTTTTATATGCATTCTAATTATACATATGTACAGGTACTGTTTCAAAATCCAACATTTTGTACTTCTAATGAATGCATTTCATTTTCTATTATTTTGTTGTAGATAAATTATCAGAAAACTATGATGTTGTCATTGTACATCAGTTCTCCAGTATTAAACCAGGTGTGGGTTTTATATATATTTTTTCTTTTCTAAATTATATTGACTTAATCATTGTTTTATATATATATATATATATATATATATATATAATTTTTTTTTTTATTTTTTTTTTTTTTTTTTTAGTAGATTTTGTTCATGTAATTAATGACTAACATGTTTATATCAGAGGGAGATCTGGAGGAATATGATGATGTGATGAATGACAAAGATGTGCGAGATCTGTTTGGTAGGTTATTTTGACCTGTTTACCTCACACTAAATATGTCTAGTTTTCATAACTAAAAAATATAATGCATTGCAAACATTAATGTGCTAATTATGTTACTTTATTAGGCATGTACTGATACATAAACCTGCTCTTGTTACAGCAGGCTATGATTATTTGAGGGAGGAGCCAGAAAAGTGTGGAGGAACTGTTTGAGTCAGTGACTACAACCACCTCCTCACATCATATTACACCTTTTAAGTGATCTACATGCTGCATACTATTAAGTTGCAATCCACCATTTTTTGGTAACATTGAATTCTGGAATGTACTAAATCAATTATTTTTAGCCAAAGTTTGCTATTGTTACAGTTATTAGACATTATTAGTCTATTAACTATTTTATTATTTTAAACATATGAGTGCAAAATATGTTTTGAGTTTTTTATTTCATTCCTGAAAATGCATTTCTTTAATAATGAATTATCTTTTTTTTTTCATAACAATTTCTAAATGTATTTCCTGTTATTCCTGTTAAGTAGTGTAAGTTTCATATTGATTGTTTTGAGTTCACAATACAGTGATTCCATAAAAATATGTATTATTACTGTACTCACAAATTCATTTGCAATATTATAAAAGCATTTGGTAACACTTTACAATACGTGTGCACACATGTGCAGTAATTCATGTTTAAGTAATGCATAGATAATCACGAGTTAATGTATAATTAATGAAGAACTAAACAATTTATTAATGATTACTACATCAGCAACTAATGAACAGTCTATATGATCATAGATTAAGTAATCAATAAATTGTTATTAGTTAAATGTGTCATAATGTATTAATTCCCTAATAACCCCTTTTATTAACTAATCGTGTAAATGTATTAATTACCAAAATGGGTTCAAGCCATGTATTTCAACTTGCAGTTGTCTGTTTTAATTAATCATTAGCTATAACTATATTACTTAACAATTAGTTAATAGTTCTGTGCCTCAGTAAGTAAAGTCATAACATAATGATATCTTTACAAATCTTTAGCTAATGATTAATTAAAACAGACAACTGGAAGTTTAAATGCATGGCTTCAACACATTAAGGCACATGACTCACTAATTCTATATCATAACCACAATGACATATTACTTAACAATTAGTTAATAGTTTTGTGCCTCAATAAGTAAAGTCATAACATAATGATATCTTTACAAATCTTTAGCTAATGATTAATTAAAACAGACAACTGGAAGTTTAAATGCATGGCTTCAACACATTAAGGCACATGACTCACTAATTCTATATCATAACCACAATGACATATTACTTAACAATTAGTTAATAGTTTTGTGCCTCAATAAGTAAAGTCATAACATAATGATATCTTTGCAAATCATTAGCTAATGAGTAATTAAAGCAGACAACTGGAAGTTGAAGTACATAGCTTTGACCACTGTGGTAACTAACACATGAATTTACACTATTAGTTAATAAAATAAGTTATTATGGAATTAATACATTATGGCACAATTAACTAATAACAATTTATTGATTACTTAATCTATGAATCATGAATGTTCATTAGTTGCTGATGTAGTAATCATTAATAAATAGTTTAGTTCTTCATTAATTATACATTAACTCGTGATTATCTGTGCATTAATTAAACATGAATTAATGCTTATTTGTGCACACGTATTGTAAAGTGTTACCAAGCATTTAAACACCTGTAGTGCTCCTGGTTAGAATGTACAGGAAAAACATCAATGGCAAAGTTGCCCATTTTTAACTGTTACATATCACACTTTGTTTGAATCTGTAATGAGTAAAGGTTTAATTTTAATCTGTGTCTGTGTACTTAATGCCAGAGTTGTTGTTAGTGTTTGTTAACAGTAGTTAGTAATTGGTGTTTGTATCTCTTCTCAGGTGACAGGTAGGAATAAAAAAACTCACCATAAATGTCATAACATTACTCACATAAGTTACTTTTGTAGTTTACAGGCATAAGGTCGGCGCTATGGTTTCTGGGCCCCCTGAACAGCATATTGACTTGGGTCCCCTTCTGTAGAAATCATGTTCTAAAATGTTTTACACAAAAAAGTTGAACTCAAAATTTGGGAGTTAGATTACATCACCATTTGGTAGCGGGATTTATTGTAAAACTTTTTTTTTTTTCAGTTGGTCAGAAGAAAAATAGTTCGCTTACTTGCTTGTTCAAATGATATTTGAAACGTGAAACATCTTCTTTTGGACATATTTCCAAGACTTACTATCTGTAATTCCTAAATACAGTGAATATCCACACTAGTGCGTTAACTGAGATTAGATTAATCCACGCTGTGAAGCCTTGGCCATCCACAACCCACTTAAAAGAGGATAATTCCGCAAATAACTACAATTGCAGGTTTCAAACAGGGAGGCAAAACTTGATTTGATGTCAATCTTTTGATTTGAGTACATTGATAAGATGGCAAAAGCTCTGGCCTACATTGTACAACACTTGGAAAAGAAGAATTTATAGTACAAAGTGATTTAGCAGAAATGGAGCACACTGACTCTCTCTGGTCACAAGGAAAACAACATGCTTATCTTCACTGAAAGAGAGTTCTGGTTTTTGTGGGCCATCTGAAACCACTTGTGGAATAAGGTAAATTTCACATTAGTTACAGAAATTATTTATATCATTTTTACATAAAATATTTTTACATAATATTTTATGCTAAATATTTGTTAAACTATTTTAATAGCATTTACTCATATTATTATTTTAAATTTTACAGAGTTGAGTTTATTACATGTTAATGTCATGCTAACATGTATATGCTAATAGACATATTTAGGACATAGAGTTAGTTATAAGTGCTTTTATCTCGTCTCTGCAGGTGTTGGGCTTTGATGTTGTAAATAAACCGGAGAATTTCCTGTCTCCTGTAAGTCTTGATATGTATATACATATATATACCCACACACACACTTGCGTGTGTGTGTGTCTGTGTGTGTGCTTCCCCTCAGTGAGGCTTCTTGATGTATGGGGAGGAGTTCATCAGTACTGACAGTTGTAATAGGTAACACTTTAGAATAATGGGATGTTGTTAACAAGTAACTATACAGGAAGTAATAGGTAGTTCTACATTAACACTTAACTTAATACTATTAACTAATATAGAAGAAAGAATAACTAAGCAGTAGGTAATTGCTAATTTTGGACAAAGGTAGTCCCTTATTAGGTATTTGATAATTACTAAAAAAAAAATTGTCATTGAGAACTACTTGTGAACTGTGACCAATTCATTAAGAATAACTAATTAACTATCACAACAGTAACATTTATAAAATGAACAATTAGGTTCTTTGTGCAAACTAATTTATGAAAACCACCACCATCACCGGATGAAGTACTGGTTGAAGTTTGTTACTCTTACCAAAATATGAATGGATGTGTTCTCTGTTCATTTCAAACAAACAATTATATAATTTATTTAATTAGGATGTAATGCCAGCAATGATTGGATTCTCATGATTGGATTATTTCACTATTATGAGCTGCATTTAGATCAATGTTCAATGTTTTTTTTAGTATTAGTATTAATAGTATTCTGGGGCAAGCTTCTTTTTAGTGTGATAGTAAATAATTATGTTCTTTTACTTCCGTAATGAAGACATTAACTGCATTTATTTTGTTAACATTTTCCACAGTTCAATGTCTGTTAGAATATCACTAGTGCTTCAGTGCAAGTTTATTGTTAATTACTTGCAAAATCCATCTTAACCCCTTAATAATAACTCAAGTGTTACCTTGTCAGTCTGCATGAACTACTAGTGTGATCTGGCCCATTATTTTAAAGTGAAAAACATCTTAACCCTTCACTAATAACTCAAGTGTTACCTTGCTTGTGGCTAGGTATATTTACTGTGCAAAGAGTTTAATTTTACTTTAATTTTAAAATTGAGTTTATTTTAATACCCCCAAACATACCCATTTTATAGCAAATATACAATTTCATCATTTCATTAATAAGCGATTTAGATAGCCCCCTTAACCTACCCCCAAACCATTTTATAGCAAATATGTTATTATAGTCGCTAATCACACTCCTACCTCTAAACCTAACGTTAACCATAACTCTTTCTGTACAGTAATAAAGGCTGTGTCTTAATTCAGGGTCTACATCCTTCGGAGGACTCATTTGAAGGATGCTACGTCACAGCGCCGTGACGAAGGCTGTCCAAATTCGTAGGATTCTTCAAATTAGGGGTGTGCGATACTGCAAATTTTGGTATCGATCTGATACCAAGTAAATACAGGGCCAATATCGCCGATATTGATACCGATACCAATACTTTTTCCTTTCAAATGCATACACTTAAATGACCAATTATACGTTGTGTTTCAATAATAACTAATGTTTATATAACTAAAATATATTATATTGTATTTATTTGACCCTCTAGCATCCTCTATTCTAATTATATTCTTTATAAAACAAATCTTTTAGACTCTATTAATTAACTTACTGCTTGTTTTCTTAACAAAAAAATCTAATTAAAAAAAAACAAAAACCTTGCTATGTGTACTGCGTTAGACTAAATGAGACTTGTCATAACATTTGCATGTTACTGCAGTTTTGTTGATTCTGATTGCTCCCAGGTCCTCTTTCGTAAGTCGATTTTAGATCAAAGCGTCTGCTAAATGTCTAAACATAAATGCAATATTATTCACTTTAAAACTGTGGATATTCTTTGCCTTTCTAAAAGGAGTTTGCAAGCAGAGGACTCTAGAATATGAAAGCAATGCATATAGTTATGTTAAGCATTTACCTCCCATAGAGTTATAAACAAAAACTTAATGTGGCTTAATGGTTAAAGACAGTGATACTGTATAAAAGGCCAAATCCGAGAAATGTAGTGGGTCTGGCTTCCAGTCTCATCTGCTTCCAGCAAATTTAGCAGTACAAAACAGCTCGTTTTGCTGATTGATATTGGAAACAGGTGTTTCTTACCATATCATTTTAATGTATTGTCTTATTTATAAACACACAGGGTGAATATCCCCTTACACACAGCTAATTTCTTGTTAATGATTGAAGGTGTTTTTAAAGCTTTTAGGGGCTAAAGAGCAGACCGAACGCTGTCACGGTAGGCGACAGTAATGGGCCAGATCATACTAGTAGTTCATGCAGACTGACAAGGTAACACTTGAGTTATTATTGAGGGGTTAACATGTTTTTCACTTTAAAATAATGGGCCAGATCACACTAGTAGTTCATGTGGACTGATAAGGTAACACTTGAGTTATTATTGAGGGGTTAACATATTTTTCACTTTAAAATAATGGGCCAGATCACACTAGTAGTTCATGTGGACTGACAAGGTAACACTTGAGTTATTATTGAGGGGTTAACATATTTTTCACTTTAAAATAATGGGCCAGATCACACTAGTAGTTCATGCGGACTGATAAGGTAACACTTGAGTTATTATTGAGGGGTTAACATATTTTTCACTTTAAAATAATGGGCCAGATCACACTAGTAGTTCATGTGGACTGATAAGGTAACACTTGAGTTATTATTGAGGGGTTAACATATTTTTCACTTTAAAATAATGGGCCAGATCACACTAGTAGTTCATGCGGACTGATAAGGTAACACTTGAGTTATTATTGAGGGGTTAATATGTTTTTCACTTTAAAATAATGGGCCAGATCACACTAGTAGTTCATGCGGACTGATAAGGTAACACTTGAGTTATTATTGAGGGGTTAACATATTTTTCACTTTAAAATAATGGGCCAGATCACACTAGTAGTTCATGTGGACTGACAAGGTAACACTTGAGTTATTATTGAGGGGTTAAGATGGATTTTGCAAGTAATTTACAATAAACTTTTTTTAACATATTTTAAATGACATACTGTACAGCCATGCATTTCTTTGAAGCACTATACTGATATTCTAACAGACATTGTAATGTGGAAAATGTTGTTTGTGCTTAACAAAATAAATGCAGTTAATGTCTTCATTACGGAAGCAAAAGAACTTATTTACTATCACACTAAAGAGAGGCCTGCCCCAGAATACTATATATAAAAAACAAAAAAACAACATTTAACTAAATGCAGCTCATAATAGTGAAATAATCCAATCATGAGAATCCAATCATTGCTGGCATTACATCCTAATTAAATAAATTATATGTTTGTTTGAAATGAACAGAGAACACATCCATTCATATTTTGGTAAGAGTCACAATTTCAACCGGTACTTCAACCGTTGATGGTGGTGGTTTTCATAAATTAGTTTGCACAAAGAACCTAATTGTTCATTTTATGAATGTTACTGTTGTGATAGTTAATTAGCTATTCTTTATGAATTGGTCGGTAACGCTTTAGATTACGGCCCGCAAAGAACTACGTAAGTAAACTGAATTTACGGTGTAAATTTCTGTAATTATAATGTACCTATATATAACGAACATGTAGGTATAAGGGAAGAATATGTTAAATTTGGGTAATTAGGGGGTAACATACCAGATATGCAACCTGCAAAGAGCTACATAAGTATACTGAACTTACGGTGTACGTTTTTGTAATTATAGTGTACCTACAGTATTAAAGCACGTACGTGTAGGGAGAACATATGTTACATTTTGATAATTGGAATAACAACCAGATATGCGACCTGCAAAAAACTGTAAGCAAACCTAAGTTACGGTGTTAACAGGTATCTCTATTACTGTGTCAGGCATAAATCATACGTTTGGTGTATCGACACGTAAGCTTTTTTAAATTACTGGTAAAATACACTCTTGTTGCATGTAATTACAGGGTAAGTGCGCCATCTGCGGGCTGTAAATTAAAGTGGCGATTGTTCCGCTCTTGTTCAAAGAAGTTACAGGGTAAGTAGACATCTGCGGGCTGTAAATTAAAGTGGCGATTGTTCCACTCTTGTTCAAAGAAGTTACAGGGTAGGTACACAATAGTAATACATAGAAATGTGACCTCATAATAATTCGTATGTATTTTACGTAAAATGTGGTTCTACAAAACATACATTTATTTACGTTTTTACAGACACTAGACTATATGTCTACATAATGTTATCAAGACTACAATTTAAACCCTTAAAATACATAAAATTTCTGCAATCGTTTAATCATTCATGTAATATTAACTTCGTTTGCCGTGGTGGGACACATAAGGCGTTTTCTCTGACATGCTGTGACTAACAACAGAACCATAAAATACACGGAACACGCATCTCAATTACAAAATGAAACAATTTTATTTGTGTGCTGTAACCCAGATCTTCAGAATCTAGATTTGCGAGGACCAGACCCAATTTCAGGCCTTTATCCGACGATCTTCATCTGCATCCCGAACGGCGAGTCCAGCAGCATCAGCTATAAACCCGTGCTGTAGTGAATTTTGCGACAGGAAAATCGGACGTTCATTGGCTCTCGCCTGCATTCGTCACAGATTACGACATGCCGTTTTTCTGGTGAAATGTGTTGAAATGATGCGTGGGAGCCTTTGAGGAGTGGATCAAGACAATCTGAATAATATTTTCAGCGATTAACAATTTAAATTCTGCTCTCATCCTACTGCACCTCAAACCTACAGTATTCCGCCAGAGAGGACTGTGGCTGCAGACGCATCGTTATTTGGATTAGCTACTTTTTTGTACAGCTGTTGATTTTTGCAATAAATAAATGATTATGATTGCACTTTCCTGTCTTTTATATTTTTATTACTGTACAGTCATAGTTAACGTTAGGTTTAGTGGTAGGAGTGAGGTTAGCAACTTTAAAAAATATGTTTAGATATATCTGAGATATATTTTCAGATTGTGCGTATATGTATTGTACCTACTCTGTAACTTCTTTGAACAAGGGGGTAACAATCTCCACTTTAATTTACAGCCCGCAGATGTCTACTTACCCTGTAATTTATTTGAACAAGAGCGGAACAATCGCCACTTTAATTTACAGCCCGCAGATGGCGCACTTACCCTGTAATTACATGCAACAAGAGTGTATTTTACCAGTAATTTAAAAAAGCTTACGTGTAGATACACCAAACGTACGATTTATGCCTGACACAGTAATAAAGATACCTGTTACACCGTAACTTAGGTTTGCTTACAGTTTTTTGCAGGTCGCGTGTCTGGTTGTTATTCCAATTATCAAAATGTAATATGTTCTCCCTACACGTATGTGCTTTAATAGGTACGCTATAATTACAGAAACGTACACAGTAAGTTCAGTATACTTATGTAGTTCTTTGCAGGTTGCATATCTGGGTTGTTACCCCCTTATTTTTTCCCAAATTTATCACATTCTTCCCTTATACCTACATGTACGTTCTTTATAGGTATCTATAATTACAGAAACGTACACCGTAATTTCAGTATAGTTATGTAGTTCTTTGCATGTTGCATATCTGGTTTGTTACCCCCTAATTACCCAAAATTAACATATTCTTCCACTATACCTACATGTTCGTTATATATAGGTACACTATAATTACAGAAACTTACACCGTAAATTCAGTTTACTTACGTAGTTCTTTGCGGGCCGTAATCTAAAGCGTTACCTAATAATTTAGCAATTAAATAATTTTATATTGCCAGGTTTGTTTGTGTCCACTACACCTGCCACATCAACATCAGTCGCTCCTCCACAAACTCCTCCAGCAGTGTCTCTCTCTCTTGTGATTGTACTGGGAGTTGTGCTCTTCCTGCTCTTAGTGCCACTGCTTATACTGATTCAGCAGAACAGAGTGATGAGGAGAGGTAGGAGAGATCCAGAGACTGTCATATTGTGTCTTATTCAGTGTGTGATCAGTCATGTGTTGTGAACTGACAGCAGGTTTGTCTGTCTACACTCACAGCTCTCTCTAAGAGGAGGATGACGACTGAGGCCGTTTATGAGGAAATTCAGCAAAGGCCTAACAATAGACAAAGTCTCCTTACTCAGAGGGGTGAGTAAATGTTATAGTTTCTGATGTGTTGAGATCAACAGGATAATCACTTTATTCAGGGGGTTGAGTGGAGTAAATCACATTTAGTGTGTTGAAATGATATAGGGTTAGTGTTATATGATCTAAAGGAAATTTGGCTGATTTGTGATTGTCAATGAGTCTGTGTTCTACTTCTCTAATAATAGGCAGTGGCCTTTCTGAAGAACAGCATTCTAGGTATGAAGATGCTGATGAGCTTCTATCAGGTTAGATAGCTTAAGTATAATAATGTTACCTTCTAATTTAAACCATAATTAAACAATTGTATTGTTATAATAATAATATATTTTGTAAAAGCACAATCTTCAGTAGGAGTCACACCTGACTACTATAATGAGGTCACCACCACGAGAGACGCAAGAGGTCAGTAAATTTGTAACTGATTCACTTAATTAAATCCCTATTTGGCTTAATCTCTACCTACTTTGTCATTGCTGTTGCATAATTTAAAAGAGCAACAAACCACACCAGAGGATTATGATGATGCGATCACAGCTAGACTGAGACATTCTGCTACAGGTTTATTTCTTTTAATTATTTCTTTAGATTTCAAAATTATTTTTATGGGTTCTAATTATACATATGTACCGTTTCAAAATCCAAAATTAATTTTCTGTTATTTTGTTGTAGATGGGTTACCAGAAAACTATGATGATGTTATCATTGTACAACAGTTTTCCAAAAATATTAAAACAGGTGTGGGTCTTAAAATTACTTTGCTAGATTAGAATTATTTTTCAAATCAAGTTACTGTTACAGTTCTGTCAGTTTATGTCTTAGTCATGTCATGTATTTGGTTTCTCCCATTGTCTTCCCCCGTTAATCTGTCTGCTTTGGTTTAGTCCTCGTTTGTGTAATCACCGTCACCTGTGTTTGATTTATCAGTCATCTATGTCACCTGTGTCTTATTATTAGTCTGTCCTTATAAGTCTGTCTGTGAGTTCAGTTCCCTGTCGGTCCTTTTGTCTGAATAGATGTGTGTGATGTTCCTGACTTGTTCCTGCCTTGTTCCAATCGAAGATTTATATTAAATATATTGTATATTGTAATCCTTGTCGTCCGTCTCGTCAACTCCTGCACGCACCCGTAACATAAGGACCGACCAGCTACAGTTTACCTGGCGTCTTTCCCTGCGTTTATTTTTTCGTTTTTGTATCAGTGTTTGTTTTATATTTTTTCCCTCATGGATGACCCCAACGTTGCCATCATTCTCCTGAAGCAGGGGAGACGCTCTCTCGAGGACCACACCAGAGACTTTCTGTTCCTCGTTCCATCTACTCACTACCCGGACAGCTGCTTGTGCACGTTCTTCCACCACGGACTTAATGACAACATCAAGACGCAGCTGTCCGGGGAGGGTCCTCGAGAGAGCTTTGCCGGATTCGTCGAGTGGGTGCTGGCGTCCAATGGATCTTCCTGGACTGTCGATTTCATCGAGGAGGACGTCAGCCCCGCTCACAACCCAGAGAGCAGCCAACCATCGCCCCGACATGCAGAGCTGGAACCCGAGCGCACCGCGGATGCAGGACTAGAGCCGCGAGCGACAGAGCCAGAGTCCTCTCCGGCTGATCAGGTGCGTGAGTCGGATCCCACATCTCTGACGGTGGATTGCGACGTGGAGCTAGGGAGGGAAATGGAGAGCCCTGCCCACTGCAACTCCGCTGGGGGTGAGCTGGATATCTCTGGGGACTTAATTGACTTTGTTTCTGAGACTGTGGATATTGACACGCCGGATTTAATAGACTTTTTCTCTGAGCCACTGACGCGCATTGACTTCCCTCCCACCCGCCCTCATCTGTCCGAATCTGCCTGGTTCCCGCTGGTTCCGCCCAGCCGCCCTGAGTCCCCGCTGGTTCCGCCCAGCCGCCCTGAGTCCCCGCTGGTTCCGCCCAGCCGTCCTAAGTTCCCCAAGTCAGCAGTCAGTCTCCTTGCTCACCCTCAGCCCACCATCTCTGCAGTGGGCTCGCCGCAGGGATGCCTGCTCACTTCGGTGGCAAGGCTGGAGGTTCCCTCATCTCCGCCTCCAGCCTCCGAATCCAGACCTCCACCTCGGTCCTCCGACCCTGCGGCTCCACCACGGCTCTCAGCGCCCTCCTCTCCACCGTCGCCCGTCGGTCCACCAGCTCCACCGGGCTCCATCGTCTTTCCGGCTCCGCCCTGGTCAGTCGTCACCCCATCGGATCCTCAGGACTCTGCTCCTCCGGCTGCGCCTCGTCACGCCGTCCCACCGGCTCCTTGGGACTCCTCCTTCCTGCGGGCACACCCTCCATCCTCTGTCGCTCCGGCTCCGCCGCGGATCTCCGGGACTCCGTCTCCGCCTCGGCCGCCAGAGCCCGTTCCGCCTTGGCCCTCCGGATCCGCGGTGTCGCCCTGGATCTTCGGCTCTCCATCTCCGCCTCGGGTTCCTCTGCCAGCTGCTCTGCCTCTGTCGGTCGGCCCCACGGAGTCGGCGGTCCGTCCTCCACCATGGCTCCTCCCTCCGTCGGCTCCTCCGTGGGCCGTCATCCTGGCTGCGATCTGGGTCCTGTTCTCCTGCTTCAGGTCCCTCCTGTGTCTTCCCTGGCTCCTCCCTCCGTCGTCGCCCCCATGGACTGTCTTTTTTGCCCGTTGGACTTGTGTTCTGGTCCTCCTCCGGGGGTTGCGTCCTCCGCCGGAGCCCCCTCCCTTATTGACTCTATTTTCCTGGTTTTCCGCCCCTCTCGTTTTTTCGTTTTTTCTACGGCGCGAGGACGCGCCTTTCCGGAGGGGGGCGTAATGTTACAGTTCTGTCAGTTTATGTCTTAGTCATGTCATGTATTTGGTTTCTCCCATTGTCTTCCCCCGTTAATCTGTCTGCTTTGGTTTAGTCCTCGTTTGTGTAATCACCGTCACCTGTGTTTGATTTATCAGTCATCTATGTCACCTGTGTCTTATTATTAGTCTGTCCTTATAAGTCTGTCTGTGAGTTCAGTTCCCTGTCGGTCCTTTTGTCTGAATAGATGTGTGTGATGTTCCTGACTTGTTCCTGCCTTGTTCCAATCGAAGATTTATATTAAATATATTGTATATTGTAATCCTTGTCGTCCGTCTCGTCAACTCCTGCACGCACCCGTAACAGTTACAGTGGCATAGATTATTTGCACATGTAATTAATATGAGCCACATTTACAGGTCCTTCTCAAAAAATTTGCATATTGTGATAAAGTTCATTTTTTTCTGTAATGTACTGATAAACATTAGACTTTCATATATTTTAGATTCATTACACACAACTGAAGTAGTTCAAGCCTTTTATTGTTTTAATATTGATGATTTTGGCATACAGCTCATGAAAACCCAAAATTCCTATCTCAAAAAATGAGCATATCTTGAAAAGGTTCTCTAAACGAGCAGAGAAGGAAAAAGTGTGGCAAAAGACGCTGCACAACTAGAAGAGGTGACCGGACCCTGAGGAAGATTGTGGAGAAGGACTGATTCCAGACCTTGGGGGACCTGCGGAAGCAGTGGACTGAGTCTGGAGTAGAAACATCCAGAGCCACCGTGTACAGGCGCCAGGTCAAGCCACTTTTGAACCAGAAACAGCGGCAGAAGCGCCTGACCTGGGCTACAGAGAAGCAGCACTGGACTGTTGCTCAGTGGTCCAAAGTACTTTTTTCGGATGAAAGCAAATTTTGCATGTCATTCGGAAATCAAGGTGCCAGAGTCTGGAGGAAGACTGGGGAGAGGGAAATGCCAAAATGCCTGAAGTCCAGTGTCAAGTACCCACAGTCAGTGATGGTACGGGGTGCCATGTCAGCTGCTGGTGTTGGTCCACTGTGTTTTATCAAGGGCAGGGTCAATGCAGCTAGCTATCAGGAGATTTTGGAGCACTTCATGCTTCCGTCTGCTGAAAAGCTTTATGGAGATGAAGATTTCATTTTTCAGCACGACCTGGCACCTGCTCACAGTGACAAAAACCACTGGTAGATGGTTTACTGACCATGGTATTACTGTGCTCAATTGGCCTGCCAACTCTCCTGACCTGAACCCCATAGAGAATCTGTGGGATGTTGTGAAGAGAAAGTTGAGAGACGCAAGACCCAACGCTCAGGATGAGCTTAAGGCCGCTATCGAAGGATCCTGGGCCTCCATAACATCTCAGCAGTGCCACAGGCTGATTGCCTCCATGCCACGCCGCATTGAAGCAGTCATTTCTGCAAAAGGATTCCCGACCAAGTATTGAGTGTATAACTGAACATAATTATTTGAAGGTTGACTTTTTTTGTATTAAAAACACTTTTCTTTTATTGGTTGGATGAAATATGTAAATTTTTTGAGATAGGAATTTTGGGTTTTCATGAGCTGTATGCCAAAATCATCGATATTAAAACAATAAAAGGCTTGAACTACTTCAGTTGTGTGTAATGAATCTAAAATATATGAAAGTCTAATGTTTATCAGTACATTATAGAAAATAATGAACTTTATCACAATATGCTAATTTTTTTAGAAGGACCTGTATATCAGAGGGTGTTCAGGAGGAGTATAATGATGTGGAAAATGTCAAGTAATGTTTGAGTGACATGATTGGTGTGATACTTAAACTTTTTAATTCATACCCTAAATTATTTCAATTTAGTTCTAGTAAGATCAATTTCTCTGGCCACGTTAGCTGATTTAAATTGACCACAAATACCAATGTACATTATATTTATAATAACTTTACATTATAATACTTAAAAATAAATATTAGTGATTATAATTAAATAAAAGTATATATTGATATGTGAATTTGATCTTGTTTTCTAGACTATGATGATGTGGGTGAGCAGCCAGGACAACATGGAGGAACTGTGTAACTCAAAGCACACCCACTGCATCAAATACTTTTAGAGCTTTTAGAGTCCACAGAGTTAAAGTGGCCTTGTATACTGTATGTTTTATCTGTAATCCATATTATATATAAAAATGTTTATAAAAAAAACGAAATTATGAAAGAAGTGCTTTGCTTTCATAGCCTTTTCAAAAAAAAAAAAAAAAAAAAATCTTATTTCCAGACATTTCAAACAGATTATGCTGTTTTTGTAGTTGTACTGCACTGAAAAAAAAAAAAAAAAAAAAAAAAAACTAACATTAAATCAGTTTGCGCATAACTGCTCTATGAATTCAGATTTTTAACAGTTGACAGCATCTTCAATGTATCAAAATATGATTCCTTTTAAATGTAGACCCACTGGTGGTGGAATTGTATGTTTTGTCATTGAAATTTACTTTAGAACATACATTTAAAAACAACAGTTAGCAATTATCAGAAAAGTGTGCCGTTCACAATCAGAAACAGAGACCTTGTTTGTTTGTTTTCTAAAATTGATGTCCATGTTTTCTATTAAACAGTTAAAATCAGACTATGAGCGTAAAAATTGTGTGTGTGTGTGTGTGTGTGTGTGTGTGTACCTGGTATTCATCACGTTGTGGGGATCAAATGTCCCCACAAGGATAGGAATACCAGTAGATTTTGACCTTGTGGGGACATTTCTCAGGTCCCCATGAGGAAACAGGCTTATAAATCATGCACTATGAGTTTTTTTGAGGAAGTAAAAGTGTGCACAATCTCCTGCGAGGGCTAGGTTTAGGTGTAGGGTAGGTTTAGGGCCATAGAAAGTACAGTTTGTACAGTATAAAAACCATTAAGCCTATGGAATGGTATGGAATTAAGCCCCATTAAACATGTAAACACAACGTGTGTGTGTGTGTGTGTGTGTGTGTGTGTGTGTGTGTGTGTGAGAGAGAGAGAGAGAGAGAGAGATTTTTTATGATTTTTAGAAAACTTTATTTTACATTAATTATATATATTTAAAATTTTCCACGTAATATTTCAATTTATATGATGACCAAAAATTAGTGAGTTATTTTCAACTTTACAAAGTACTTTTCCACAAGTCCAAATCATTTCAAAAACCATTAGATTTTTCATACAATAATAAAAACAAAAATCATGTCTAATTCTTGTTTTAACAAACCCTTTAAAAACAGTCACTATATTACATTCATTTCCAAATTCAATTTTCTGTTTTCTACTTAAATAAATAGACATCTTTGATTGACCTATAATAAAATTCAATAAACGCGCCATTCTTTTCTTTGCTTTAGACTCTTTGAACCCATAGATAAACACAGGTATCGTAAACATTTCATTGAACTCTTCAAAAATCCTTTTTAACACCTCAAACAAAGATTTTAACCTTTCACAATATATAAAACAATGGAAAATAGTTTCTCTCTGCCCACAAAAAATACAATTATCTCATTTAAAATAGAAATGAAAGCATTCACTGCAACAATGCCTTGCAAAATCCTCCACTGCAAATCTCCAACATATTTTGTCAATGGTGGCTTGTATAGTACACCCCACATAGGTTCAATATTAGAAACATTACATAAATGACTTCGCCATGGAGTATCAGACCGATGTACCAACTGTTTTTTGTTCAAAACCTTTACACACATTTTATAAAAACATTTTCCACTAATAAACATAATATTTCTGTCCTTCAAATTTTTTGACACAATTAAAGGACATATAATATCTGTGTCTGGTAAATCTGGAGCAATCATCATCCTTGGAAAATGTTCCTCAGCATTTGGTCTTTGTTGTGTTGTTGAATAAACATATAGAAGCGTCCATTCTTCTTCAGATAAAGAGCTTCGACATTTTTCCAACATCTGTCCAACTATTCTCTCAGATCGAAGTCCAAGTTTTTGAGTTAGTGCAGCAGTATTTCTTAAGTCTCTTCCAGCCACTTCCACCAAATCCTTCATTATTATAATCTGTGCATTTTTAATTTTTTGTTCAAGCCATGAAGGTATCTCACAAGATATATTCAAACGAGACCCATTAATCAATGGCTCTTGCAACAACCAGTGTAAAGATTTTCCTTCATTAGATCTTGTTATTTTCATCAAACACCATGATTTTCGAACTGCTTCATAAAAAAAGGAAATTCCTTTCCACTCAATTTTTTTACAATCTGTCCAGAACAATTCATAATTTAAACCCAATTTCCCAACCACACTTAAAAGTTTGAAGGCTACATTGTTCCAAGACAAATTTTGATACAATAATTTTTGAACAAACTGCAGTCTAAAAGCCGCTTTCCTGCTTGCAAGATGTATTAGACCTTGTCCTCCTTCCTCTAAATGAAGATACAACACACTTTTAGGAAGCCAGTGTAGCTTATTCCAAAAGAAATTAACAAGAGATGTTTGAATCTTTTCTAACAGACCCACCGGAGGTTCTAGAACTGCTAAACGGTGCCATAACAGGGATGCCACTAAATTATTAATCACAAGGATTCTCCCCCTAAATGACATTTTTACTAAAAGCCAATTCCACCTTGTCAATCTGCCTTGTACTTTTTCTAAAACATTTTCCCAATTTTTCATCATTGCCACTTCATCCCCTAAAAACACTCCCAAATATTTAAACCCCTCTTTTGTCCAGAACATTCCACTTGGTAAAACAGGTTTTTCAGCCTGCCAGTTACCTACTAACATAGCTGAACTCTTAGACCAATTAATCTTTGAAGAAGAAATTTTACCAAAATCTTCAACAATTTTTATTAATCTATTAACATCATCTTGATCTTTAATTAAAACAGCTACATCATCAGCATATGCTGACAGATTTACAGGCATAGACATATTATCATATTCGAAACCATAAATACTCTCCCTTATTTGATTTAAAAAAGGTTCCAAAACAATTGAATATAACATTCCAGACATTGAACATCCCTGTCTTATTCCCCTTCCAACCTTAAACGGAGAACTCAAGCCACCATTGACCTTCAATATGCTTTCAATGTCTTCATAAAGGACCTTTATCATATCAATAAAACCAGGAGGAAAACCAAATGCTTTAAAAGTGTTCCACAGATAACAATGTTCCACCCGATCAAAGGCTTTTTCCTGGTCTAATGATATCAGACCAAATTTTAAGCCAAAAATCCTTGAAATTTCAAGGACATCTCTGATCAATGAAATATTATCAACAATTGATCTTCTGGGTATACAATATGATTGATCTATATGTATTATCATTTCCATCACTTTTTTTAACCGATTAGCCAAAGTCTTGGATAAAATTTTGTAATCGGCACATAGTAATGACACTGGTCTCCAATTTTTTATTTCTTTTAAATCACCTTTTTTTGGGAGTAGGGTTAAAACTGCCCTTTTACAACTCTGTGGCATTTGTCCTTCATTCAAGCTCTCATTCAAAACATCAAGCAAATCATCTCCCAAAAACTCCCAATAGGCCTTATAAAAATCAACAGGAAGACCATCAATTCCTGGTGCTTTTCCATTTTTTAAACTTTGTAATGAAACATACAACTCTTCTTTTGACAAAGGTTTCACTAGATCTTCAGAAGTTTCTTTAGGTACTTGAGGTAGATCTTTATAAAATGTTTGTGCCAGAAAATCATTTTCTTCATACTCACTTGCATAGAGCCCCTCATAGAAGTTAACTGCTCTTCTGCGTATTTCAGATACTTTCGTGAGTTCTTTCCCATCAACAGATCTTAAACAGTGAATTATTCGACTTTGACCATTTTTTTTTTCCAAGCCAAAAAAAAATCTAGATGGTGCATCCATTTCAGATATATTCTGAAATCTCGATCTCACCAAAGCCCCTTGTGCTCTAACTCCTAATAGATCAGCCAACATCGATTTTTTCTTTTTCAATAATTTCAAGTGATCTTGATTTCTGGTGGACCCACATAAATTCTGAAGCTCCACAATACCAACTTCTAAATTCTTTATATACCCAGCAATGTCCTTTGTTACATTGAAAGCATATTGATTACAAAATTGTTCAATTTGAATCTTTCCAGCATCCCACCACTGTTTCAATGAAGTGAATTTCTCTTTTTGCAATTTCCAATTTACCCAAAGATATCTAAAACATTTTTTAAAGTTAAAATCTTCAACAAGTGCACAATTAAAATGCCAATATGCACTCTTATTTCTTATTGAATTAATATAGACAGAAGTAATCACCATAGAATGATCTGAAAAACCCACTGGACATATCTGACAACTTTTAAAACACTGAGACTGAAACTTATAACAATAAAATCTATCCAACCTAGCTAAGGAAATGTGATTTTCCCTTACATGTGTCCATGTATACTGTCTTATGTTATTATGCAAATTTAGCCAAATATCACAAAGTTCATTTGATGCAATGAGCTGTAACATTCTTTGCTTTGAAGCACCGTGAGGCTCAAGATGATTCCTGTCAATATCACTGGCAGTACAATTAAAATCTCCACCAATGATCAAATAATGATCTTCACATTGCTGAATCGTATTTTTAAGTGTATCTAAAAAAATCATTCTTTCAGATGCATTGACCGGAGCATAAACATTAATCAGTTCCAGTGTTATCTTCTCATATTTTGCTGTAACCTTTAATAATCTTCCTTCTACTATTTGTTCTATCTTACAGAAATCTGGTAAAAAACTTCTTGAAAATAAAATTCCAACTCCTGCACTAAAAACACTTTTATGGCTAAGGCAAAGCTGGCCCTCCCATTCTTTTTGCCACTCTACAACATTATCTGGTGTACTATGAGTTTCTTGTATAAATGCTATATCTATTTTTTTTTATTTTCAAAACATCATATAGCTGTGCTCTTTTAACAGCATCTCTCGCTCCATTTAAATTAATGAAAGAGATTTTAAAATTACTAATTATGAGAGAGCAAATTAAGAAACACAAACCCAGCACATATTCATTCTTATTCCACCATTTGATCGTTTTCATTTTGACTTAATTTGGAACTCAATTTTTGTACTATTTTTTTTTCAACCGATACACATCTGGATTGGACAAACAATTATCCCCTCTTTGTCTCATCAAAAATCTGGCTGACTCAATAAACAACATCCGATCAGGGAAATAATCAGTAACTTCAACGTTCCGCTTTCCCTTAGTAGAGTGTAGAAAGCTTCTCACTTTCTCCATACTATAGCCACAAAAGTCCTTCTTCATGTCCCCATTAGTAAAAGAATCAGAAGATTCTCTCTCACTGTCCGAACCTGATATTTCATCAGCACTGTAATTTTCTCCACAAGCTCCAACATTCTTATTTTCATCAATCTCCAGCATTTTTTTCTTTGATTTAGGCACAACCTCACATTGAATTGTTTTCCTCTTAATTGTTGGAACTTTGAAGATACTTTCATCATCTTTACACTGTTCTCCGTCTAGTTCAATTAAATCGATTTCTTCACTTTCCGGAGTTTGCTTTATGCTTTCATTCACTTCCTCCCTTTCCATAGTTTTTTCACTTTCAGGTTCTTTTCTGTTACTATCACCCGCAGTACCTTGTTCTGTGATATTTCTTACATTATCTCCTTCCTCCACCGTTTCCACAGTACTTTTACTCTGAGTTTCTTTTCCTGGGCATGAACGCATTAAGTGTCCTTCTTTTCCGCATCCATAGCACTTTAAAGTTTCAGTTGACGCAAAAATAACGTAATCAAACCCGTCGATCCTAAACCTCAGAGCAATATTAAGATCTTCTACATCACTCTTCAATATCATATACACCTGTCTCCTGAACGAAACAACGTGTTTCAGCAGCGGTGATTTGCAACCTAAGGGGATCTTTTTTATGGTTGAAACAATTTGTCCATGTCTTGAAAGTTCCCTTTCTATAATTTCATCCTTAATGAAAGGAGGCACATTTGACAACAGTACTTTCTTCGCTGGACTAACAAGAGGAAACACTTTCACAAAGCCATCATTCAGGGTTATTCCTTTTTCAACAACCTCATTCACTTTTTCAATCTTGTCTAAAAACACGACGACAGCCCTGTTCATTCTTGATGCAGACCATATGCTATTATATCCAACAATTTTTCCGATAGCTACACTAACCTCCTCCACTGAGCTCTCGACACCAACCGGCACTTTAACTCCATGTCGGCGAGTTAGCTGCTCAAAACCCGCTCCTCCTGAACTAGCCATGATCGCCAGTCCAAAAGAAACTGGCTACCCCTCCCTAAACCCACCCTTCCCTCTACAATCGCTCACACACCAGTTTAACAATATAACACAACAATACACATATAAATAGAAAAGTACAGACCGTAAAGTTGAGAAAAAACAAACTCGGTTACTAACGTAACCTCTGTTCTCTCTAGAGAGGGAACGAGTACTGCGTAAGTATCTTACGCTAGGGGAAAATCCTTTTCTGCGAGATAATGAAGCCAAAAATTATCCTTAATTTTGAAATAATGTAAAGCGCGTTGCAGCAGCATACAGACATAGGCGAAACAGCTTGCGCGCCTATTGGCTGCTCTGCGGCAACTGCAGCAGCCTATTAGAGCGAGGCCTGACGCGACGCCAGATCCAATGGGGGCATTTCGCGCCCTTTGCGTCGCTTCGCGCCCTTTTCGTAGCTTCCCGCCTAAAAGGGCGTGGTCTAGACCTATAAAGATCGCTCGTAGGCAGCTATTATCTGGTTTTTCATCATCGAAGCAACCAGAGCGTGCGCATGCACGGCAAGATACGCAGTACTCGTTCCCTCTCTAGAGAGAACAGAGGTTACGTTAGTAACCGAGTACGTTCTCTTACGAGAGGTCTCTCGTACTGCGTAAGTATCTTACGCTAGGGGACCCAGTGTAAAACGCCGTGCATGCTGAGATCTGACACCAAAGACCCAAGGGCGAAAGCCCGGGGTTCATACAGTTCATAATCACCTATAGAACTCACAGGGAGTCCGGGGAAGAGGGAGGGGCAACGCCGCACTCTTCCACATAGTGCAGCGTCACTCAGACGCTAAAATAGACGTACATACAGGGCGGGGTTATGGCCTGAGCTGACGTAAGAATAAGGGTCTTCACACAGTTTGCCCAGACACATCTTGTGCTATTACTTTCACTGTCGACCCTAGAGCTGTGCTCAGTAGACGCAGCATTCCGAGCTGATAACATCAGGTCAGACAACACTGAACATCTAGACTGACAGCAATCTGGCCTGTAAGGCGGGAACCTCCAGGTTGTAAAACCTTATAAATGTAGACGGAGAGGCCCAGCCCGCCGCCGTACAAATATCTTGCAAGGCAATCCCACTCGACCACGCCCACGATGTGGCCACGCCCCTCGTGGAATGTGCTCTGACACCAACCGGGCACTGCATGCCCTTGGAAGCATATGCCAACGCAATAGCATCAACTATCCATCTGGATAAGCTCTGTTTCGACGCGGCCAGTCCCTTGGGACGCCCGTAAAACGAAACAAAAAGCTGCTCTGTCTGTCTAAAAGCAGACGAGCGAGACACGTAAGCTCGTAATGCCCTGACTGGGCATAGGAGGCTCGCGTCCGTTTCCTCATCATTGACCGGTAGGGCTGACAGCGCGATGACCTGTGCCCTAAACGGTGTGTTGAGTGATTTTGGAACGTAACCATGTTTGGGTTTGAGTATGACTTTAGAGTCATTAGGTCCAAATTCCATGCACGTCGCGCTCACAGAGAGTGCGTGCAAATCCCCTATGCGCTTCACTGAAGCGAGAGCCAGCAGAAACACAGTCTTAAGAGACAGGTATTTCAAATCAATCGTCTGCAGAGGCTCGAATGGTCCACCTTTCATGGCCTCTAGAACCACAGAAAGGTCCCATACGGGGACTGAGGGAGGTCTGGGGGGATTTAGTCTTCTAGCTCCCCTCAGGAAGCGAATAACTAAATCGTTCCTTCCTATTGACTGACCTAGCGTTGTGCTCGAAAACGCTTTGAGCGTGGACGGGGTTCTGCCCTTGTCCAGCAGCTCTTGTAGAAAGGAAAGCACCTCCATCACACCACAGTTAGTGGGTGACGAGCCGCGGGCTGCGCACCAGCCCGAAAACACAGACCATTTTGAGGAATAGAGCCGTCTCGTAGAAGGGGCTCTAGCCTGCGTGATCGTGTTTAATACTCCTTTAGGGAGTTCATCATATATTCGCTGGTGGCCCAGACATGAAGGGACCACAGCTCTGGGTGAGGATGCCAAATCGAGCCGCTGGCCTGAGAGAGAAGGTCTCTCCTCACTGGTATCGGCCATGGGGCAGTGCTCGTCAGCTGCATCAGCGCTGGGAACCAGGGCTGGTTTTCCCAAAACGGCGCTATCAGCAGTATTGAACATCCTTTTTCCCTGACCCTCTCTATCACCTGAGGTAGGAGAGAGACGGGGGGGGGAAAGCATAGAGATGACGGCGGGGCTATTCGTGGGCCAGCGCGTCTCTGCTTTTTGAGTAAAATTCCAGACAGTGAGCGTTGTTCGGAGATGCAAACAGGTCTACTTCCGCTCTGCCGAATTTTTTCCACAGTAGTTGTACTGTCTGTGGGTGTAGAGACCATTCGCCTGCTGGAACATTGTTCCTGGACAGTCTGTCTGGCCCTATGTTTAGAAGCCCCGGCACATGCGCTGCTTTCAGCGAGCGCAGGTTGCGCTGAGCCCATACCAGGAGGCGTTCTGCAAGTCTGTATAGGTTTTTGGACCTGAGACCGCCCTGGCGATTTATATAGGAAACCACTGACATGTTGTCCGAGCGGACTAGTACATGGTTTCCTTTTATTTGGAGACAGAAGCGCATCAGCGCGTTCTGTACTGCCAGCATTTCGAGGCAGTTGATATGCAGGAGCTTTTCCCGTTCTGACCACTGGCCAAAAGACGGTCTGCCCTTGAGCAGAGCCCCCCATCCCGAGGTGGACGCGTCCGTAGACACCACTTTTATTCTTGAGGAAGTCCCCAGGCTTAAACCTAACTGGTACCAGTCGATTGCTCTCCACGGTTTCAGGGCTGTGACACATTTCTGATTGACCGTGATACGAAGCCGACCGGACGCCCACGCTTGACGCGGGACGCGTGCTTTCAGCCAGAACTGCAGTGGGCGCATACATAGCAGACCCAGCTGCAGAACTGATGACGCTGAGGCCATGAGACCCAGCATTTTCTGAAATTTTTTGAGCGGGACAGACGCACCGCAGCGGAACGAGCCCGCTGTGCGCTGAATGTCTGCTGCGCGCTGTGGTGACAGCCGCGCTATCATTGACAGCGAGTCCAATTCTGTGCCCAGGAAGGAAGTTTTCTGACTGGGGGACAGTGAGCTCTTCGCCCAATTGACCCAAATTCTCGAGGTGATCGAGTAACATGGTCGTATGCTGTACAAGCACTGAGCGAGACTGCGCTAGAATCAGCCAATCGTCCAAATAGTTCAGTATGCGCACGCCTTTCAGTCTGAGAGGAACGAGCGCTGCGTCCATGCACTTCGTAAATGTACGGGGTGCCTGGGACAAACCGAGCGGCAGGACTGTGTACTGATATGCCTGGCCCTTGAAGGCGAACCTCAAAAAACGCCTGTGACGTGACGCTATCTGTATTTGAAAATACGCGTCTTTCAGATCCACTGACACGAACCAGTCTCCTTGGCGAACTTGCGCGAGGATTTTTCTGGTCGTGAGCATCCTGAACCGACGCTTCACCAGCGCTTTGTTCAGTTGCCTTAGATCTAATATGGGTCTGTGACCACCGTCTTTTTTCGGTACCAGGAAATATCTGCTGTACAGCCCCCCTTCGCTTTGAGCTTGAGAAAGGGGCTCTATGACCCCTTTGCTCAATAGTTTCGCCACTTCGGCTCGAAGCAGGTGTGCTGTCTGCATTGTGGTCTCGACGCGCGCTGTATAGAGGCGCGGGCGTCGGTGAAACTGTAGCGAATAGCCTCCTTTTATAATGTCTAGCACCCATTTCGAGACCCCTGGAAGCTTTTCCCATGCGTTTGCATGAATAGCTAGAGGTTGAATACGAAGCGCGCTCCGTTCTTTCAGTAACGGAGTGGTTTCGGTGTGCTGCGCCACAAGAGACGTGCTCGTGACATTCGGGGCGCGAGCGCTGATAGCGTGAACTATTATGTCTGTGTGTGGATGTGGTTGTGTGGCAACAGGCACATTTAACACACTGCAAACAACGTTCGTTTGCATATAGGGAACGCCTTTTGGTTTCGTTTTTACAGAAACCTTGGGGCGTGCATAATGTGATGTATGTGGGCACTGTGAAGTGGGCACGTTTACCACATGTGAAGCGCAATCGATCTGAGTCGATTTTATGTGCGCGAGACCTATGTGACAGGTTGTGCTTGTGTGTAGTGATGGGCACTAATTAGTGGGCATTTTTACTACACAAGAAACACCATCGGCCGTGGCCGGGACTCCAGAAAATACACTCTATTGGGGGTTTATCTGGGTAGCCGTGAAAACAGCCTTTGTGTGCAGGCAAGCGGGCGACAGAACCGGCTTGTTGGCTGCAGCAAACACTGGAACAGTCACATTTAACACACTCCAAACATCGTTCGCTTGCATGGAGCGAATGCACGTTGATTTCATGCAAAACGTGCTCGTGACATTTGAGGCATGGGGCACGCTGATAGAGGGAACTATTATGTCTGTGTGTGGATGTGGCTGTGGGGCAGTGGGCACATTTAACACACTCCAGACAACGTTCGCCTGCATAGAGCGAATGCACTTTTGGTTTCGTTTTTACAGAAACCGTTTGACGTGCATAATGTGGTGTCTGTGGCCACTGTGAAGCGGGCACATTTACCACGTGTGAAGCGCAATCGATCTGAGTCGATTTTATGTGCGCTGTGCTTGTGTGTAGAGATGAGCTCTGGTTAGTGGGCATTCTTACGACACGTGAAACACCATCGGCCGTGGCCGGTTGTGAAGCGCAATCGATCTGAGTCGATTTTATGTGCGCTGTGCTTGTGTGTAGAGATGAGCACTGGTTAGTGGGCATTCTTACGACACGTGAAACACCATCGGCCGTGGCCGGGACACCAGACAATACACTTTATTGGGGGTTTATCTGTGTAGCCGTGGGAACGACTTTTGTGTGCAGGCAAACAGGCGACGGAGCCGGTTTGTTGGCTGCAGAAAACACTGGAACAGTCACATTTCCTGGAACTGGACGAGCGAATAACTTTGGTGGGGGCACACACTGTAGATTATGAAGGATATAGGCGCCGGAAAGCGCAGCAGGAAGGCACGGAAGGCGGCGTGGCCAGCAGCTTCAGTGGCTCGTCCCGCTGAGATGCTTGCAGTCGACGTCGGCTTCTTCTCCGGCTCCAGAGATGCGTGTGCTTCGCTTGAAGGATGAAAAATCAGATAATAGCTGCCTACGAGCGATCTTTATAGGTCTAGACCACACCCTTTTAGGCGGGAAGCTACGAAAAGGGCGCGAAGCGACGCAAAGGGCGCGAAATGCCCCCATTGGATCTGGCGTCGCGTCAGGCCTCGCTCTAATAGGCTGCTGCAGTTGCCGCAGAGCAGCCAATAGGCGCGCAAGCTGTTTCGCCTATGTCTGTATGCTGCTGCAACGCGCTTTACATTATTTCAAAATTAAGGATAATTTTTGGCTTCAATATCTCGCAGAAAAGGATTTTCCCCTAGCGTAAGATACTTACGCAGTACGAGAGACCTCTCGTAAGAGAACTTCAGGCACGCTCTGATTCACTCTCCACTCACTCCACAGACGCCCACGCATGCGCAAACGCGGAAAGAGAGAGAGAGAGAGAGAGAGAGAGAGAGAGAGAGAGAGAGAGAGAGAGAGAGAGAGAGAGAGAGAGAGAGAGAGAGAGAGAGAGAGAGAGAGAGAGAAATTGCTTTGTGGTACAGTGCTTAGTAAGAAGGTTTTTGGTTTGAGTCTCAGAGCCAGGAGGTCATTTTGTGTTGAGTTTACATGTTCTCCATGTGTCTGCATTGGTTTGCTCACAGATGCTCAGGTTTCCCTCACAAGACATGCAACAAATGTGAAGCAGACACTATACATTTCCGATGGGTGTGAATGAAAGTGAGTGTGAATGTTTGTATGTCTATGTGTAAGCCATGTGATAGACTGGCCATCCGTTTAAGTGTCACACTAGCTGTGGCCTGGCACACTGTGGTAGGCTCCAGCTCACCATCACCCTTCAGAGGATGAAGTTCAATATAAATAGTATATGATAGTAGAATTGTTTTTAGTAGCTTTAGTAGAAATGAAGCACACTGACTCTCTCTGCTGGTCATAAAGTGAACTACATGCTTCTCTTCACTGTATGAGGTCATAAAGTGAACTACATGCTTCTCTTCACTGTATGAGACTTACGGTTTTTGTGTGCCCACTAAAACCACTTTCAGAATGAGGTAAATTTCACATTAGTCAAATATTTTTTTTTACATAAAATTTTTAAGCCAAACATATATTTACAATATTATTTATTGTATAGAGTTGAGTTTATGTAATAATGTCATCCTAACATGTGTGCACTAATAGACATTTTTAGGACATATTCAGTTAGTTATCAGTGCTTTTATCTCGTCTCTGCAGGTGTTGGGCTTTGATGCTGTAAATAAACTGGAGAGTTTCCTGTCTCCCGTAAGTCTTATATACTTATGAGTTCATATTAATATATCTGCATGTTTGTGTGTGTGCTTCCCCTCAGTGAGGCATCTTGATGTGTGGGGAGGAGTTCATCAGCACTGACAGGTTTGATATATATGGTGAAAATCAAAAAGTGTCCTCTGATTTGTCAGTGAAGTTGTTTGATGATTTCCTCTGTTGTGTCTAATAAGGTAATAGCGAGTGTGATTGGAGGGTGTTGGGCCTCTTTCTCTCTCATTAAGGGGATGCCTGTACTTCTGTATCATCAGTGCGGAGAAGCTTGTACTGGGTGTTGAGTTAATCATGATGAGGATCCTGGAAAGATTCCTGACATTCGTTTTGCTGCCTGCAGTTGTAATAATCATCAGAGCTGGTAAGTACATAATTAAAAAAGAAATGTTTGAAGCAATGTTACTTTCAGAAATATTATGTTTGTACATTGCTTACTTTACTGTGGTGTTTCAGATGATAGACAATATAATCATAATATATTTATATTAAGTCAACAACAACAATCCCCCTCCCCTTCCCCCAATTTTTCTGTTTAATATATAGACAGTGTGAATGTGAGGTTGGTTGGTGGTCACAGTCGCTGTGCTGGTACAGTGGAGGTTTTTCATAGAGATCAGTGGGGAAGAGTATGTGATGATGACTGGGATTTGGCTGATGCTGCAGTGGTGTGTAGAGAGCTGGACTGTGGAGAACCTGTAGATGCTCTTTCTAAGGCACACTTTGGACCAGGATCAGGACCAGTCTGGATGAGTCATACCACATGTGTTGGTTTAGAATCCACCCTGAAGAACTGTAGGTCAGTGGGATGGAGTAAAAGTAACTGTGATCAGACTAGAAATGCTGGAGTCATCTGCTCAGGTAAACTGCCCAAACCCTGACTTTATTGAAAATATGTTCTTCTACATGTTCTACATCTTTATTTAAAGTTTCATTTTTTAATGAAACTTTTGATACAATCAATGGTGTGTAGTAACAAGTTACATTTATTAACATTTAAATTTATATATAACTTAATGATTTGATGCAAAAAAAAAAAAAAAAAAAAAACTGTAATTATCTGTGTTTTCTTAAGAGGTCAGGCTGGTCGGAGGTTCACGCTGCTCTGGGAGGTTAGAGATACTTCATGATCAGACGTGGATGTCAGTGTGTGACGCTGCCTTTGACCAGCAGGATGCAGAGGTTGTGTGTAGAGAGCTGGACTGTGGGGCTCCTGTACAGGTGCTGGGAGCTGCTGCTTTTGACAAAGGAGACACTCAGATGTGGACACAAGAGATTCAGTGTAGAGGAAATGAATCTCAGATTCATTTGTGTCCAGTATCATACAGATTTACACCCAAATACAACTGTTCTCACAAAAACAGTGTTAGACTGCTGTGTGCTGGTATGTGTTGAAAATTTCAATGATAAAGATTTATTTAATTTTTATGATTTTTTCCTATATAGTTTTAAAATATAAATATATATTTTTTCTCCTACATGCATAGACAGAAAAAATGTGAGGTTAGTTGGTGGACACAATCCTTGCAGTGGGACAGCGGAAGTTCTTCATATGGGCCAATGGGGAGCAGTGTGTGATATTGGCTGGGATTTGGCTGATGCTGCAGTGGTGTGTAGAGAGCTTGAATGTGGAGAACCTGTAGATATTCTGAGTGGTGCTCAACTTGCACCCGGATCAGGGCCAGTCTGGATAATTAATGCAATGTGTACTGGATCTGAGTCCACACTGAAAAAGTGTGGATCAGCCACATGCCAATATAATGGTGTGTGTCAGGGTAAGAGTGCTGGAGTGATCTGCTCAGGTAACTTCAAAACCTAATTTGTTAAAAAAGAAAAAGTTACGTATTTTATGTTCTAAAAGGTTCATACACATTTTTTTAAGATGTCAGGCTGGTCGGAGGTTCTCGGTGCTCTGGGAGGTTAGAGATACTTCATAATCAGACGTGGATGTCAGTGTGTGACGCTGCCTTTGACCAGCAGGATGCAGAGGTTGTGTGTAGAGAGCTGGACTGTGGGGCTCCTGTACAGGTGCAGAGAGCAGCTGCTTTTGGCAAAGGAGATACTCAGATGTGGACACAAGAGATTCAGTGCAGAGGAAATGAGTCTCAGATTCACTTCTGTCGAACATCACCATCATATGAAAACAACTGTTCTCATTACAGCAGTGTTAAACTGGTGTGTGCAGGTTAGAGCAGATTTATTTTAGTTATAATGTTATAATTTATTTTAGTTAAAATAAATGTAAAATCTTTTGCTGTGTATGATTTGTATGATTTTTTTTTTCTCATTGTGTGATACTTCTCTCACCACTGTGTTACTTTGTGTTTAAGTATTTCATTTTCTGTCTTCTGTTTTCAATATAAAGACAGTGTGAATGTGAGGTTGGTTGGTGGTCACAGTCGCTGTGCTGGAAGAGTGGAGGTTCACCATAGAGGTCATTGGGGAACATTATGTGGAGATTTTTGGGATTTGACTGATGCTGCAGTGGTGTGTAGAGAGCTGGACTGTGGACAACCTGTCGATGTTCCAGGTCATGCTCATTTTGGACAAGGAACAGGACCAATCTGGATGAAAACTGCATTTTGTACTGGATCAGAGTCTACACTGAAGAAATGTGGATCAGTAGAACAATATGGTTATGACTGTGATCATGATACAGATGCTGGTGTAATCTGCTCAGGTGAGTTGCTCCAAAATTCAAGGACCTGCTAAGTTAAAATCCTTGAAGGTTTGTGAATCTGAAAAAATACATATACATATTAAGGCCCTGGAAAGTTTTTGACAATAAACATACACAGATACAGTTCCTTTAAAGTGCTTGAATTTATTTTGTGCAAGAAGTTTTTTGGGGAAAAATTCCATATTATTCTCTCATGTCTGCTAATTTGTTATTTCATCAATACTTCGTGGCCTATGCATACTAGCTTGTTTGATTTATGTTAGTTATGCACGTTTACATGTTACGTTAATTGTTTCCTGCGTAAGGAACTTTGTGTTGTACGTTGCCATTGCCGCACAGAACTACTACGATGGTACCTAAATGTATACAGACATACCGGGAAACTAAAATTTGAATAACATGACATTTATACAGTTTTGCATAGTTGTGTTTGAAACATAAAAACTGTAACAATGTATCTTACAAGATAACATGAGTTCATACAAGTACTTGAATTTGAGGGTATTGGACTCCTTGAATTTAAAGTTAACCAAGGTGTCGGAACCCTGAAAATATAAGGCATGTGTAACATTAATGATTAATGATTTTAGTTCAAAAATAAGTGGTGATTTAATGATTGACTAATCTCATACATATGGATTTCTACTGTTGGCATAACTTAACATACTGCTGACATAACATAACTGGAAGAGGTCATCTTAAAAACATGAACCGTTATAAACCAGTGCTCATATTTATTTTACTTAATGTTTAATGGTGGGTAAATGTGCAATTAATAATGCCACAATAATATACTCCTATCCAGGTCCAACTTAAGTAATAATTATTTCTTCCTCAGAAGCTCTCATTGTACCAACCCAGTACAAGTAAACACTTTATTTCCTGACATAAATACTAGTAGTTTTATATTAAATAAATGGAGTTGTTTATGCTGAGTCTAAGATAACAGTGTCATGTAATTTAATTCTCTCACTTCTTCAGGTGTCAGGCTGGTTGGAGGTTCTCGCTGCTCTGGGAGGTTGGAGATACTTCATAATCAGACGTGGATGTCAGTGTGTGAGTCTGCCTTTGACCAGCAGGATGCAGAGGTTGTGTGTAGAGAGCTGGACTGTGGGGCTCCTGTACAGGTGCTGGGAGCTGCTGCTTTTGGCAAAGGAGACACTCAGATGTGGACACAAGAGATTCAGTGCAGAGGAAATGAATCTCAGATTTACTTCTGTCCAGTATTATCAATGAAGCATGACTGTTCTAGTGATGATCACCAGGAGCTTCTGTGTGCTGGTAAGAGTTGGATTAGTATGAGAGTAATCAGTAGTTTAATTTGGGTTGTATGAGACCTGTGTAAAAACACTGGATGGGCCCCCACCACCCTAATATCTTCCAATAATTCACTAATATACATAACAAATAACAGTGTAATATTGTGTTCTACTGTCTGGGGCAAGTTGGAGTTTTTAAGCAGCTGGCAGAAATCAGTAAAATCCAGCATTTATGTAAGTATGTAAAAGTATTAGAAGAGTGTCTCATCTTCTGTATTTCCCTCTATTTTAGATGTAACGAATGTAAGGTTGGTTGATGGTCGCAGTCGCTGTGCTGGTAGAGTGGAGGTTCATCATAGAGGTCAGTGGGGAACAGTGTGTGATGATGACTGGGATATGACTGATGCTGCAGTGGTGTGTAGAGAGCTGGACTGTGGAGAACCTGTAGATACTCTGAGTGGTGCTCATTTTGGACAAGGATCAGGACCAATCTGGATGAGTGCTGCATTATGTACAGGAACAGAGTCAACCCTGAAGAACTGTGGGTCAGTAGGGTGGAATAAACCTTTCTGTACTCATGATAAGGATGCTGGTGTCATCTGTTCAGGTGAATAACACTAAACCCTCAAAGCATGCCACACTTTCGAACCCTTTTCTCTTGATTTATATGTAAAAAAAAATACATATGTTATCTCTCTCTCTCTCTCTCTCTCTCTCTCTCTCTCTCTCTCTCTCTCTCTCTCTCTCTCTCTCTCTCTCTCTCTCTCTCTCTCTCTCTCTCTCTCTCTCTCTCTCTCTCAATTCAATTCAATATGTGCTTTATTGGCATGACAATTATTACAGTGTATTGCCAAAGCAGAGTGTTTACATTGAATGTAAAACAGATATGTATGCAACAGAAACATGCATGTATATACATAATAAAAAAAGCAGGACAAATAATTAACATTTTAGAATTCTAAGAACAATTTAAAATTCAATTCAATTTAAAACACAATGTGTGTGTGTGTGTGTGTGTGTGTGTGTGTGTGTGTGTGTGTGTGTGTGTGTGTGTGTGTGTGTGTGTGTGTGTGTGATGTGTGCACCTGGTATTCATCACGTTGTGGGGACCAAATGCCCCCACAAGGATAGGAATACCAGTAGATTTTGACCTTGTGGGGACATTTCTCAGGTCCCCATGAGGAAACAGGCTTATAAATCATGCACAATGAGTTTTTTTGATAAAGTAAAAGAATGCACAATCTCCTGTGAGGGCTAGGTTTAGGTGTAGGGCCATAGAGAATACGGTTTGTACAGTATGAAAACCATTACGCCTATGGAATGTCCCCATAAAACATGTAAACTCAACATGTGTGTGTGTGTGTGTGTGTGTGTGTGTGTGTGTGTGTGCGTGTATGTGTATGTGTGTATGTGTATGTGGCGGGCGCATCACTGATTTGTTGACTCCTCCCTCTTTTTGTGATAGGCATCAATGTATCTTGCTGCTAGTAAGATACAATTTTGTTTTTCACTTAATAAATATTGAAGTTGTGTTTTCTTGTTTAACATTTTAAAGTCAGGGCAAAGTGTTTCAAATTTTGGATAAAATTTTGTTCTAATTTCTTGATAGTTTGGACTGCTGGTGAGGAAGTGTTGCTCTGTCTCCACTTCCCCATGATTACAGTATGGGCAGATGCGGCTCTCTTTGGGCAGCCAGTGCTGTCGATATCTGCCCGTCTCTAGACAGAGTATGATTGCTCAGTCAGTACCTCGTCATTTGTCTTCTTAATTTACAGTTTTTCACTGTACTCAGATAATCTGCAGTTAAGTATCTCTATGTAGAGCCAAATAACAATCAAGTTTACTTTGCTTTTCTGTAATTTCATTCCAACAGGATAGATAATTTTCTTTTTGTGCTTTTATAATTTGGTTGGGCTGAATTTTGTGAATGGATATTTCATTGTCCTGATTCTGGATATTGTTATTCATGTTAGTTTGTTTTTGCAGCTGCAGGAGCATCTGAATCAGGTGACTTTTTTCAGGGTTCGTTTCATGGTTTTTAAGGGCTTTAAAATGGTAAGAGTTGGGGTCACCCATTTTTTGGTGTTTCAAAAATTTGATGGCTCGTTTCTCAATGCGCATTAGTAGAGGGTATTGGCCTAATTCTGCCCTGCATGTTGTTCGGTGTGTTCCTCTGTACTCTGAGAATCCTCTTACAGAACTCAGTATGCAGAGCTTCAATTGGATTTTTGTCCCATTTTTCAAATTCGTAATTTAGGAGAGGACCCCATACTTCTCTGCCATATAATGCAATAGGTTCTATGACTGATTGAAATATTTTGAGCCAGATTCTAACTGGTATTTCAATTTGGATAGCTTTTTTGATGGCATAAAAGGCCCTTCTTGCTTTCTCCTTCATTTTATTCACAGCCAAATTAAGCTTACCAGTTGAACTTATTTTCACCCCAAGGTATGTGTAGTTTGGGGCATATTCAATTTTGGTCATACCAAGGGTGAAATTGTATCTCTTTCCCTGAAATGTGGGTCTTTTCTGGAATGTTATTACTTTAGTTTTGTCAGGATTAATAGCCAGGTCTGACAAAACTTGTTCAGAATGTCTAGGTTCTGCTGTAGACCCTCTTCTGTTGGAGACAGCAGAACCAGATCATCTGCAAACAACAAGAACTTTATGTTGCAGTCATGTAGTGTGAGGCCAAGTGCTGTTGACTGTTCGAGGAGTTTCGCTAAATTCATTGATGTAAATATTGAAGAGGGTCAGTGATAGTGGTCAGCCCTGCCTCACACCTCGTTTTTGAGTGAAGAACTCTGTTTGTTTATTTCCAATTTTTATTGAACACTGATTTTTTGAATACATTGTTTTAATAATATTGTATGTTTTACCCCCAATATGATTTTCTCTCTCTCTCCCCCTCTCCCCCCCCCTCTCTCTCTCTCTCTCTCTCTCTCTCTCTCTCTATCTATCTATATGCATGTCTGATTTAAACAAAACAGTATTGTTCTTATAATTAATTACCACTTAAGTTTTAGACATTCTGGAAAACATAAAAATCTACAGTGATTGTTTTACTGCATTTACACAATTACAAATAAATAATTCACCCAAAAATTACTATTGAAGATCATTCATCATCATATTATCACCATGATGTTGTTCAAAACGTATTTTTAACAGAGTGCACTACATTTACCGGAAAATGGTTTTCAATTTTACAAAAATCATAATAAGGTCCAGCGACCCTTTACATATGTAAACGTTTAGGAAACGGTTCAATGAGTGTTTAAATTTTTTTTTTGCCACATCAGAACCAGCTCAACTAATGTTCACAAAGAAGTGTTTTGTTTTTTTTAAGCAGGCTCTATTTTTATTGTATGCAATACAAACAGGTCATACACACTCCAGACTTGCTGCTGGATCTCATATGTGTGCTGGGAGGTTAGAGATACTTCATAATCAGACGTGGATGTCAGTGTGTGACGCTGCCTTTGACCAGCAGGATGCAGAGGTTGTGTGTAGAGAGCTGGACTGTGGGGCTCCTGTACAGGTGCTGGGAACAGCTGCTTTTGGCAAAGGAGACGCTCAGATGTGGACACAAGAGATTCAGTGCAGAGGAAATGAATCTCAGATTTCATTTTGTTCCTTATCATCATACAATCACAGATGCACCAGTGACAATATTGTGGCCTTGATATGTTCTGGTAAAATATCAATATTCAGTGTCTCTTCATTTAAAGTTGATACACTTTGTCTTCTGCTTCAGCAACATTATACTGTATTTTAACTTTTTTATTCAGGTTACACAGAGGCCAAACTGATAAACAGTTCAGACTCATGTTCTGGTAGAGTGGAGCTTCAGTTACTCAATGAATGGGGCACAGTGTGTGATGCATGCTGGGATATGAGAGCTGCCAGTGTCCTCTGTAGACAGCTAAATTGTGGGGTTGCTGTGTCTGTTGTGGGATCAGACTGGTTTGGAGAGGGAAGTGGTGAAATCTGGGCTGATGTGTTTGATTGTGACGGGAATGAAACAAAACTCTCAGAATGTTCCATCTCTTCATGGAGTCGAGCTGAATGTTCTCATAGACGAGATGTTGGAGTCATCTGCTCTGGTGAGAGGATATTATAAAAAGAATGTTAAATACATAAATTACCTTAAAATACATTTGAATAAAAATGTCACATCTTCTCTTCAGATTCTTCTCTTGCTCTTCATGATGGTCTGGTGCGGTTGTCTGGAGAGAGACAGTGTGAGGGGGAGGTGGAAGTTTTCATCCATCAGGTCTGGAGGAGAGTTCTGCTGGACTCCTGGAGTCTCACTGAATCCTCTGTGGTCTGCAGACAGCTGGGCTGTGGCTCTGTGCTGAACTTTTACAGCTCCTCTTCATCCAGTCCTGAACACAGTCATGAGTGTGTGACGGGCTTCCAGTGCTCTGGGAGTGAAGCTCATCTGGGGAACTGCAGCTCTCCACAAACTCTCAACTGCAGCTCCACACAACAGCTGTCAATCACCTGCCTTGGTGAGAACAACAACATCTGGACAGATTCTCTAGTTGTAAATGAGGAATAATGTGTTTTTCTTTCTCTGAATGTCAGGTCGTAGGTCCATCAGGCTGGTGGGTTCTGGGGGAGACTGTGCAGGGAGGCTGGAGGTTTTTCACAGCGGCTCATGGGGGACAGTGTGTGATGACTCCTGGGATATTAAAGATGCCCATGTGGTGTGCAGACAGCTGCAGTGTGGAGTGGCCCTCAGTAACCAGCAGGTACCAGCCTGGTTTGGTCCTGGTTCTGGACCCATATGGCTGGATGAGGTGGAGTGTGAGGGGAATGAGACGTCCCTGTGGAGCTGCTCTTCTCCAGGCTGGGGAAAACATGACTGTAATCACAAGGAGGATGTAGGAGTTGTATGCTCAGGTAAACAATATAATGCAGGATTTTGTTTTCAGTAAACTTAACATTTACTGAAAAATATACATTTTAACAGCACATTTCTGTGTGCATGATACCCATTAATGTTGGGATTTTAAAATTACATTTCTTTTCATTTCCATTTGCATTTAGAGTTTAAAGAGATCAGGTTAACTGAAGGCTGTGAAGGGAATTTGGAGGTTTTCTACAATGGATCCTGGGGAAATGTGTGCTGGAACCAGATGGACAGAGACACAGTGAGTCTGATCTGTCAAGAGCTGAACTGTGGAAGATCTGGTGTTTTGTCTGATTCTGCACCAAGAGTGGAATCAGCTCGTAACTGGCTGGATAAAGTGAAATGTCGACCACATGATTCAAATCTGTGGCAGTGTCCATCTTCAACCTGGGGACAGAATGACTGCAATGAAAATGAAGTCACCAAAATCACCTGCTCAGGTAAGACTGATGCACTTTCCAAAACTGAAAAATTACATGTGCAATAGATGATAAGATATTGATACTGGTTTACATTTAATGAACTGATTATAGAAAAGAAAAGTCATGAGTCACCTCGAAGCTATCTGACATGCTCCACATCTCCCCACCAGAGACAGTCTACCGGTAAGTTTCTTTGAGGAAAAAGAACAGTATAACAGCCTATGCAATATATGTATGTAATTTTGTTCTGGGCAGTCCCTCCAGGATTTTGTTGTAGTAATTTCCAGAAAATTGCAAAAAAAAAATTTTTTTAGCACATTTGCTGTTGTTATTTCATTAATATTAACAGCACTATAATAAAGCTTAGATCCAATACTAAAAATGTACCAAAATTGTTGGTGATTTGTTCAGCATGCATGAGTAGTGTCTGGCACTCTTTCCAATAACAAAACTTTAAAAGGTGGTGATGTAACTGTTTCATGTCAAAAAATGTATACATGCATACATTTGTTGATTTTGCATTGGATCAAAAAAAAAACTTGAAGGGAGTGTCTGGGGACACCAGCCGGGTTTCATCTCTACGTACTGTATACACCTAACCACACACATACAGTACTCCTTACAAGTACTGCTGTTCTGACAGTGCTATGTTTAGCAATTAAGGTGTTGTTCTGTGTGTGTGTTTTTTAGATCATGTTCCCCTCAGACTGAGTGGAGGGGAGAGCCTGTGCTCTGGGAGGCTGGAGGTGTATCATAACGCTGTGTGGGGCTCAGTCTGTGATGATCAGTGGGACATCAGCGATGCTCAGGTGGTCTGCAGGCAGCTGGGTTGTGGAGCAGCACTGAGGGCTGATGGGAATTCAGTCTTTGGTGCTGGTGAAGGTGTTGTGTGGCTGAACAGAGTCGAGTGCAGAGGGAATGAGATTCACCTGTGGGACTGTCCTCTCTCCCTGAATAACCACACTGATTGCTCACATAAAGAGCATGCTGGACTCACTTGTGCATGTCAGAGCAAACACTGAGAAATATTATTCATCTTTTTATGTATTCAAGACAACCCTGATTTTGAATGTGTCTGTGTGTGTTTTGCCAGATTTGTCAGTTTCCACTACGCTTGCCACAACAGCATCAGCTTCTCCTCCAGTGCGCTCAACATCAGTCTCTCCTCCACAAACTCCTCCAGCAGCGTCTCTCTCTGTCTTCCCAGTGCTTGTGATTGTACTGGGAGTTGTGCTCTTCCTGCTCTTAGTGCCACTGCTTATACTGATTCAGCAGAACAGAGTGATGAGGAGAGGTAGGAGAGATCCAGAGACTGTCATATTGTGTCTTATTCAATGTGTGATCAGTCATGTGTTGTGAACTGACAACAGGTTTGTCTGTCTACACTCACAGCTCTCTCTAAGAGGAGACACAGGATGACGACTGAGGCCGTTTATGAGGAGATTCATCACAAGCCCACAAATAAATATTCTGGGTATGAAGATGCTGATAAGCTTATTTCAGGTTAGAGGGCTCAAGTATAACAATGTTACTTACCAGTTACATACAAAAACACGTATGTCAAAATCATTTTTAATAATTACAACTTTTACATTTTGTAGCACAATCTGCAGCAGGAGTCCCACCTGACTACTATAATGAAGTTGCCACTATGAAAGGCCCATCTGGTCAGCAAGGTTTGTAACTGTTCACAGGATTTCATCTAATTAAACTATTTGGCTATTTAACAGTACACTTTATCTATGCTATTTTTTTCTTTGCTACTGCATAATTTTAAAGAGGAACAAATGAGACGAGAGGATTATGATGATGTGATCACTGCTGGACTGAGACATTGTGCTACAGGTTTATATCTTTTAATTATCTCTACAGATTTTAACACTTTTTATATGCATTCTAATTACACGTATGTACAGTTTTGGTTTCAAAATCCAACATTTTGTACTTCTAATGAATGCATTTCATTTTCTATTTTTGTTGTAGATAAATTAGCAGGAAACTATGATGTTGTCATTGTACAACAGTTCTCCAATGTTAAAACAGGTGTGGGTTTTATATATTTTTCTAAATTATATTGACTTAATCATTATCATATTAACATTTGTATTTAATACACTATAGTGTATTTTGAAGTGCTGTGTACAATTTTGTTCATGTAATTAATGACTAACATGTTTATATCAGAGGGGGGTCTGGAGGAATATGATGATGTGATGAATGTCAGCGAAGATGTGCGAGATCTGTTTGGTAGGTTATTTTGACCCGTTTACCTCACACTAAATATGTCTAGATTTCATAACTAAAAAATATAATGCATTGCAAACATTAATGTGCTAATTATGTTACTTTATTAGGCATGTACTGACACATAAACCTGCTCTTGTTTTCTAACAGCAGGCTATGATTATTTGAGGGAGGAGCCAGAAAAACAGGGAGGGACTGTTTGAAACAGTGACCTCCTCACAACCACCACATCCTCACATCATATTACAGCTTTTAAGTGATCTACATGCTGCATACTATTAAGTTGGAATCCACCATTGTTTGGTAACATTGAATTCTGGAATGTACTAAATCAAATTTATTAGCCAAAGTTTGCTATTGTTACAGTTATTAGACATTATTAGTCCATTAACTATTTTATTATTTTAAACATATGAGTGCAAAATATGTTTTGAGTTTTTTATTTCATTCCTGAAAATGCAACTCTTTATTAATTAATTATCTTTTTTTTTCTTTTTTCAAAATGTATTTCCTGTTATAATGTTGTGTAAAGTAGTGAAAGTTTCATATTGATTGTCTGTTTTGAGTTCACAATACAGTGATTCCATAAAATATGTATTATTACTGTACTCACAAATTCATTTGCAATATTATAAAAGCATTTAAACAACACCTGTAGTGCTCCTGGTTAGAATGTAAAGAAAAAACATCAATGGTTTTCCGAAGTTGCCCATTTTTAACTGTTACATATCACACTTTGTTAGAATCTGTAATGAGTAAAGGTTTAATTTTAATCTGTGTCTGTGTACTTAATGCCAGAGTTGTTGTTAGTGTTTGTTAACATTAGTTAGTAATTAGTGTTTGTCTCTCTTCTCAGGTGACATGTAGGTAAATGTCCATAAATGTCATGACATTACTCACATAAGTTACTTTTGTAGTTTACAGGCATAAGGTCGCCACTATGGTTTCTGGGCCCCCTGAGCAGCATATTGACTTGGGTCCCCTTCTGTAGAAATTATGTTCTGAAATGTTTTACTCAAAAAAGTTGAACTCAAAATTTAGATTACATTTGGTAGCGGGATTTAGTGTAAAAAAAAAAATTTCAGTTGGTCAGAAGAAAAATGGTTCGCTTACTTGCTTGTTGAAAAGTGAAACATCTTCTTTTGGACATATTTCCAAGACTTACTATCTGTAATTCCTAAGTACAGTGAATATCCACACTAGTGCCTTAACTGAGATTAGATTCATCCACGCCCTGAAGCCTTGGCCATCCACAACCCACTTATAAAAGGATAATTCCGCAAATAACTACAATTGCAGGTTTCAAAAAGAGATGGCGGCAAAGAGGCAAACCTTGATTTGATTTCAAACTTTTGATTTGAGTACATTGATAAGATGGCAAAAGCTCTGGCCTACATTGTACAACACTTGGAAAAGATGAATTTATAGTACAAAGTGATTTAGCAGAAATGGAGCACACTGACTCTCTCTGCTGGTCACAAGGAAAACTACATGCTTATCTTCACTGAAAGAGAGTTTTGGTTTTTGTGGGCCATCTGAAACCACTTGTGGAATAAGGTAAATTTCAAATCAGTTACAGAAATTATTTATATCATTTTTACATAAAATATTTGTACATAATATTTTTTGCTAAATATTTGTTAAACTATTTTAATGATATTTACTCATATTATTATTAAAAAATTTACAGAGTTGAGTTTATTACATGTTAATAGGCATGTTATAGGCATTTTTAGGACATACGGTTAGTTATCAGTGCTTTTATCTCATCTCTGCAGGTGTTGGGCTTTGATGCTGTAAATAAACCGGAGAGTTTCCTGTCTCCTGTAAGTCTCTCTCTCTCTCTCTCTCTCTCTCTCTCTCTCTCTCTCTCTCTCTCTCTCTCTATATATATATATATATATATATATATATATATATATATATATAAATATATAAATATAAACATATATATATACACACACTTGTGTGTGTGTGTGTGTGTGTGTGCTTCCACTCAGTGAGGCTGCTTGATGTATGGGGAGGAGGAGTGACAGTTGTAATATATATGGAGAAAAAGAGAAAAGCGTCCTCTGATTTGTCAGTGAAGTTGTTTGATGATTTCCTCTGTTGTGTCTAATAAGGTAGTAGCGAGTGTGATTGGAGGGTGTTGGGCCTCTTTCTCTCTCATTAAGAGGATGCCTGTACTTCTGTATCATCAGTGCGGAGAAGCTTGTACTGGGTGTTGAGTTAATTGTGATGAAGATGATGAAAAGGTGCCTGACACTCATTGTACTATCTTCAGTTGTAATACTCATCACAAGGAATAAAAGAGATTAAGTTACTTTTTAGTATTTTTTTCTGTCTTAGCTTAATTAAGCTAAAAGTGTAGCCTATAGCTAAAGTGATTAAAGTTAGAAACTTGTGTTTTATTTTTCCAGTTGTCCCACTTTATTACCACATGCAATATTTGTTTTTCTTCCTCTTCTACTCTAATTCTCATTCCATCATGTTTCTGTGAAGCTCAATATTTAGACCGTGTAAATTTGAGGTTGGTTGGTGGTCACAGTCGCTGTGCCGGTACAGTGGAGATTCTTCATAATATAGGTTGTTGTTTTTATCTGTAAATTAAGATTTCTTTGTTTGTTTTTTGTTGTTTATTTTGTTTATTTGTATTGTCTAATTTATGTCCAACATCACCATCACATAAAAACAACTGTTCACATGACAGTGATGTTGGACTGATGTGTGCAGGTTTGAATTTCCTTTAATTGAGTAGAATCCTTTTTAAAATGTATGTGTTTTTGTCATTCAACTTTTTGCCATCTGAATCTTTCTTTCTGCCTTTCAATATTTCTTTGTCTCATTTACTCTGTTCAATATACAGACCATGTAAAAGTGAGGTTAGTTGATGGTCACAGTCGCTGTGCTGGTAGAGTGGAAGTTCATCACAGAGGTCAGTGGGGAACAGTGTGTGGTGATGGCTGGGATTTGGTTGATGCTGCAGTGGTGTGTAGAGAGCTGGACTGTGGAGAACCTGTAGATGCTCTGGGTGATGGTCATTTTGGACCAGTATCAGGACCAATCTGGATGAATTTTGTCATGTGTACTGGATCAGAATCTAGATTGAAGAATTGTGGATCAATCACTGACTCACTATTTCAGTGATTTATTTTTTCCCCCCAACTGAATGACCTTTTCATTGTCTTTATGGAGGAAAATGTTGAAATTTTCATTATGCTGATATTTAATATGTCTCCTCTTAATTTATTGTTGATAAAGGAAAACTTTGTTGCCTACAGTGGTTGTTAATAGAAGGTAAATTCTCAGTATCTCTCATCAGTCAGACCTCAGTCTATTATGAAGCACTATTATGTTGCTTTGTCTAATTACAGGCTTTTCCCCAAAACATTTTACACCAATAAAATGTCAGTTTGATCAGAAATAAAGTCATTAAGAGTCATTATTATGAGAAAAACGGTTGAACAATGAGACGCTCTCCTAACACAAGGACAAGACACTTATCAGTTTGTTTCTGGAATAAATGGTTTGCTGCCATCTGTTGGAGACTAACGCATTGCAGTATAAAACGCATATTGCAGCCTGTCCTTAGAATAAATAGTGTTTTGCTGCCATCTTGTGGTTGAGTAACACATTGCTACATTCAACGTACAAGCTCATGTACTTTGTAGTTGATGTGTAGTGAATGGAAGCAGTTTATTTACAGTTAGACATTGATTTGTGTGCCTTTTTTTAAATCAATAAATATTAAAATTGAATGGGCAATTATAAAATATAATAATAGGAATAATAATAATTAGTATTATTACTATTATTATTATTATGCTAGAAAATGTAAGAGGGATGCAAATTTGTTTAATGATTGCAGTCAACACTATAAATTGAGAAAATTAAATAAGATTACTTGTTTACTTATGTTATAAATTGTTATTTGCAGGGTGTCAAAATTATTAAGGAATTTTAATTTATTTATTGTAAGAGTGAAATACATGTTTAAAAAGAGCCCGTCAGTCTCTATTTCTCAGCAGGTGTTGATGCTTTAAATATCCTGGAGTGCTTCCTCTCTGAAATCTTTAATGTCTCCTGTATGATGTGTTACTATTTTTGGCCTCTGGCAGATGTGTGTGCACAAGCTCAGTGAAGTGTCTCGATACAGAGGAGGAGGAGTCCTTTTCTGCGCTGACGTTCTATTGATAAATATGGTGAAAATCAGAAATGCTTCCTCTGATTTGTCACATAAGTTGTTTGATGATTTCCTCTGTTGTGTCTAATAAGGTAACAGTGAGTGTCATTGGCAGCTGTGAGTCTCTCTCTCTCTTTAGGGGGCTGACAGGAGCCAGTTTCTTCAGTGTGTTTGAGGGAGCAGAGGAGAAACTTGTGCTACCTTCTGAGCTGATGGAATAGTGGCTCGAGCAGGAGGAGATGATGGAGAGCTGTCTGATGCTGATGATTCTGGTAAAACTCATCACTGCTGGTAAGTTTATACATTGGGTCAAGGAGGACAACAATCTTAATTCAAGCATTTTTAAGCACTTATATCATGATGCTGCTGACTGATTTCTAACACGCATTCGATTATGTTCATCTCCCTTTTTATTCAACTATTGCTCTAATAGACAGTGTCAGTGTGAGGTTGACTGGTGGCCACAGTCACTGTGCTGGAACAGTGGAGGTCATTCATAATAGTCGGTGGGGAACAGTGTGTGATGATGACTGGGATTTGGCTGATGCTGCAGTGGTGTGTAGAGAGCTTGACTGTGGAGAACCTGTAGATGCTCTGGGTGATGCTCATTTTAGATTAGGATCAGGACCAATATGGATGAATTTTGTCATGTGTACTGGATCAGAGTCCACACTGAAGAACTGTGGGTCATCAGGATGGGGTAATCATAATTGCGATCATAGTAAAGATGCTGGAGTCATCTGCTCAGGTGAGCGATTCCAAATGACTAATTTCAAAGCTGAAAATCCTTCACACTACAATAAAGCTACTCTAAAATAGATTCTAATCTTGGTCATTAAAAAAAAAAAAAATCTGTACCTTCTAGAAACGTCTAATAGAACATCACTTCCATGTGCACTTGCATTCCACAAAATGTTTAAACTCATAGTTTACTGTTTACTGTGTCTCACTTAAAAGCATTGGTTTTTGTGAATGAATAATATATCAGCACTGTAAACAAAATCTGTAGAAATTACAGTATTACTGGCAGCTGGTTGCCAGTAACTTACTGTAGATTTAAATTTATGCTATTTACTGGCAACAGTTTGTTCAAAGTTAATTGAACATTAAACATTAACAAGTCTTTATCTTTACAGAATAAAACTAAAATAACAGCCTCATGCAAAGCATTCTGGGAACCAAAATCTGAAGGAAAAAACAGAAAAAGGTTGATGAAGGTTTCTGGTTCCCAGAATGCTTTGCAGTACGTTGTTATTTTATAGTTTTATTCTGTAAAGACAAAGACTTGTTAATGTTTAATGTTCATTTAACTTTGAACAAACTGTTGCCAGTAAATAACATAAATTAAAAATCTACAGTAAGTTACTGGCAACCAGCTGCAGAACTACAGCAAATTTTTTACAGTGAGCATATTTGCTTTTCCATACTTTGTCTCTTTTTTTGGTGATCTTTATTCGTTTATTTATTTATTTATTTATTGGTAGTGGGTCTGTATTACAAAACATTTTTGTTTCTAAAAGGATTTCTATTTAAGTGGTAAGAATTCCACTTTTGTATTTATGGTTAAACCTTTTCTTTACATTTTATAAAATTATTATCATTTCTGCAAATATTTTCTAACATTTTTTTTCAGGATTGTTTTTTTTAATCTCTGTAAAATATTTTCTATTAATATTGTTTTTGTTGTTGGTAACAATTGTTTAAATGATCTGTGTTCTTTCAGAAGTCAGGCTGGTTGGAGGTTCTCGCTGCTCTGGGAGGTTAGAGATACTTCATGGTCACACGTGGATGTCAGTGTGTGACGCTGTCTTTGACCAGCAGGATGCAGAGGTTGTGTGTAGAGAGCTGGACTGTGGGGCTCCTGTACAGGTGCTGGGAGCAGCTTCTTTTGACAAAGGAGACACTCAGATGTGGACACAAGAGATTCAGTGCAGAGGAAATGAATCTCAGATTCACCTCTGTCCAACATCACCAACACACAACAATTGTTCACCTAAATACATCGTTGGAGTAGTGTGTGCAGGTACTACTTTAGATTCAAATCTCTAGATGTCATGAATAAAGCATCTACAGTACAGGTATTCTCCATTAACTTTGATAAAATATTTTTCCTCTTGGTCTTTCTATCAAAATATTCACATAAATGCAAACTTTATTTACAATAATTGAAAGACAAATTATTATTCTAAAAGTTATTGGCACCCTTCATTTAATACTCTGTGCAAACTCCCTATGCCAAGATAGCATCTCTTTGCCAAGACAAGTCTTTTCTTATAATGTGTAATAAGTTTGGAGAATACATTGCAGTGGATCTGAGACAGTTCCTTCATATGCAATTTCTTCAGATTCAGAGGTCCATGCATGTGGAAACTCTCCTTTAGCTTATTCCACAGGTTTTGTAGCGGGTTTGTGTCTATCAAACCCAATACTATCAAAGCTCCAAAACAAGTTGTAGGCATGTAGATCATGTCTGATCATAGTTTTGCAGACTTTCTGACACCAAGATCGAAGTAATATTGCAGTTTTCCAGCTGCAATCTTTGGAACACATTCTTCTTGTTAACATTTTTTAGTTGATCCAAACCTTTTAATTATTTTCATTACAGTGGAAATGGTCATTCTGAATTAGCTACTTGATCTATGGGACTCAACAGCCTTTGTAACACATAATTACTGTTTTCAGTCGTACGTATAGTGATGGACGACTAAATCATTTTGGCCAGTGAAACAATAAGTTTTCCGAATCACCCAGGTGAACTTAAGAGTGTGCTATATTAATGCATATATAATACAGGTAGATTTGTACTTATAAGAATTTAAATTTTAACAAATTAATTTACTAAATATTTTAATTGTCAATTTTAGTTCAATTGGAGTTTAGATTTGATATTATTTTGAATAAAAGACTAAGAGAATAAACAGCAAAGATTTTTTTTTTTTTTTTCACAGACTGTTTTACTTACCAAGGGTGCTAATGGAAGGTGCTTTTGATTGTTTTATCTTAATGATTTTTTCTTTGGAATGTTTTTTCATCTCTCATTCTTTCTGTTCAATATTTAGAGCGTGTGAATGTGAGGTTGGTTGGTGGTCACAGTCGCTGTGCAGGTACAGTGGAGCTTCTTCATAGAGGTCAGTGGGGAACACTGTGTAGTGATTTCTGGGATTTGGCTGATGCTACAGTGGTGTGTAGAGAACTGGACTGTGGAGAACCTTTAGATGCTCTGTATGGTGCTCATTTTCGATCAGGATCAGTCTGGATGAATGCTATCATGTGTACTGGATCAGAATCCACACTTAAAAACTGTGGGATGTTAGGACAAGGTAGTCAAAGCTGTGGTCATAGTGGAGATGCTGGAGTCATCTGCTCAGGTAAACTGCTTCAAACTTGTCCTCACTGATAAACCACCTTCCTTAACTCAGCCTCTCAATAATATATTTAAAAATTGTTTACTTTCAGTTTTTTAACAATTTGAAACTTATTGCAAAGTGTTAACACTGTTTCTTGTTCTTCAGAAGTCAGGCTGGTTGGAGGATCTCGTTGCTCTGGGAGGGTAGAGATACTTCATGATCAGACGTGGATGTCAGTGTGTGATGCTGCCTTTGACCAGCAGGATGCAGAGGTTGTGTGTAGAGAGCTGGACTGTGGGGCTCCTGTACAGGTGCTGGGAACAGCTGCTTTTGGCAAAGGAGATGCTCAGATGTGGACACAAGAGATTCAGTGCAGAGGAAATGAATCTCAGATTCACTTCTGTCCAACATCACCATCACATGAAAACAACTGTTCTCATGACAGCGATATTGGACTGGTGTGTGCAGGTTGGAATATATTTGCTTTGAGTGAAATATTTTTTTTAAAGTGAAGTTTTATTTTATATCTGTGTTTTAAGTCTCAATATTTATTTCTCTCTGTCTTCTGTTGTCTCTTCATCCACCATTCACTCTGTTCAATATTTAGACAATGTGAATGTGAGGTTGGTTGGTGGTCACAATCGCTGTGCTGGTAGAGTGGAAGTTCTTCATAGAGGTCAGTGGGGAACAGTGTGCGATCATGGCTGGGATTTGGCAGAAGCTATAGTGGTGTGTAGAGAGCTGGACTGTGGAGAACCTGTAGATGGTCTGGGTGATGCCCATTTTGGATCAGGATCAGGATCAGTCTGGATGAGTGCAATCATGTGTATTGGATCAGAATCTACATTAAAGAACTGTGGGTCATTAGGACAAGGTAGTCAAGGCTGTGGTCGTAGTGGAGATGCTGGAGTCATCTGCTCAGGTAAACTGCTTTAAACCTGTCCTCACTGATAAACCACCTGCCTTAACTCTAATATAAGCATCAAATATACATAATTTAATATATATTGAAGTTAAATTTGTAATCATTAGGTTTCATGAACTAACAAAAACATCATATTTCTACAGTGGATTATTTAATAATATGTTTAATAATTGTATTATTTATTTTACAATTAATTTTTTTTTACCGTAGGTCAATGTTTTTCTACATTTTCTTTTACATATGACTGAATAAATTAACATAAAAGAATTTATGAACAAGCCTGAACTAAAATGAAAGTTTGTATTTTATTAATCATTAACTTAGATCAACAAATGGTTTAAAATAATGTTATTACGGTTGTGATACAGTACATAAAGAATTATGTTAACAAATTGAACCTTATCAAAAAGTGTCACTAATGTTTCTTTTTCTTCTATTTCTTCAGAAGTCAGGCTGGTTGGAGGTTCTCGCTGCTCTGGGAGGTTAGAGATACTTCATAATCAGACGTGGATGTCAGTGTGTGACGCTGCCTTTGACCAGCAGGATGCAGAGGTTGTGTGTAGAGAGCTGGACTGTGGGGCTCCTGTACAGGTGCTGGGAACAGCTGCTTTTGGCAAAGGAGATGCTCAGATGTGGACACAAGAGATTCAGTGTAGAGGAAATGAATCTCAGATTCACCTCTGTCCAACATCACCATCACATGAAAACAACTGTTCTCATGACAGTGATGTTGGACTGGTGTGTGCAGGTTGGAATTAATTTCTTAATAAATTTGTTTTTAAAATGTATAGTTTGTTTGTTTTTTGGTAATTTTGGTAATCTCAACTTTTCTCTCTGTCCTGCAATATTTCTTTGTCTGATTATCTTTGTTCAATATACAGACCGTGTGAATGTGAGGTTGGTTGGTGGTCACAGTCGATGTGCTGGTAGAGTGGAGGTTTTTCGTAGAGATCTGTGGGTAACAGTGTGTGATGATAGCTGGGATTTGGCTGATGCTGCAGTGGTGTGTAGAGAACTGGACTGTGGAGAACCTGTAGATGCTCTGGGTCGTGCTCATTTTGGACCAGGATCGGGACAAATCTGGATGAATTATATCATGTGCACTGGATCAGAGTCCACACTGAAGAACTGTGCATCAGGAGGATGGGGTAAACATGAATGTGAACATAGTAAAAATGTTGGAGTCATTTGTTCAGGTGAATGAGACTGAATTTCAAAAAAATTGGGGCAAATTTACTAAACAGTCACAGCTGTCTTGTATCAGTGCAAAAAAAGCTTAATCTTATTTATTACCTATTCACAAAATAATTTACATTGAGACATTTTGCAACCAAATAGCACTTTGTCACAAAATGTGATTGAGAACTACTGCTGTATAGCATCGTCCAATGAGAATGTGGTTAAGAACAGTACCAGCATAGTATACCAGGTTCCAGGGATTTTGGGCAAAAATCTAACCTGATGTGATGTTCTTTTTGTAATTGTTAATTTTGTCTGTTGATCTAAAAATATTCAAATCTTGTATTAAATTACTCTTAATCTTGCCATTCTACATAAATAATAAAATGTTTTGTGTGGTTTTGTTTAATATGAACAGATCATAAGCATTCCAGACTTATTAACGGATCTCACCTTTGCTCTGGGAGATTAGAGATATTTCATAGGAACACATGGTACACCATGTGTGACGCTGCCTTTGACCAGCAGGATGCAGAGGTTGTGTGTAGAGAGCTGGACTGTGGGGCTCCTGTACAGGTGCTGGGAGCAGCTGCTTTTGGCAAAGGAGACACTCAGATGTGGACACAAGAGATTCAGTGCAGAGGAAATGAATCACAGATATATTTCTGTCTACATCCATCTTCAAGCGAAAACAACTGTTCCTATGACAATAATGTGGGAGTGATATGTTCTGGTTAAGTATAAATATTTGCAATTATGTATACGCAAGAGAACAATTCACTTGAGGAGCTGGATACTATTCTATTGCGATTTCCTTTTTTATTACTTCGATGCAAACACAAAAACTGCAAACCCAAAGTAATATACTTTTTTAATAAAAAGTGAAAAAAACAAAAACAAAAAAAAAACTTTTTATGTTACGTTTTATTGCCCTATTCACTTGATTCTTGTTTTAGACTTTTAAACTGTCATTTTATCTCCAGGTTACACCAATCTCAGACTGGTAAACAGTTCAAACTCTTGTTCTGGAAGAGTGGAGCTTCAGTTCCTCATTGAGTGGGGCACAGTGTGTGATGCATGCTGGGATATGAGAGCTGCCAGTGTCCTCTGTAGACAGCTGAATTGTGGGATTGCTGTGTCTGTTGTGGGATCAGACTGGTTTGGAGAGGGAAGTGGTGAAATCTGGGCTGATGTGTTTGATTGTGACGGGAATGAAACAAAACTCTCAGAATGTTCCATCTCTTCATGGAGTCGAGCTGAATGTTCTCATAGACGAGATGTTGGAGTCATCTGCTCTGGTAAACATTTTTGATGAGGAGAGTCATGAATATTAATGCTAAAAAAATTATATAGGCCTGTATATTAGGTATAAATAATTAACTACAATATCTTGTTCTACCAGTTTTGTAATATGTCAGATCTTCTCCTCAGACTCCTCTCTGGCTCTTCATGATGGTCTGGTGCGGTTGTCTGGAGAGAGACAGTGTGAGGGGGAGGTGAAAGTTTTCATCCATCAGGTCTGGAGGAGAGTTCTGCTGGACTCCTGGAGTCTCACTGAATCCTCTGTGGTCTGCAGACAGCTGGGCTGTGGCTCTGTGCTGAACTTCTACGGCTCCTCTTCAACCAGTCTTAAACACAGTCATGAGTGTGTGACGGGCTTCCAGTGCTCTGGGAGTGAAGCTCATCTGGGGAACTGCAGCTCTCCACAAACTCTTAACTGCAGCTTCACACAACAGCTGTCAATCACCTGCCTTGGTGAGAACAACAACATCTGGAAAAATTCTTCAGTTGTTCATGATCAAAAATGTGTTTTTCTTTCTCTGAATATCAGGTCGTAGGTCCATCAGGCTGGTGGGTTCTGGTGGAGACTGTGCAGGGAGGCTGGAGGTTTTTCACAGTGGCTCATGGGGGACAGTGTGTGATGACTCCTGGGATATTAAAGATGCCCATGTGGTGTGCAGACAGCTGCAGTGTGGAGTGGCCCTCAGTAACCAACAGGTACCAGCCTGGTTTGGTCCTGGTTCTGGACCCATATGGCTGGATGAGGTGGAGTGTGAGGGGAATGAGACGTCCCTGTGGAGCTGCTCTTCTCCAGGCTGGGGAAAACATGACTGTAATCACAAGGAGGATGTAGGAGTCGTGTGCTCAGGTAAAGACTATACTGCTGTAGTTTCTCATTAATTTTTAAAATTAATGTTATGTTTATAGAAATTTCAACAACGCATTCACATGTTCATGATGCCTAATAATATTTAATTACATTTTAGGATTTTAAGATTATATATATATATATATATATATAATATATACATATATATATATATATAATTTTTTTTTTTTTTTTTTTTTCTAGAGTTTAAAGACATTAGGTTAACTGAGGGCTGTGAAGGGAATGTGGAGGTTTTCTACAATGGATCCTGGGGTAATGTGTGCTGGAACCAGATGGACAGAGACACAGTGAGTCTGATCTGTCAAGAGCTGAACTGTGGAAGAGTGGGTGTTTTGTCTGCTTCTACACCAAGAGTGGGAACTGCTCCTAACTGGCTGGATGATGTGATTTGTCGACGACATGATTCATATCTCTGGCAGTGTCCATCTTTACCCTGGGGACAAAATGACTGTAATGAAGATGAAGTGGCCAAAATCACCTGCTCTGGTAAGACTGATGCATTTTACATGACTGAAATTACAAGAGTAATGCTTTACCATAATGCCTGTAATGTATATGTATAATAAATATGCATATAATATTGAATAAACTATTAACAGAACAGAAGAGTCATGAGTCTCCTCGAAACTATCTGACATGCTCCTCATCTCCCCACCAGAAACAGTGTTCAGGTAAGTTTATTTAAGAAAAAAAAAAAAGAACTTCATAAGCCTAAGTAATGCATGTACATAATTGTGTTCTTGGGGCACCAGGATGATTTAATGTATGCATACTGTATACACCTGTTCACACACACATACAGTACCCTTTTAAAGGTGCCACTGATCTGACAGATGCTTGTTGTTTTGTCTGTGTGTGTTTTAGATCATGTTCCTCTCAGACTGAGTGGAGGGGAGGGCCAGTGCTCTGGGAGGCTGGAGGTGTATCATAACGCTGTGTGGGGCTCAGTCTGTGATGATCAGTGGGACATCAGCGATGCTCAGGTGGTCTGCAGGCAGCTGGGTTGTGGAGCAGCACTGAGGGCTGATGGGAATTCAGTCTTTGGTGCTGGTGAAGGTGTTGTGTGGCTGAACATAGTCGAGTGCAGAGGGAATGAGATTCACCTGTGGGACTGTCCTCTCTCCCTGAAAAACCACACTGACTGCTCTCGCAAAGAGCACGCTGGACTCACCTGTGCAGGTCACAGCAAACACTGAGGAATATTATTAATTTGTACATAATTTTTGTATATTTAAATCAATCATTTGCATAGTTTTAATGTGTGTCTGTTTTGCCACATTTGACAGAATTGTCAGTGTCCACTACTCCTACCACAACAACATCAGCTTCTCCTCCAGTTTCTCCTCCAGTGCGCTCAACATCAGTCACTACTCTTCAAACTCCTCCATTCCCCCCAGTGCTTGTGATTGTACTGGGAGTTGTGCTCTTCCTGCTCTTTGTGCCACTGCTTATACTGATTCAGCAGAACAGAGTGATGAGGAGAGGTAGGAGAGATCCAGAGACTGTCATATTGTGTCTTATTCAGTGTGTGATCAGTTATGTGTTGTGAACTGACAGCAGGTTTGTCTGTTTGCACTCACAGCTCTCTCTAAGAGGAGACACAGGACGACGACTGAGGCCGTTTATGAGGAGATTCAGCACAGACCCACTAATAGACATGGTCTTTTCACTCAGAGAGGTGAGTTAGTGTATGTTTTGTGAAGATCAACAGGTTAATCGCTTTATTTAGAGGGGCTAATTTGTGAGACCTTCTGTGTGTTATATGATCCAAAGGAAGTGGGGATTTTGGCAGATTTGTAATTGTGAATATGTGTCTGGTGGTTCTACTTCCCTAATAACAGGAATTGTCTTTTCTGAAGAACAAAATCCTCGGTATGAAGATGCTGATAAGCTTCTATCAGGTTAGAGGTATTATGTATAAGAATGTAACCTCATACATACAAAAAACATAAGTTTGTATGCTAAATTAATTGTTAACAATTACAAGATATCTTAGCAGAGCATAAATTATATAAATCATTTAGCCCATAATTAAAATAAGGTATTATTGTTTAAAAGTTATTAATAATAATAATAATAATTTAAAGCACAATCTTCAGTAGGAATCACACCTGACTACTATAATGAAGGCACCACCAAGAAAGACCCAACAGGTCAGTACATTTCTAACTGATTACAGGATTTCACTTAATTAAATTGCCTTTTTCAATTAGCCTTTACCCCTTTGCTATTGCATAATTTAAAAGAGCAACAAATCACACCAGAGGATTATGATGATGCAATCACTGCTGGACTGAGACAACATTGTGCTCCAGGTTTATTTCTTTAATTATTTCTACAGATGTTCACACTATTTCTATGCATTCTAATTATACATATGTACTGCTTTAAAACCCAAAATTCTGTACATTCTATTAATACTTTTCATTTTCTATTATTTTGTTGTAGATGATTTATCAGAAAACTATGATGGAATCGTCCTTGTACAACAGTTCTCCAGTGTTAAATCAGGTGTGGGTTTTAAAATATACCTTTCTAGATTAGAATTATTTTTCTTTTGTTTTTCTTTAAATTATAGTGGCATAGACAATTTGTACAGTGCCTTGCGAAATTATTCAAACCCCTTCATTTTTTTCACATTTTATTTTGCTGCCTTATGTTAAACTACTTTAAATTACTTTTTTCCCCGCATCAATCTACACTCCCTACTCCATAATGGCAAAGCAAAAAAAAAAGGTTTTTAACACAGCAAATTTATTAAAAATAAAACACATTTTCAGCTGTTAGACCTTTTCTGAGAGGTGTGTGCCTTAAATCATACTCATTCAAATGAATTTGCCACAGTTTAACTCCACTCGAAGTGTAACATCTAGAAGCAATATGAATGCTCCTGCGCTAAATTTCGAGTGTCCCAGAAAAGGGTATGAATACTTATGCAACGGGATCTTTTCAGTTTTTTATTTGTAATAAATTTGCACAAATGTTGAAAACCTATTTTTTTGCTTTGCCATTATGGAGTAGGGAGTGTAGATTGATGTGGGAAAAAAGTAATTTAAAGTAGTTTAACATAAGGCAGCAACATAACAAAATGTGAAAAAAATGAAGGGGTATGAATAATTTCGCAAGGCATTGTACATGTAATTAATATTAGCCACATTTATATCAGAGGGTGTTTAGGAGGATGAAGATGCAAAATAATGTCTGAGCGACACAATTAGTACATTATTTGAAACTTTTTTCATACCGTACACTGAATCATTTTCAATCAGTGTTTGTGATCACTCTTAAAATGATCAGTTTCTCTGCTCAAGTTAGCTAATTTAAATTGAATGCAAATACTAATGTGTTCATAATACTTAAAAGTAATTAGTATATAGTATATATTGATATGTGAATTTAATCATGTTTTCTAGACTATGATGATGTGGGGAAAGAAGAAAACAGGGGGACTGTATGAACCACACCCAATACTTCAAATCCTTTTAAAGCTTTTAAAAAAGTTTGCAACCAGCAGCTTTGGCCATTTATTCAAAAAGTGTGTTGTTAACTTTACGTCCTTCAGAGGCAGTTTCTTATGAAAGCCTGTTTCCGCCACTGAATAATAAATAAAAAAGCTTATTGTGACTTATCTCAGAATTGCGTGATACAAACTCGCTGACTGACTTTTTTCTTATAATTGTTAGATATAAACTCACAATTGCAAGTTATAAAGTCAGAATTGCATGATATAAACAGAATTCTGAGAAAGACTGAGTACATTTGAGACATGTGTACAGTTAAAACACCTTAAATAACTTGCTCAGGAACCTCGAGCCATGATTTTTGCTCCACACATGTGTATATTAGGTTTTTTTTTAATTGTGGGAAATTTGAAATATGTGTCTTTCCATTCTGAAGATCTGAAGAAGTTTTTATTTTTTTTCTCCAAGGTGAGGTTTTCATTTCACCATATCCCTTCCACAATGAATAGCTTATTATTCTTTTATGATTGTTGAATGTAACATATATCATTGCAATTGTTACTCTTGGCTCTAGACATATTTTGCCATCATTGTGCCATCCAAGGTCATTTCATAATCTAGAGAAACGTGTGAGTATGCCAGTGGGGTACGGTTGAGACACAGTGTATCAACTGTACCTGGATTGGTGCCTTATTTTGTCACATGCTGTTTAGTTGTACAGTGTTATGATAGGTTAAAAGTCACATTTACACACATGCTATGCAAATTATGTTAAAACAAATAAAGAAATAAATTGTCCTTTTGTTTACTTTTTTTCTGAGATTTAATCATTTATGGATTATTTAGAAATGACAACATTATAACCAACAGCGTAAGTATTGAATGGTGTTGTACAAGTATTAATACATTTACTGTGACAATAGCCCTGTCCAAAATCGCACCCTAAACCCTTGTGGTCTTCCATGTGCATGTGCCAAGTGTGCCATTTGGGACAGGGCCAATATGGACCAAAATTGCAGCACTTCATGAAAAGTGATACCAAAACATTTTGACTCTGGTGAGTATTGCAAACCCTCATCCTGTGAGCCAAACCAAAAAAAATAGACCCTAGTCAGGGTAGCACCATACACTGTAAAACATCCGATTAAGGCCGTTAACTGAGTGGTAATTTTCAAATACAGTGAACATTCAAAATGCTAAAGTTGACTAAACTAATGAACAAATTTATTTTTAAAGTATAAGTTTGTCAAAAAATCATATCATAATAGATGTTGATATTTAGAGTGGATATTTAAGTGTTTTATGATTTACAGGCTATGTATAAAGAAAAGTGGATATTAATTATTACAGTAAAGCCTACAAATTGAAAGCATGGAACAAAATTAGTTACTAAATGCTATAGAAAAAGTTGTGTTCTTTATTTTGTCACAATTTTAAACTATTTTATTTTATTTTTTTGTAAAAAGAGAAATGGTAACAAGTCTAAAGTAAGGAGTTATCAGTGTCAGTAGCTTAGCAGGTGTTGATGCTTTAAATATCCTGGATTGCTTCCTCTCTCTGAAATCTTTGAAGTCTCCTGTATAATGTGTGACTATTTTTTGCCTCCCACTCAAGTGCATGCACACACTCTGTGAAGTGTATCAGTAAGAAAAAGGAGGCGTTCTTTTCTGCGCTGACGTTATTTTGATATATATGGTGAAAATTAGAAATGCCTCCCCTGATTTGCTACCGAAATTCTTTGATGATTTCCTCTGTTCTGTAAAAGCAAAGATGATTGGAGGGTTTTAGCTTTTTCTCTACTTAGAAGTACAAGGGTGTTTATCAGTGAAGGAGCAGAAGAGAAGCTTACACTGTGTTTGATTATTCAAACTGCAGGTAAAGCTGGAGAAGATGGTCCGGTTTCTGACACTCATTGTTCTGTCCTTAGTTGTAAAACTCGTCAGAGATGGTAAGAACCAAAAGAGATGAAGCAACATTATCTTAAGATTGTCAGGATATAATATTGATTGGTAAACTGTTTTATACTGGTTTCATGTACATTTTATACTTATTGTTATACTTATTTTGCACATTTGACTGCAGTGAAATGTAGAGAATAACGGTTTGATTAAGAGCAACAATGTTGAATGCAAATATTTGTCAAATAACCTCTCTTTCTTTCGTTTTTTCATCTCTCTGCTCATCTCTCTCATTGTTTCGATTCCAAACATACAGACAGTGTGAATGTGAGGTTGGTTGGTGGTCACAGTCGCTGTGCTGGTAGAGTGGAGGTTTTTCATAGAGGACAGTGGGGAACAGTGTGTGGTCTTTACTGGGATATGACTGATGCTGCAGTGGTGTGTAGAGAGCTAAACTGTGGAAAACCTGTAGATGCCCTATATGATGCTTACTTTGGAGCAGGATCAGGACCAATCTGGATGAGTAATACAATGTGTAGGGGAACAGAATCCACACTGAAGAGCTGTGGCTCTGTAGGATGGGGTAAACAGTACTGTCGTCATAATGACGATGTTGGAGTCATCTGCTCAGGTAAACAATTTTATTTTCTCTATTCTTCAATCCCCTAACACTCTACACTGGACGCGATTGGTTCGACAAAATACAATAGAACCTATGATGCTGTCTAAACTGGATGCAGGGCGACATGACAAATTTCTGACAGTAAACTGCTGCCGCGTTCTATTTATGACGTGCTCCCACAAAGTTCAAATGCACGGTGACCGCCAGGGGCCATGATCGGTTCACTTAGTTTTTTCATGACATATAAACTCATGGGATATTATGTTGTGGCCCCAATATATTAATTAGTGGGAATGTCATATTATGTCGTGGGCACGAGATCATTTTGTCGAGTTAACGACATCCTTAGTCTATGTCGTGTCCATGAGATGCTATGTTGAGAGAATGACATGCATTTCTCGTGGCCACAACTTCTTATGTTGAGGGAACTACATACATTTCTCATGGCCACAAGTTTAATGCGTAAACAAACCTGCGTGACCATAGTAACCCGGGATTATCAGAGATGGATTTCTTAATATTTTATTTTAAATTAAGAAATTATTATATTAATTATTGTAAAAATTAATACATTATTAAATGATTATATTAACAATATGGGATGCTTGAATGTCTACGTGAATGCTGTCTATGCGCAATGTAGGCAGCATTCGACTCTGTCGAGTATGAATAAATATAACATGACGTACATCAATTAAAATAGGCCTACAAGACACATTTTTATCCATCCTTCTATTAACCGACCATCTTTTTTTCCATATTTGTATTATTATTATTATTATTATTATTATTATTATCAGCCTATTATTATTGGTTATATTTTTATTTTAGTTTATATCCGTTTATTCCCCCTTCAATTTTGCAAGCTTCAAAAAAGCTTGCAAAAATAAAGCTTAATCTTGAACTTGTTAAAACAGTAATCTTAACATAAATCTTAAGTCTTAACATTTTTCCTTTTGTTATATGGGGATAATACTGGGATGTATGCTAAAATTGTTTGATGCGGTGCCCTGTGGTGCGATTTTTTTATATACGAAGAAATCAGATACAGTATCTTTAGAAACAATGTTATCTTAGGAATTAATAATTTTCTTTCATGCAAAAAGGCAGATGTGAATCAGATTTCAGATTTGTGCGTATTTACTTTCCAAATTCATATATTGTACTTTTTTCCTTTTTGTTTTGTCATATAAAAATATAAATTCATTTATGTTTGCACTGATTTACGTAAAGAGACAAAAATCTAAATTAAACTGGTACAGTTATGTGTTTTGTGTGTCTTGACTTACATTTGTAACATTTGTTTTGATTTGTTTTGACTTCTTGTCACTCCCATGTCAAAGGAGATAATAAAATTCTTGATGATATTTCTTTTAATTTTTGAAGTAAAGTAATTTAATAAATTGGATTATTCATTATTCATTATTTAATTTTTTTTTTTTTTTTTTTTTTTTTTCCATTAAGCCATGTTTCAACAGATATTTGTTCTCTTGCAGAAGTCAGGCTGGTTGGAGGTTCTCGCTGCTCTGGGAGGTTAGAGATACTTCATGATCAGACGTGGATGTCAGTGTGTGATGCTGCCTTTGACCAGCAGGATGCAGAGGTTGTGTGTAGAGAGCTGGACTGTGGGGCTCCTGTACAGGTGCTGGGAGCAGCTGCTTTTGACAAAGGAGACACTCAGATGTGGACACAAGAGATTCAGTGCAGAGGAAATGAATCTCAGATTCATCTCTGTCCAACATCACAAAAATACAACTGTTCCCATGGGTACAATGTTGGACTGCTGTGTACTGGTAAATAGAACATAGCCACTTTATTTCCTTTTATTAAAAAAAGCATTTGAAATCTCACACTTTTTCTTTATCTCCCACACACACAGGCTCAATGAATGTGAGGTTGGTTGATGGCCACAGTCGCTGTGCTGGTAGAGTGGAGGTTCTTCATAGAGGTCAGTGGGGAACAGTATGTGATCTTGGTTGGGATATGGCTGATGCTGCAGTGGTGTGTAGAGAACTGGACTGTGGAGAACCCGTAGATGCTCTGGGTGATGCTCATTTTGGACCAGGATCAGGACTGATTTGGATGAGCAAATTGATGTGCTCTGAGTCAGACTCCACACTGAAGAACTGTAGCACAGAAGGATGGGGCAAACACGACAGATGTGATCATAATAAAGATATTGGAGTAATTTGCTCAGGCATGCTGAAATAACCTAGATATGCAACCCTTGTAATCAAAGTTTCTTACTGTCCATTGTTTTATTTATTTATTTATTTTTTCCAGGTGTACGTCTGGTTGGAGGTTCTCGCTGCTTTGGGAGGTTAGAGATACTTCATGATCAGACGTGGATGTCAGTATGTGACGCTGCCTTTGACCAGCAGGATGCAGAGGTTGTGTGTAGAGAGCTGGACTGTGGGGCTCCTGTACAGGTGCTGGGAACAGCTGCTTTTGACAAAGAAGACAATCAGATGTGGACACAAGCGATTCAGTGCAGAGGAAATGAGTCTCTGATTCACCTCTGTCCTTTTTCATCTAATGACAACCCTTGTTCTCATAACAAGAGTGTTGAACTTGTGTGTACAGGTCTGCATTTTATTAACATCAAATTACACTACTGAACATCAGTCTGGAAATTACCAATACTATTTTTAATGTATTTATTTCACTTCCACATCATTGCATTATGTTTTTATTCACAATTTGTACAGTGTCCCAACTTTTTTGGAATCGGGTTTGTACAATAAGTCTAATATAAGGTGATATGAAACAATAGCTTAGGAGACAGCAAGGCCTAAAATAATAATCAAAGCGATTCTCTAACTAATTTTGGAAACAGCTCTTACTTACCTCAAATGTAAAAGAAAGACAAATAAACAACATTAAACTTCCCTCAACTCCCTAAATGTACCAAAAACAGGGACAAAAGCAGTATTCAATTAGTATACCAAGGCTACTTACATGTTGCTGTTAGTCTAATGAAGATTCTAATGACCACATGATATTGAATGTAAAGTTTTTCTTGTTTTAGTTCTTATTATCTTTAAGGTCATCTATAAGCTAATGTACTTGACAAAAGTACACTTAACACTAACAAAATGTATTTTTAGAAGACGTACAGATTTATAATTTAAAAGTAGTTTTAAATGAAAGCATATATGTTTCTCTGGAAGCAGTCCTGTGATGACAAATTAGAAAACAAGTAATTTTTGCAGTTTGGTTTTAATAAGAACTTCTGTAACTTACAGTATGCTTTTGTAGTGTAATGAACTTTTGTTTCTAAAGATCAAGCAAAATTTTATTCCTCATGCCATGGTCCCTTTAAAAAAGTGTGAAAGTGTGTTTTTCTTGTTTAATTCTATCTTACCAATCATCACTGTCTCTCTGTGCTCAACAGACCGTTTGAATGTGAGGTTGGTAGGTGGCCACAGTCGCTGTGCTGGTAGAGTGGAGGTTCATCATAGAGGTCAGTGGGGAACAGTGTGTGATGATGGTTGGGATTTAGCTGATGCTGCAGTGGTGTGTAGAGAGCTGGACTGCGGAGAACCTGTAGATGCTCTGGGTGATGCTCATTTTGGACCAGGATCAGGACCAATCTGGAGTACAGGCACATTATATACTGGATCAGAGTCAACACTAAAGAACTGTGGGACAATAAAAATAAGCATTTTTGGATGTAATCATGCCAAAGATGCTGCCGTAATCTGCTCAGGTGAGCTGCTTCAAACTTAACCCTATTACAACTGATTATGCATCTATATCATTAATTTAGAAACTTTTTCCAGTTATATGCTAGTCTGCGACAGCAGTATATATATAGTGCTAAGAAAGGTTAAGAGGGCCTACACACTCAATTTTTTTAATGCTCAAATTGCTTGGTTACTATGAGCAAAAATGACTAAATTATTGCCATTTTCTTACCTAACTTTTTTTCATTATGTTCAGTCCACTTCAATTTGTACAAATTAATTGAGCTTACTAATATTGTGTTGGAACTATATAAACCATTGTTGTTGACACAACTAACTAAGAAGTGGATTTGTAGTTCCCAGCATGCTTTGCATGGGGACACATTAAAAGGGTAATGTTGACAAAAATTATCAGATTTTTTTTTTATTTCTGATAGAGAAAGTGTTGAGGTTCACTGTGCAGAAGAATAACACTCATGCTTAGGGTGCTGGCAGCTTCATTTAATTTGTTTCACGCAATGAGCAGCTGTTTCCTTACAAATGTCAGTTTACTGAATTCATATTAAACACTGTCCCCCAGAATTTTATTATGATCAATTCCCATGTCCTTTGCATCAATGGACTGACAGCAAATGTTTCTGCAGCACTGCAATAAAGATGCTACAGGGTGTTTTAGGCATATCACCCTGTAGCCCAAGACTGGTTGCCCATTGAAGCTAAGCAGAGTTGAGCCTGGTTAGTACTTGGATGGGAGCAGGGCCGTGCAGAGACCTTTAAAGGGGCAGGTGCTCAAAGTATAAAAAGGGCATCTGAAAAAAGGCATTAAAGAGCCCCTAGGGTCCATCACCTCATTATAGTCATCCAGTTACTTATGTAACAAGTAACAATGCCATTAATAAGACAAATTATGCATTATTTGAAGTTTGTATTGTGTATTGTACAATTTGTATTGTATTGTAAGATTGTAGACAACAGGCTTTACTGCAGAGTATAGAAATAAAACAAACATATTAAGGAAGGAATTTTATTTCACTATTTAAAATATTTTAAATATCAATTTAAGGCAAATTGTAACAAACTATTATAATCATGTATTCCTATTAATTATGTATCCTCTTGTTGTTTCAGAAGTCAGGCTGGTTGGAGGTTCGCGCTGCTCTGGAAGGTTAGAGATACTTCATGATCAGACGTGGATGTCAGTGTGTGATGCTGCCTTTGACCAGCAGGATGCAGAGGTTGTGTGTAGAGAGCTGGACTGTGGGGCTCCTGTACAGGTGCTGGGAACAGCTGCTTTTGGCAAAGGAGATGCTCATATTTGGACACAAGAAATTCACTGTAGGGGAAATGAATCTCAGATTCATCTCTGTCCAACATCCTCACACCAACTCCACTGCTCCCATGAAAATGATGTAGGGCTGCTTTGTGCTGGTAAGAGTTTTTTTCTGGAAACATCATCACAGAGGACTTTATACTCTTCATATATGTATGTTTATCTCTTTTAGGCATAATGAAAGTAAAACTGGTGAATGGTAAAAGCTCTTGTGCTGGTAGAGTGGAGCTTCTTCATAGAGGTCAGTGGGGAGCAGTGTGTGATGATGGCTGGGATTTGGCTGATGCTGCAGTGGTGTGTAGAGAACTGGGCTGTGGAGAACCTGTAGATGCTCTGGGTGGTGCTCAATTTGGACAAGGATCAGGACCAGTCTGGATGAGTATTGCATTATGTGCTGGATCCGAATCCACCCTCAAGTACTGTGGGTTATCAGGATGGGGTAAAAATTACTGTGGTCATACTAAAGATGCTGCAGTCATCTGCTCAGGTAAACTAAAAAAAAAAAATCCTTTTCTTTAACCCTTTTAAAGCCACAGTCACACTAGACTTTGAGAATGTGAAATTTCACTCGGATGCTGCTGCTACAGTTGTGATATGACATCATGCTTTGCAGCGTCTTTTTAAAAAGTTAAATTCAGCACATGACAAATTAAAATACATTTAAAATGTAAAAAAAAAACATACAATCTACTACACTTTACCACAGTGCTGCAGTTTAAATTTAGGTTCTTTTCATTTAGCTAGAGGTCATGCTGTGACATATCGATCTCCTGTTGGTCACATGGTGTCACATGAAGTCACCAATCTTGAACTTTGGAACGCAGCAAAATGCAAACACTTTTCACACAGGCTTGCGTTTATGGCCTAACACATTCACATGCATATGAATGGAAGTCAATGGAATGAAAAGTGCAGTGTGACCGCGCCTTAATTCTTCTTTTTCCATGTTTCATTTCCGTCGTGCACACAGCCATGTCCGCACAGCTATTATCTATGCAAAAAAAAAAAAAAAAAAAACGGGCAGTGGCTACGTAGTTTTTAACCAATGTATGAATAATTGAGGGGCACCCTATTAAAAAAAAAAAACAACTGTTCCACTGTACTGCATTTTATTTGTTTTCCTTTTGAGACGGATGCCTTTGACCGCTGTACCACATCTTTATGCTTTTTTTAGTAGCCTATATCTAATATGTTATGCTTTATTTACTTAATTATTTACTATTTTATTTAATATAAACAGGTCATAAACGTTCTAGACTTGTTTATGGATCTCACCTGTGCTCTGGGAGGTTAGAGATACTTCATGATCAGACGTGGATGTCAGTGTGTGACACTGCCTTTGACCAGCAGGATGCAGAGGTTGTGTGTAGAGAGCTGGACTGTGGGACACCTGTAAAGGTGCTGGGAGCAGCTGCTTTTAGCAAAGACAACGCTCAGATATGGACACAAGACATTCAGTGTGAAGGAAATGAGTCTTATATATCTGTCTGTCCAACATCTTATCTCAAACACAACTGTACCAGTGACAACATATTGGGACTGATATGCTCTGGTTAAGTTCTCTCTGTTACCTTTCAGTCAGTCACGGTCAACATTATCTCACTTGGGAGCCCTAGTTGCCTCTGTGTATTAAAAAATGATAAATAAACATCAGTGAGTGCAATTTGCATGCTCAGCCAGTCCCACGTACACACGGATTACGGTATATTAGATGGTGGCAGGTATCCACACATTCAGAATTTTGCATCAGAGCCTTCTGATGGCTACAAACGCTATCGCACATTTCTGGGCTATAATTAGCTGCGACGGTGTTTATGGATGGTTCATGTTCTCAATGCAAGCGCATGATTATGTTTACACTGCGATTGCAACTTACCTTCCTTGTGAGTCCCCTCTGTCGTTACCCAGCCCAGTCTCTCTGCATTGCACAGGCCTGCCCATCCAGTTTCGATTTTATCCAAATACAGATGCAGATAATTTTGAGATTGTTACAGGTAAAGATACAGATATTGGCTCCACTGCACATCCCTACCTTTTACTGCCCAAAGTCACTTCACAGCCTCCTCCACATTTACTCAATGGGGGTGCTGTCTCCTGGAGGCCCCCAGTTTGGTTGTCACCAAGGGTGTTCCCGTGTGGCTTTTACACCTGCTCATGTGCGGCCAGAACCATCCCACTTGTTACTTCTAAACCCTGCTAGAGGACAGTGAAGTGACTTCAGACAGAGGACCCAAAGATGTAAAGAGCTGCTCTTTCCCAGGAGGTGGTGACTGCACCACCAAGAAAAAAACTTTAGTTTCATTCTGTTCCGCAGTTGGCCGATGGCTAGCAGTACCCAAATTTTCTTTAAGATATGGATGCACACATGCATTCTCATGTGCGTTCGTCCCCAAGATTGGTAACCAGAAGGACGTATTGATTTATGTCTTTGTATCGGCTCAACGCAGACCGTTTTTTTGGTTTGCTTCGAAGGTAGGTAAAACCAGTGCAAGGTCCTCCCCTTCAGGCTGTCCCTGTCTCCCCATGTCTTTACCAAAGTTGCAGAGGCTGCCCTTGTCCTATTAAAGGAAGTGGGCATTCACATTCTAAACTTTCTTGACTATGGGCTCATTGTAGCTCACTTTTGAGAATTGTTGTGCGAGCAGGGACCATTCTACCCAAAGTGGTTGTGCCGATTTCCATTGGAACCCCTTGCCTTAGTATGTCAAAATAACATTGAACAAGTCTACCTGAAAGGTAATTTCTAGGTCATAGGTGTCCACACTCGGTCCTGGAGGGCCAGTGTTCTGCAGAGGTTAGCTCCAGCTTTCCTAAAATCACCTGCTGGGATGTTTCTAGTATGACTTTGACTAGTAAGATCTAGATTAGCTGGTTCAGGTGTGTCTAATCGGGGTTGGAGCTAAACTCTGCAAGACAGCAGCCCTTCTGCACTGATTTCGGGCACCCCTGGTTTAGGTTATGTATGTAACCTTTGCCTGAATAAGTGAATGGAGATTACATTTCTGCTTCCACAACCTCAAAATACCCCACTGAATGGCATGACATGGTCTTAGCTCTGCTGGCTGAGCATTTCAATTCCATTAGCAATGTTTATTGCCTTTATTTGTACAATTCAGAGGTGATTGAGGCTCCCAAGTGAGACCCATATGTCAGTATATGTTGATGTAACATCTCTGTTTCCTCCTTGAGGTAACAAGGATTACATAATTAACCAAGATTTTCTCTGTCCAGGTTACACAGCTCTCAGAATTGTAAACGGTTCAGACTCTTGTTCTGGAAGAGTGGAGCTTCAGTTCCTGAATGAATGGGGCACAGTGTGTGATGCATGCTGGGATATCAGAGCTGCCAGTGTCCTCTGTAGACAGCTGAACTGTGGTATTGCTTTGTTGGTTGTGGGATCAGACTGGTTTGGAGAGGGAAGTGGTGAAATCTGGGCTGATGTGTTTGATTGTGACGGGAATGAAACAAAACTCTCAGAATGTTCTATTTCTTCATGGAGTCGATTTGAATATTCTCATAGCGGAGATGTTGGAGTCATCTGCTCTAGTAAGATATTTTTTGACAAAATGTTAAATACATAAATTACCTTGCTTTATCTTAATAAAAAGCCACATCTATCACTCAGATTCCTCTCTGGCTCTTCATGATGGTCTGGTGCGGTTGTCTGGAGAGAGACAGTGTGAGGGGGAGGTGGAAGTTTTCATCCATCAGGTCTGGAGGAGAATTCTGCTACACTCCTGGAGTCTCACTGAATCCTCTGCGGTCTGCAGACAGCTGGGCTGTGACTATGTGCTGAACTTCTACGGCTCCTCTTCATCCAGTCCTGAACACAGTCATGAGTGTGTGACGGGCTTCCAGTGCTCTGGGAGTGAAGCTCATCTGGGAAACTGCAGTTTTTCACAGCGGCTCATGGGGGACAGTGTGTGATGACTCCTGGGATATTAAAGATGCCCATGTGGTGTGCAGACAGCTGCAGTGTGGAGTGGCCCTCAGTAACCAGCAGGTACCAGCCTGGTTTGGTTCTGGTTCTGGACCCATATGGCTGGATGAGGTGGAGTGTGAGGGGAATGAGACGTCCCTGTGGAGCTGCTCTTCTCCAGGCTGGGGAAAACATGACTGTAATCACAAGGAGGATGTAGGAGTCGTGTGCTCAGGTATAGAGGTTAACAATTTAGACAATTTTCAATAACATACCTATGTAATTAAATATCCACTGTGCATTATACATTACCAGGCAGGCTGGATAAGAGTTGAGGTTGATTCTCCTTTTCCATCTAGAGTTTAAAGAAATCAGATTAACTGAAGGCTGTGAAGGGAATGTGGAGGTTTTCTACAATGGATCCTGGGGAAATGTGTGCTGGAACCTGATGGACAGAAACACAGCGAGTCTGTGTCACGGTTCACGTATCTGCCGTGTTCTCATGTCCCGTGATCTGTGGTTTGTCATGTGATTGTCTGCTCGCTCAGCTGAGCTGCCAATCAGTCCGGCGCAGGTGTCTCTCATCATCATCAGCCTATATATACTCACCTCATTCTCTCTTTCCCCGTCCAATAGTTCGTCTGGATGTTGTGGTCGTGCTGGTTCTGTCTTCGTGTGTCTTGGTCTTCATGTGGATTATTTCGTGTCTGGATTTTCGTCGTGTTTGCACTGAACTTCATCAGGATTCATCACCACGGGACTCACGCCACCGCACCTCCAGCCATCTTGCCCCTGCTCCACCCCAGCCGAGAGATTTCATCACCAGAGCCTTGTTGTATACTCACCTTAATTTCTAATAAACTGTATTTCACTGCATTTGCTTCCTCCTTCATTCTGCCGTCACAGAACTATTGGACCAACAATGGAAGCAGCAGGCACTTCACAACCCACCATGGAGCACTATCTACAGGAGTGCATCTCTCGGCTGGAGAAACAGGAAAAAAGCTCGAGTGACTCCGGTCAAGCGATCCGAGTTTTGGTGGGGCAGGTGTCCGAGTTGACCCAGCGCATGCAACAACTGCAACCTACCGCTGCGTCAGTCACACCACCCACGCCGCCCGCCCCTTTCGCATCACCAGGACCATCTGCGGCTAGCCAACATCCGGAGCCCTGCCTTCCCCCGCCGGAGGCCTATAGTGGTGAGTCAAATTTCTGCTGAGCTTTCCTCACCAAATGCTCCATGCATTTCGCTCTCCAACCGCGCACCTTTTTGAGTGAGGAAAGCAAGGTGGCATTTGTACTCACCCTATTGACGGGGAGGGCGGCACTTTGGGGCACGGCGGTGTGGGAGAATCAAGATCCTTGCTGTGCCTCGTTCCAGACACTCTCGAGTGAAATGAAGAGGGTGTTCGATCGCGCGGCTTCAGGAAGGGAGGCCGCGCGGACTTTGATGGATCTCCGTCAGGGGGAGAGATCCGTCTCCGACTATTCTATAGAATTCCGCACCTTAGCAGCAGAGTGTCAATGGAACGAGGAGGCGCAGTGGGATAGGTTCCTGCATGGGTTGGCTGATCGCGTCCAACGTGAAATCTATGCCCTGGATCTACCCGCCGATCTCAACGGACTCATCGAGCTTGCTTTGCGGGTAGACTCTCGTCTCTCCCGAGCCGAGCGGCGGGGATTACCCGCTCGGCTTCCCCCTGGGGAGGGAAATCAACCTCGAGCCAGCGGCCACGACGCGATCAGCCACAACGACGATCACGAGCCCATGCAGGTGGGTCGAACTCGGCTTTCTCGGGAGGAGAAGGAGAGGCGGAGATCCCAGGGACTGTGTTTGTACTGTGGGGCGCCCGGCCATTTCGCATTCAGCTGCCCGGTAAAAGGGCCAGCCCGGCAGTAAATCTGAGGCTACTGTCGGGTGGGATCTCTGCTAAAAAGACCTCATCCAGCTCGACCTCCACGCTCCTCCCGATTAGGTTAAGATGGCAGAAGCACGATCATCACTGCACTGCACTTCTGGACTCTGGGGCTGAAGGTAACTTCATGGACTATAATTTTGCCATTCATAATCATGTTCCCCTTGTTCCTCTCTCCAATTCTGTCGCAGTCTTCGCTCTCAACGGTCAAACATTACCCAGGATCACCCACATCACCGAACCCGTCACTCTCACTGTGTCTGGCAATCACAGTGAGAGTGTTTCACTTTACATCCTGGACTCTCCCAACGCACCCATCGTCTTGGGGCACCCCTGGCTCGTTAAACACAACCCCCGGATTGATTGGCAGCTCAAGTCGGTGTCTGAGTGGAGCAATAAGTGTCATGAGTCTTGTCTTGTGTCTGCTTGTCCATCTGTCTCTGTTTCTATGTTTCAGGAGAAGGCGGTGGATATGTGTAACGTGCCCGTAGAGTACCTCGACCTGAAGGAAGTGTTCAGTAAGTCTCGGGCTGCCTCTCTCCCTCCTCATCGTCCCTATGACTGTGCGATAGAGTTATTGCCAGGTACGTCTCCGCCCAAGGGCAAGTTATATTCGCTCTCAGTTCCTGAGAGAGAGGCTATGGAGAAATACATTTCTGATTCTCTAGCAGCCGGGTTCATTCGACCCTCCTCTTCTCCAGCGGGGGCGGGGTTCTTTTTTGTGGGGAAGAAAGATGGATCTCTGCGACCTTGCATTGATTACCGGGGGCTGAATAATATCACGGTAAAGAATACTTATCCTTTGCCGTTGATATCTTCAGCTTTCGAGAGGTTGCAGGGAGCATCAGTCTTCACTAAATTGGACTTAAGAAACGCATATAATTTGGTTCGCATCAGGAGGGGAGATGAATGGAAGACTGCCTTTAATACCCCCAGGGGGCACTTTGAATACTTGGTCATGCCCTTCGGCTTGTCCAACTCCCCAGGGGTCTTTCAAGCACTCGTTAATGACGTGCTACGAGACATGGTCGATCAGTTCATATATGTCTACCTGGACGACATATTGATTTTTTCTTCATCTCTCCAGGAACATGTGCAGCACGTCAGACGAGTGCTTCAGAGGCTGCTAGAGAATGGGCTTTTTGTCAAGGCGGAGAAATGCGTTTTTCATGCACAGTCTGTTCCTTTTCTAGGGTACATCTTGTCGGCAGAGGGAGTTCGTGTGGACCCGGAAAAGGTTAAGGCTGTGGTGGATTGGCCAACTCCAGATTCCCGTAAGGCCCTACAGAGGTTTCTGGGGTTTGCCAATTTTTACCGGCGCTTTGTTCGTAATTACAGCCAACTAGCCTCACCTCTGACCGCCTTAACCTCCCCCAGAACGACGTTCAGGTGGTCGGACGCAGCCGAGGCCGCGTTCACCAAACTCAAGAGCCGCTTTGTTTCGGCTCCCATTCTCGTCACCCCTGATCCTTCACGTCAGTTCGTGGTGGAGGTTGACGCATCAGAGGTGGGGGTAGGTGCGGTGTTGTCACAACGTTCGGCCACGGACGACAAGATGCATCCCTGCGCGTTTTATTCACATCGTCTGTCACCTGCGGAATCAAATTATGATATTGGTAATCGAGAGTTGTTGGCAGTCAAGTTAGCATTGGAAGAATGGCGTCATTGGTTAGAGGGGTCGGGGGTACCTTTCATAGTATGGACCGATCACAAGAACCTCGAATATATTAAGACTGCTAAAAGATTGAACTCTAGGCAGGCTCGGTGGGCACTTTTTTTCGGACGTTTTGATTTTACTCTTTCGTACCGCCCGGGTTCCAAAAATGTTAAACCCGATTCTTTGTCGCGTATTTTTGACTACTCCGATCGCCCGTCCACTCCCGAGAGTATTTTTCCTGAGACGCTTATCGTTTCAACTCTCACATGGGAGGTCGAAACGAAGGTTAAAAGAGCCTTAGATGGGGTAACGCCTCCGACCGCTTGTCCACCGAACCGCTTATTTGTGCCAGAGGGATTACGGTCCGAGGTTATACAATGGGGACATTCTTCTAATATAGCCTGTCATCCAGGGGTTAATCGAACTATACATTTGGTCAAGCAATGATTCTGGTGGCCTCTTATGGCTCGTGACGTTCGCAGTTTTGTTTTGGCTTGCTCAGTCTGTGCCATTGGCAAGACGTCTAACAGACCCCCTGATGGGCTCCTTCAACCGCTGCCGATCCCTTCGAGACCCTGGTCCCACATCGCGCTAGATTTTGTCACCGCCCTCCCGCCCTCCCAGGGCAACACGGTAGTTTTGACCGTGGTGGACCGGTTCTCGAAGGCGGTCCATTTTATTCCCTTGCCCAAATTACCCTCAGCCAAGGAGACAGCGGTGGTTGTCGTTGACCACGTCTTTCGGTTACATGGCCTCCCGACAGACGTGGTCTCCGACAGAGGTCCCCAATTTGTGTCCAAATTTTGGAGAGAATTTTGTAAATTATTGGGGGCAACTGTTAGTCTTTCTTCAGGTTTCCACCCTCAGAGCAATGGGCAAACTGAGAGAGCCAACCAAGACTTGGAAAGGGCGCTGCGATGCATGGTCACCAAGAATCCTTCCTCCTGGAGCCAACAACTCTCAATGGTGGAGTATGCCCACAATTCATTACCAGTATCATCCACGGGCCTATCACCATTTGAATGTAGTTTAGGGTACCAGCCACCTAATTTTCCCAGTCTGGAATCTGAAGTCGCGGTCCCCTCTGCCCACGCCTTCGTCCAGAGGTGTCATCGCACCTGGACTAGAGCCCGTGAGACTCTACTCCAGGTGGGAGCGCGCACCAAGGCCAAGGCTGATCGCCACCGGTCGAGGCCTCCCGTATATGTCGTCGGTTCCAAAGTGTGGCTTTCTACTAAGAACATTCCACTCCGATCCGTATCTAATAAACTTGCTCCTAAATTCATTGGCCCATTTCCTGTCACCAAGATCATTAGTCCGGTGGCAGTCCGCCTTAAACTTCCTCCAGTATACAGGAGGATTCATCCCGTCTTCCATGTTTCCAAAATTAAACCCGTGTTTTTTGCACGTATTAATCCGCCCATCCCGGTTCCTCCACCGCCGCGACTCGTAGACGGGGAACCAACTTATTCGGTAAATCGTATTCTGGACTCTAGGCGGAGGGGACGCGGATACCAGTACTTGGTGGACTGGGAAGGTTACGGTCCGGAGGAGAGAAGTTGGGTACCTGCCAGAGACATACTGGATCACTCCCTTATTGATGATTACAATCAACAGGTAAGAGGGTCTGGGAACGTCGTGGGACGTTCCTAGGAGGAGGGGTACTGTCACGGTTCACGTATCTGCCGTGTTCTCATGTCCCGTGATCTGTGGTTTGTCATGTGATTGTCTGCTCGCTCAGCTGAGCTGCCAATCAGTCCGGCGCAGGTGTCTCTCATCATCATCAGCCTATATATACTCACCTCATTCTCTCTTTCCCCGTCCAATAGTTCGTCTGGATGTTGTGGTCGTGCTGGTTCTGTCTTCGTGTGTCTTGGTCTTCATGTGGATTATTTCGTGTCTGGATTTTCGTCGTGTTTGCACTGAACTTCATCAGGATTCATCACCACGGGACTCACGCCACCGCACCTCCAGCCATCTTGCCCCTGCTCCACCCCAGCCGAGAGATTTCATCACCAGAGCCTTGTTGTATACTCACCTTAATTTCTAATAAACTGTATTTCACTGCATTTGCTTCCTCCTTCATTCTACCGTCACAGTCTGATCTGTCAAGAGCTAAATTGTGAAAGATCTGGTAATATTTTAAATTCTTTACAAAGAGTGGAATCAGCTCGTAACTGGCTTGATAAAGTGAAATGTCGACCACACGATTCAAGTCTGTGGCAGTGTCCATCTTCCCCATGGGGACTGAATGACTGTAATAAAGATGAAGTGGCCAAAATCACTTGCTCAGGTACAACTGATGTTATTTCCCTCACTAAAAATGCATCGGTAATCTTATGAGTTATGAATTGTGTATATAATATAATGGTAACTTTTGATTACAGAAAAGGAGAGTCATGAGTCTCTTGGAAGCTATTTGTCATGCTCCGCATCTCCACTCCAAAGACAGTGTTCAAGTAAGTCCATTTAAAGTAGAAGAACATAAAAATCATAACAGCCATATGAAATGTAAGTATGTAATTTTGTTCTGGAGGATTTCATCCACATACTACATCCACAAAACTGCTTATGACTTATTATGAATGTCTGTCATTTTTAGATTTGGTTTTTGGGGACATATAGGAAGTGTCCTCATAAACCATGTTTACATTTTAGTACCCAAGTTATTATTAACATTTGTTGACTTTAAACTTTATATACCAGAACTTACAAACAGGTGCCACTGTTTTGTCAGTTTAGCAATAATAATGCTGTATTGTCTGTGTTGTGTGTGTCTTTTAGAACGTCTTCCTCTCAGACTGAGTGGAGGGGAGGGCCGGTGCTCTGGGAGGCTGGAGGTGTATCATAACACTGTGTGGGGCTCAGTCTGTGATGATCAGTGGGACATCAGCGATGCTCAGGTGGTCTGCAGGCAGCTGGGTTGTGGAGCAGCACTGAGGGCTGATAGGAATTCAGTCTTTGGTGCTGGTGAAGGTGTTGTGTGGCTGAACAGAGTCGAGTGCAGAGGAAATGAGATTCACCTGTGGGACTGTCCTCTATCCCTGAAAAAACACACGGACTGCTCCCACAAAGAGCATGCTGGACTCACCTGTGCAGGTGACAGCAAAACACTGAGGAATGGTGTTTATTTGATTATTTTAGAGCTAATAATATTTTTGTATTCAAGACTACTGTAATTTTAAATGTGTTTTGACAGATTTTCCAGATTTGTCAGTGACCACTACTCCTGCCACAACAACATCAGCTTTTCCTTCAGTTTCTGCTCCAGTGCGCTCAACATCAGTTGATCCTCCACAAACTCCTCCAGCAGCTTCACTCTCTGGCCCCCCAGAACTTGTGATTGTACTGGGAGTTGTGCTCTTACTGCTCTTAGTGCCACTGCTTATACTGATTCAGCAGAACAGAGTGATGAGGAGAGGTAGGAGAGATGCAGAGACTGTCATATTGTGTCTTATTCAGTGTGTGATCAGTCATGTGTTGTGCACTGTCAGTTCAGTTCAGGTTTGTCTGTCTACACTCACAGCTCTCTCTAAGAGGAGACACAGGACGACGACTGAGGCCGTTTATGAGGAGATTCAGCGCAGACGCAATCACTTCACTCAGAGGGGTGAGACATGAGCCACAAATCTCATTTAATATCATTAATAAGACAGTCTGTCTTCCTCCTGCTTCAAACCACATAATTGCTGAATTATCAATCTATGAATCCTTTCGCTGACTTTACAGTGTATTCTTGTCTTGCAAACTGGTAATATCATTCATTACTTGATTAAAATGGTAATGACCTCATGGTCTGCAAGAGCAATTGATTTCTAATAATACTGTATTTTGCTTTGATGCAGAAGAGATGGTGAATGAAATCACACCAGAATACTATGACGATGTCATCACTGATGGACTGAAACCAGATTATGAGACAGGTGCAGTTCTGTACTGTAGTTGTAATTCTGTCCGTTAGATTTATTAAACAGGGCAAATAAGCATGAGAACGCAATCCTTTAAAGTGCTGACAGGAGTGGAAAGTTCTACGGTTGATCTACTGACAATGAGCAAATCATTGATCATAGATCATTTCCGTAATGACTAACATAATCTACCAAGAACAGTGCAAATTAGCATAGATGGTGATAATCAGGTGCAGGTAATCTACTAACAACACTGTTGCAAATTAGGTTAATACCAGTAAATTGACTACAGCAAACCATAGTAAATCACTTAAATACTCTCCTCCCCATAAATTTAGTGTCTTTTTTTATCTCTGATTTTCACTGCATGTCTTTAGCAAACAAGTGTTTGCCCTAATGTACACTGTTGGTAAATCTGGCAATATCTCTTATTCTATATATTATATTAAGAAAATATACATTCAGATTAGTGTGATGATATTTGATTCATGTTCAATTTGTAGAAGACGTACCTGAAAGCTATGATGATGTTATCACCCCTGAACACAACTCTGATATTAAAGGTATTAAAATTATTTTTTAAAGACATTTCTCTTCAAAGTGAGGCTCAATAAAATACAACCTTTGTTCTGTACATATATCCATGTGTATATAGTGGACACATCAGAACATTATGATGATGTGATCATTAATGGACAGGACTCTCAAGGTGTAACAGGTGAGTCGCACAGAACCAGATTTTGTTTCTATGAAATATTGAATGTTTATACCATTAATGAATCATGGCTTTATCAGGTTTAATCCAATGGTCTCAGACAGTCATGAGGTGAAAGAGATGAATGACACAAGCTGTGTTATACATTACAATGTAAGTTTTTATTTCACATGTGTATCAGAGGGAGATCAGGAGGAGTATGACGATGTGAAGAACAGCAATGAAGATGAGATAAACCTGTTGGGTAAGTTTTTGTTGCCTTTTCTTATAAGCTGCTATAAATGGCTCCGTTTAAAATATTAAATGCTACATTTAACATGATATATTTGCTTTTGTTTTTTGATAACAGACTATGATGATGTGGGGGAGGAAGCAAAATGAGGGTGGGACTATATGACTTAGAGCCACACCCACAGCTTCCGTTCTTGTAATCACAATTATAAAGCTTCTACCTTAGGGTTCTAGCTTCTAGAGTTCTTAATGATGGGCTTCTTTAGTACCATTTCTTTGATTCTCTGTTGTTTTTCTTTAACAAACCTTTTAACTATCATAAACACACACACACAATAATTACATAAAATGATGATTATGTTTTTTTTCTAGCAAATATAATTAATACTGTGCCTTATCCCTCACTTGAAGTTGTTACCATTACTCTGTTGTCTTATTAAAACAAATAATAAAAATAAATCAGATGCTTATTTGCCTATTTAACATTTTTTCTTAAGCCTTATTAATTTATGATTATTTGAGAATTAAAAAATGCATAGATGTAAGGCTAAACATGTTAAAAAATTTTTTTTTTTTTTTTTTGGTTGATAAATCAACAGTTTGTCTCCTACAATAGTTGTTGATTCTCCCATCACTCAGCATTCAGTCTATTATGAAACACTATTGTGTCACTTTGTTTAATTTTCTAAACAAGTCTGTTTGACTAGAAAAAAAAAAAAAAGAATTATGATAAATAACCAAATAATTTATCTTCCAAATGCTTTCAGCATTGCTCTTACCTGTCTAAGAATAAATAGTGTTGATAAGTAGTTGATAAGTAAAACTGATTTGTACTCTGGTTTGTGATTTCTTAAGCATTGTTAAATCAAAAGGACAATCAATAAAACCATGTATTAATAATTAAATCATCAGCATAAAAAAAGAAACTATGGTAAAATGGGTAACAAGGTTGTAAAAACAATTAAAATAATTAACCGTTATTAAAATGATATATTTCAGTCATTTAAAATATATTTTTATAAAATATATTTGGCATAAAATATATATTTGACAAAAATATAAGTAAATATACAATTAAATATATTATTGCATATATTATTATGCTTTAAATAAGCAGTTATCAGTCTCTGTATCTCAGCAGGTGCTGATGCTGTAAATATCTTTGAGTACTTCCTCTCTAAAATCTTTAATGTTTTCTGTATGATGTGTTACTATTTTTTGCCTCTGGCAGGTGTGTGTGTGCGTGTGTATCCTCACGGAAGAGTCTTTATATAGTGGAGGAGGAGTCCTTTTCAGCGCTGACGTTATTTTGATATATTTGGTGAAAATCAGAAAAGCCTCTTCTGATTTGTCACTGCAGTTGTTTGATGATTTCCTCTGTTCTGTCTAATAAGGTAATGATGAGCGTGATTGGAAAGTTTTAGGGCTCTTCTCTTTAGGGGGCTTTTTATAGGAGAAACTTATGAGCTAATGAAATAGTTTGTATTGTGCATGAAGGAGACGATGAGGGGCCTGAAGCTGATATTTCTTCTAATACTCATCACCGCTGGTAGGTTTATACTTTAGCTGAGAGGGAAAACCATCTTGATTCAACTGCTTATCTGCAACAGCTAACTGCTGTCGAATTACCACATATTATTCATATTTTCTTAATTTATTAAATTATTTCTCAAATGTTTATTTTTCTTTCTCCAATTGTTCTTTCCTTCTTTCTTTCAGTCTGTCATGCATCTGTTGCACAAAAAGACGGTGTGAATGTGAGGTTAGTCGATGGCGACAGTCCTTGTGCTGGTAGAGTGGAGGTTCATCATAGAGGTCAGTGGGGAACAGTGTGTGATGTTGGTTGGGATTTGGTTGATGCTACAGTGGTGTGTAGAGAGCTGGACTGTGGAGAACCTGTAGATGCTCTGAGTGATGCTCATTTTGGACAAGGATTAGGACCGATCTGGATGAGTTTTGTTGTGTGCACTGGATCAGAGTCTACACTGAAGAACTGTGGGTCAGCAGGTTGGGGTAAAAGCAGCTGTGATCATTCTAAAGATGCTGGAGTCATCTGCTCAGGTAAACTGTTTAAAACTTCAACAAAATAATATATCACCCAAAAGTGCCCCTCCACTAACTCCAAAAGTTTGGGGTCAGTTTGAACGCTTTTAAAAAATGTTTTCGAAAGAAGAGTCTTGTGTGTGTGCAAAGCAAAATACAGTAAAACATAAATTCTGTAAATTCTTACAATTTAGAATTACATTTCTGTTTTAAAATAATTTACAGTGTCGTTAATTCCTGTATTTTCAAAGCCGCAGTTTTCAGGAACACGTTCCTTTTGAAGTGATTCTAACTTGTGGATTTGGTGCTTAAGAAACATGACGCTTGAAAATGGTTGGGCTGTGTTTTTTATTTTATAATTTCCCCCCTGTTTATCATTTAAATGATCATTGTTCTTTCAGAAGTCAGGCTGGTTGGAGATTCTCGCTGCTCTGGGAGGTTAGAGATATTTCATGATCAGACGTGGATGTCAGTGTGTGACGCTGCCTTTGACCAGCAGGATGCAGAGGTTGTGTGTAGAGAGCTGGACTGTGGGGCTCCTGTACAGGTGCTGGGAACAGCTGCTTTTGGCAAAGGAGACACTCAGATGTGGACACAAGAGATTCAGTGCAGAGGAAATGAATCTCAGATTCACCTCTGTCCAACATCACCATCATATGAAAATAACTGTTCTCATGAATACAGCGTTGGACTGATGTGTGCAGGTTGGAACTAATTCTTCTTCAGGTTGAATGTAACATGATTCATTCATATTATAAGACTGTCATTTTTTGTCCTCAATGTTCAATATACAGATAGTGTGAATGTGAGGTTGGTTGATGGTCACAGTCGCTGTGCTGGTAGAGTAGAGGTTTTTCATAGAGGTCAGTGGGGAACAGTGTGTGATGAGGACTGGGATATGGCTGATGCTGCAGTGGTGTGTCGAGAACTAAACTGTGGAGAACCCGTTGATTCTGTGGGTGATGCACATTTTGGACAAGGATCAGGACCGATCTGGATGAGTTATGTCTTATGTACTGGATCAGAGTCCACATTAAAGAACTGTGGCTCGACAGGATGGGATAAAAGCAATTGTGATCATGATGATGATGCTGGAGTCATTTGCTCAGGTAAACTGCTCAGCTCCTCAACTTAATAAATTGTCACACTAACTCCATAAGTTTGGGGGCAGCTGATGATATGATTTTTATCAATAAAATCTTTCTTTCTTTCTTTTAGAAGTCAGGCTGGTTGGAGGTTCTCGCTGCTCTGGGAGGTTAGAGATACTTCATGATCAGTCATGGATGTCAGTGTGTGACGCTGCCTTTGACCAGCAGGATTCAGAGGTTGTGTGTAGAGAGCTGGACTGTGGGGCTCCTGTACAGGTGCTGGGAGCAGCTGCTTTTGGCAAAGGAGACAATCAGATGTGGACACAAGAGATTCAGTGTAGAGGAAATGAGTCTCAGATTCACTACTGTCCAACATCACCAACACACAAACACAGCTGTTCTCATGAATACAGTGTTGAACTAGTGTGTGCAGGTTGGTGCTAATTCTTTTCTATTCAAATCCCCTGATTAAAAGGTTACCTAAATAAAATTTCCCCTCTCATAATGTGATTTGTTCATTTTGATTCTCTGTTTTCCTCACTCTCTCTTCATTAATTATTCTCTTTGTTCAATATACAGACAGTGTAAATGTGAGGCTGGCAGGTGGTAACAGTCGCTGTGCTGGTAGAGTGGAGATTCTCCATAGAGGTCAGTGGGGAACAGTGTGTGATGACTACTGGGACATGGCAAATGCTGCAGTGGTGTGTAGAGAGCTGGACTGTGGAGAACCTGTAGATGCTCTGGGTGGTGCTCACTTTGGATCAGGATCAGGACAAATCTGGATGAGTTACGTTGTGTGCACTGGATCGGAGCCCTCACTGAAGAGCTGTGGCTCAACAGGATGGAGTGAAAGCAACTGTGATCATTTTGATGATGCTGGAGTCATCTGCTCAGGTAAACTGCTCCATACAATGCAGTATCTCACCTTAATCAGTGAAATTGTTTGCTCTAATATATTTTAATTTTATATATTTATACACACACAAAATATTTTCTACACCTTCAAGAAACACCTAACATCATATGCACTCACAACTGTTACAGTTTAAACTACACATTGGCTATCATTCCTCTGTATCTCATTTAAAAGTGCATATTAAATCAATCAATCAGTCAATAAGAATATACTCATGTATACACATGCTAAGTGAAGGAAACCCATAGTTTGTCTGCGAGTAACTTTATTTTAAATATACTTTTTATTTTTATTTATTTTAAATCAACAGAAAAAAAGTGGGAACTTAAACTGCTTCTGGGTAGTGTTATAAATGTGTTAAGAAGATTACATTTTATATATAGGCCTATATATTTTATAATAAATATAGCCCACAAAAGAGTAAAATGTCCCAATAACTTTTCAGAAGTCAGGCTGGTTGAAGGTTCTCGCTGCTCTGGGAGGTTAGAGATACTTCATAATCAGACGTGGATGTCAGTGTGTGACGCTGCCTTTGACCAGCAGGATGCAGAGGTTGTGTGTAGAGAGCTGGACTGTGGGGCTCCTGTACAGGTGCTGGGAGAAGCTGCTTTTGGCAAAGGAGACACTCAGATGTGGACACAAGAGATTCAGTGCAGAGGAAATGAAACCCACATAAATCTTTGTCCAACATCACTATCACAAAAAAACAACTGTTCACAGGACAAAAATGTTAGACTGGCATGTGCTGGTAAGAGCTGGATTAATAGGGAGAGAGAAAGAGAGAAATAGGTCTATTTATACAACACAGTGCTCTATTATTTTAATTCTTTGCTATGCTCTCTCAGATGCAATGAATGTGAGGTTGGTTGGTGGTAACAGTCCTTGTGCTGGTACAGTGGAGGTTCATCATAGAGGTCAGTGGGGTACAGTGTGTGATGATGACTGGGATTTGGCTGATGCCGCAGTGGTGTGTAGAGAGCTGGACTGTGGAGAACCTGTAGATGCTCTGAGTGATGCTCACTTTGGACAAGGATCAGGACCAATCTGGATGAGTGCTTTTTGTTCTGGAATGGAATCTACATTGAAGAACTGTGGATCAGCAGGATGGGGTATAAACACATGTAATCATAATGGTGATGCTGGAGTCATCTGTTCAGGTGAATGAGATATTATACAGTAAATGTCATAAATAACTGTAAATTGGTAAAACTGTAATTTTCATGTACTTAACAAATACACTCTGAATAACTGTGATTTGTCTCTTTTGTACCATTTTTTAAATGTAATATAAACAGATCATAAACATTCCAGACTTACTGATGGACCTCACCTGTGCTCTGGGAGATTAGAGGTGAATCATGAGAATACCTGGAATATAGTGTGTGATGCTGCCTTTGACCAGCAGGATGCAGAGGTTGTGTGTAGAGAGCTGGACTGTGGGGCTCCTGTACAGGTGCTGGGAGCAGCTGCTTTTGGCAAAGGAGATGCTCAGATGTGGACACAAGAGATTCAGTGCAGAGGAGATGAATCCTATATTTCTTTCTGTCCAGCATCATCATCTCTCAAACACAACTGTACCAATGAAAATGCCATTGGGCTGTTTTGTTCTGGTACTGGAGCTGTAGTTTTTAACTGTGATAATCACAAAGTTTTTTTTGGTTTGTTATTGCTTTAAAAAAAAAAAAACTAAATAAACTTTGTTCTTTGTTCAGGTTACATAGATCTCAGACTGGTAAACGGTCCTGATATCTGTTCTGGTCGAGTTGAACGTCAGTATCTCAGTAAATGGGGCACGGTGTGTGATGCATGCTGGGATATGAGAGCTGCCAGTGTCCTCTGTAGACAGCTGAATTGTGGGATTGCTGTGTCTGTTGTGGGATCAGACTGGTTTGGAGAGGGAAGTGGTGAAATCTGGGCTGATGTGTTTGATTGTGACGGGAATGAAACAAAACTCTCAGAATGTTCCATCTCTTCATGGAGTCGAGCTGAATGTTCTCATAGACGAGATGTTGGAGTCATCTGCTCTGGTAAGAGGATTTTATTAAAAAAATATTAAATACATAAATTACCTTAAAATACCATTTGAATAAAATGTCATATCTCCTCTCAAGATTCTTCTCTGGCTCTTCATGATGGTCTGGTGCGGTTGTCTGGAGAGAGACAGTGTGAGGGGGAGGTGGAAGTTTTCATCCATCAGGTCTGGAGGAGAGTTCTGCTGGACTCCTGGAGTCTCACTGAATCATCCGTGGTCTGCAGACAGCTGGGCTGTGGCTCTGTGCTCAACTTCTACAGCTCCTCTTCATCCAGTCCTGAACACAGTCATGAGTGTGTGACAGGCTTCCAGTGCTCTGGGAGTGAAGCTCATCTGGGGAACTGCAGCTCTCCACAAACTCTCAACTGCAGCTCCACACAACAGCTGTCAATCACCTGCCTTGGTGAGAACAACAACATCTGGGCAGATTCTTCAGTTGTTAGTGATCATCAATAATGTTTTTTCTTTCTTCTCTGACTACCAGGTCACGGGTCCATCAGGCTGGTGGGTTCTGGGGGAGACTGTGCAGGGAGGCTGGAGGTTTTTCACAGTGGCTCATGGGGGACAGTGTGTGATGACTCCTGGGATATTAAAGATGCCCATGTGGTGTGCAGACAGCTGCAGTGTGGAGTGGCCCTCAGTAACCAGCAGGTACCAGCCTGGTTTGGTCCTGGTTCTGGACCCATATGGCTGGATGAGGTGGAGTGTGAGGGAAATGAGACGTCCCTGTGGAGCTGCTCTTCTCCAGGCTGGGGAAAACATGACTGTAGTCACAAGGAGGATGTAGGAGTCACGTGCTCAGGTAATCAGTGAACAAATGTAAACATAAAAAAAACATTTTAATAGTCTATGTATATGATTAATGAATAATGAAATCCAGTTTTTGCATTATACACATTTAGAACAGGGTTGAAAACTGTTCTTATGCATTTTTAAATGAATGCCAGAAGTTATTTCATTAACAGTTCATGAACATGCATTTTCCTGCTGTAAAGCACCCAAAAGTTCTCCTTACTCAGAGGCGCAGCACTGCTGCTCATTGCAAAACACACAATGTGACAGTTTTAGTCAATTTCCCGAATTAATGACTCCAATACATCAGTTCATTTAGCTTATGAAACATTTCTTTAATGGCAGATTGTAAAATTTAAATCTATGTATTATTGAAACTGTTTCATCATCTGGTAGTAAAATAAAATTTCTATTTTTTTATTTTTATTTATTTAGTTCTTAAGAGCACTAAAAGACCTGTTATTTAAAAATATATGTATTTCCCATTCTTTTTCATCTAGAGTTTAAAGAGATCAGGTTAACTGAGGGCTGTGAAGGGAATGTGGAGGTTTTCTACAATGGATCCTGGGGAAATGTGTGTTACAACAAGATGGACAGAGACACAGCGAGTCTGATCTGTCAAGAGCTGAACTGTGGAAGATCTGGCAGTGAACCTAAATATTCAGTGGGACTGAAACCTCATAATTGGCTGGATTTTTTGAAATGTCGACGACATGATTCCACTTTATGGCAGTGTCCATCTTCACCATGGGGACAGAATTACTGTGATAATGAGGTGGCCACGATCACCTGCTCAGGTAAGGTTTTAAACTATTTAAATTCAGTTATATTTTTATAAATATAAAGGTATTTTTTTTTTAAGAAATGTAGTACATAGATTCTGAAAGAATCAGAAATTATTTATGAAACTGATTATGTTATAATCTCAGAGGAGGAAAGTCACGAGTCTCTGCGGAGTCGTCTGACATGTTCATTATCTCCTCACCAGAGACAGTGTTCAAGTAAGTATATTTGACAACAGGTTTAAATATTTATTACTTTTCCACATATAAAACTCACTAGCTTTGAAAATATTAGTAATAAATAATCAGAGTGCTTCTGTGACAGCTCTTGACTCACCACAAAAAAATAAAAATAAAAAAAATAATAGTTTTTCTCATCATTTAGAAAAATTGGAGGTGCTTTCTACTAGTCATTTGTTTTGCATGTTCAAGTTGCTCAAATTGATTATAGCATTTGCAGTATATAAATATGCTTCTGTTGTGCTGAAGCTAATAAATGCTGGATGATGTGTGTTTTAGAGCATCTTCCACTCAGACTGAGTGGAGGGGAGGGCCAGTGCTCTGGGAGGCTGGAGGTGTATCATAACGCTGTGTGGGGCTCAGTCTGTGATGATCAGTGGGACATCAGCGATGCTCAGGTGGTCTGCAGGCAGCTGGGTTGTGGAGCAGCACTGAGGGCTGATGGGAATTCAGTCTTTGGTGCTGGTGAAGGTGTTGTGTGGCTGAACAAGGTTGAGTGCAGAGGGAATGAGCTTCACCTGTGGGACTGTCCTCTCTCCCTGAATAACCACACTGACTGCTCCAACAAAGAGCACGCTGGACTCACCTGTGCAGGTCCCAACAAAACACTGAATAATATTTATTTGATCATATTAATGTTAATGATATTTGTGTAGTTAAATCAGTTAATTGCATGAAGGTTAATGTCTCTTTTCACAGATTTGCCAGATTTGTTAGTGTCTACTACTCCTGCCACAACAACATCAGTTTCTCCTCCAGTGCGCTCAACATCAGAGACTCTTCTACAAACTCCTCCAGCAGTGTCTCTCTCCGTCTCCCCAGTGCTTGTGGTTGTACTGGGAGTTGTGCTCTTCCTGCTCTTAGTGCCACTGCTTATACTGATTCAGCAGAACAGAGTGATGAGGAGAGGTAGGAGAGATCCAGAGACTGTCATATTGTGTCTTATTCAGTGTGTGATCAGTCATGTGTGGTGAACTGACAGCAGGTTTGTCTGTCTAAACTCACAGCTCTTGCTGACTGGTACACAGGACTTCACAGGACTCATTCTCAGACTGAGCCAGTTTATGAAGAAATTTATCACAGACAAAATCAATTTACTCGTAGAGGTGAGGCATCATGAGAGATACTATTTATAGATACTAATTGGCCTCACAATGTTAAAATCAGCTTGGCATCTCATGCTTATATAAGGATCAGATTGTTGATCTTAACTTTTAAAACAGCCTGCAAGTGCAAGCTTGAATCCTACAAAGATGACATTTAAAAAATAGATCTTTTGGCTTTCTTTTACTATCACAGAGCTTTATGATCCAGATGAAATGAGGATTCAGTCTGTTGACTGTTAGTAATGATTCTGCTCTCTTTAACAGGGAGTCTCATCTCTGAAGATTCTGCTGAGCTTCTCTCAGGTTAGAGATGTGATTTGCAAACTCAGTAAAGAAATTAAATAAATGTAAACCGTGAAATTCACAACTTTTTAGGAATTGAATGACTCACATGCACATATGTGTTTGTTTGGATTTAGAGAGGGTGAATGAGATCACACCAGGAATCTATGAGGAAATCTTCACCGGTGGACTAAGACCAGATCGTGAGACAGGTGCTGATGCTCTTCTGTGCTTAAGCTGTAGTTCTCTCTCTGTAATTCTACAATGGGTTCATTTAAGGTTGTTTTAAATGCAATGGCAATGGCTTCATGTTAAATTTGTAGACGACACACCAGAGGGATATTATGATGTTATTACTAGTGGACAGAACTATACTGGAAAAGGTGATTTCATTTTTGTATATAATTTTGAGCATGGGTTTTTACATCCTACTTCTTTAAGGCAAAGACCAGTTCAGATAAAATAAAATTATATTTTATCGTGTGTGTGTGTGTGTGTGTGTGTGTGTGTGTGTGTGTGTGTGTGTGTGTGTGTGTGTGTGTGTGACCAGAGGATTATGATGATGTCATCATTAATGGACAGTGCTCTCAATCTGCAACAGGTCAGTCAGGCAGAACTTATTTTTTTTAATAATTTGATATATCGAACATGTTTACACCATTAATGAATCATTATGGCTATATCAGGTGTAATCTAACAGTCTTTAATGAGGGGGCAGGGATCTATGATATGACACAAGATCAAAGTGTATTAAAATGTAAAATAATCTTTTTTGTACATGTGTAAAGTGGGAGATCCGGAGGAGTATGATGATGCATGGAGTATTACTGAAGATGTGAGAAACCTGTTAGGTAACATTTTGCCTAATATTTTCTACATTTACTAAATAGATGTGTACATATTACAGACACACAAACTATGAAATTATTTTATTTGTAACTTGCTGATTTAAAAGAAACTTATTCAGTTTGAAATACTTTTCGCCTTTTTTTAATGCAGACTATGATGATGTGGGGGAGGAGTTGAACGACGAGGGAGGGGCTTCATGACTCAAAGGCCACACCCACTACCACCTGCATTTGCATTTGATTCGCTCAATATGCTACTTAAATATGGTCATTATGAACATAAATCTATATCAACAGAATTATTTTTAACATTATGGCCTGGTTTAATAGACAGGGCTTAGCCTAAACCAGGATTAGGCCATATTCAACCAATACATTTTAATTTAATTATAATAAACATGCCTTAGAAAAAACATTACTAGTATGCATCTTGAGATCAAACAAAGGCACTGATATATTTTATGATCAGTCAGTGCAAGTTTGTTTCAGTTGGAACAGCTCAGACTTACATTTTAGTCTTGAGCCTTAATGAAACCAGGGGTATAATATCTAATTAACATATCAGGGAAAAGTATTTCTACACTTTCCTCTTTTAAAAGATGTCTGCATAAATGTTATTCAGTGGCTGTGTTGTAGTTATATAACAATTGTTCTGAGAATATTACATTGTGGGACACAAGGATTATATGTTTCACTCAAAAAGATGACTAAATGAGATAAAAATATGTGTAATGAATAACTAATCAAACAGCATTTTTGAAGAAAAATTTTTTTTTTCATTAATTGTGAAGATAATGATCATCTACTTCTGATTCCTGAATTGTACTGAATACAACTGAAGAACATTAAGAATGAGAAATAAAGAAGTAAATCTTTTAATAAGAACTAATTCATTATCTCGATAATTTCATTGTCTGTCTTTGTTGTGGTTGTAATTTAGAAAAAAATATATTGTTTGTTGACTTTGATATTTCACTGAAATATTTCCCCTTGGGAAAAATCTTGTGGTGGGTAAACACTCTATTGCTTGAGTTACAACAACATCCTGTCATTAATGGCATTAATAGAATGCATTAGTCACTTAGCTAAGTGTTGCTATCTTGTTTTAACATATTTTTAGGATGTTTAACTCATGCTGTCAAATTTTAGTATGTTGCTGGGAGTGTTAATATCACTTACTGTTACCAGCAGGTTTGAATGTGTGTGGAAGGAGTGTAATCTTTGTTGTGTTAATGCCATTAATAAATCCTGGCCTCATTGAAAAGTAAAGTATCCATCTTATGCATGCTTCAGAACCATGCTGGAAATAGTAGGTCATCCAGGTACCTTTTGTCTACAGAAATCTTTTATGCATACTGTGAATTTAGACATACTTCTTTTGTTTTTCGCTTACTATATAGCAGTGAAGTATGCAATTTTGAATGCAGCCACTGTCTGCCTGAGTTACAGCAACTTCCTGTTCTTGGTGAAACGTTGCACTTTCAAACAAACAAACAAACAAAAAAACCTTGTGTTATTGCAGTCACCTGCTGGTGGCAAACATTGTATTCTTTTAAGTAGCTTAAGGGCACGTACAGAACTTTGACAAAATGACAAAAGCTCCACATTGTAAAATACTCGCTAAAGGTTAATGTATAGCACAAGCAGAAATGAAGCACACTGACTCTCTCTGCTGGTCAGAAGGTGAACAACATATTCAGTGAATGAGATATGGTTTTTGTGGGCCATCTGAAACCACTTGTGGAATTAGGTAAATTTCACATTTATTGACAGTAATTATTTTTACATAAACCAAATTTTAAGCTAAACATTAATATCCTAAACATTTAAACACCTAATTTTAAAAAAGGCATTTTACAACATTATTAATTTTACAGAGTTGAGTTTATTACGTGATAATGTCATGCTAACATATGTATACACTAATAGACATTTTTAGGACATATGCCGTTAGTTATCAGTGCTTTTATCTCAACTCTGCAGGTGTTGGGCTTTGATACTGTAAATAAACTGGAGAGTTTCCTGTCTCCTGTAAGTCTTATATATACATGTATGTGCGTATGTAAATGTGTGTGTGTGTGTGTGTGTGTGTGTGTGTGTGTGTGTGTGTGTGTGTGTGTGTGTGTGTGTGTGTGTGTGTGTGTGTGTGTGTCATGGCCGCACTGGAGTGCACACCTGCATGATCTTCTAACAGCAAACACCCGTTGTAACTGCCAGCGTTAATGCAGGGAAGTGTATTTCGTCATGGTTGACTTTTGGCTACTACTTTTGACAATGTGCCTTATAACAACAGTAAAGAGCGCGTTTAAAGACGCGCTCCGGACCGGCAGGATTTACAAACAAAGCTGGACTATTCACGATCCTGTGCTCAATCACCCAGCGGGTGGAAACTTTACAGACGTTTCGACCACTGTAAGAACATTGAGCCAAGATGAGTGGATTTTATTCCAAAAGCAGGAGAGAGCATTTAGAAAGACTCTGGACACGAAACATCTCGAAGATAAACATAACTTCCTCTTTTCAGGAGAAACACCGAAAAAATGGATCAGACTCATCCGCATTCTGAATGGAGTATACTTTAAGAACGGCACTTTTACAATCAATCGGCGAAATGGAAGGCAGTTCGGATTACCTTTGCTGAAGTTCACAATGCGTGTACTGAAGAAAATGCCGCGAGTTAGCGGTGGCCTTCCTGAGGCCCAGACCGTGGATTGCCTCGCCGGCTGGATTGAGGCGGAGTTGCGCTTTTTGCGGGACATCGTTCAACCAGCACTGGGAGCACCAAGGAGTGGAACCCATCAACAAAAGCAGGTGGGCAAAGATAAACTTGCATATTTATGGCAGAATAGAAAATCTAGAGCAATCCAAATTATTCTTAACAACAGTAAATATCCAAATGTACCAGTCGGCATAAATAATATTCTATCCGTGCAGAATTATTATATTTCTAAATGCGCGCCTGAGAGGCTTGATGGCGTGTTAAATGCACCGCCATGGACCGGATCATTACTTCCCGTACAATCTAGCCAGCTTAACACTTCATTGTTCACTGTCACTGAAGTAGAGAAAGTGGTTAATGACCTCCCCAATAATAAAGCAAGTGGACTTGATGGTGTGACTTATGAAACACTGAAAACTACAAAACAAATGGTGTGCCCAATTCTGACTAATATATTTAACATCTGTCTGGAAAATGGCAAAGTTCCAGAATCATGGAAAGGGGCCCTGATACACCGTATCCCCAAAAAAGATAATATTCCTGATGACCTGTCTACTTGGAGAGACATTTCCTTACTACCTACAGTCTTTAAGGTGTTTATGAAATGTATGCTGTCACGAATACTTCCTTGGTTAGTGGATACAGGAATACTTACACCAAAGCAAAAAGCTTATATCAATAGGCAGGGGATGAATGAACATGTCTTCTGTCTTAAAACGGGAATTGATGATTTCAAACATTCATCTGCCAAGTTCTTTACTGTCTTTTTGGATTTTCGTGATGCATTTGGCACATTGCCCCACGATGTCATGTTTCATGCATTGGACGAAATAGGACTACCACAGCTGTATGCAGATGTAATTAAAGATGTGTATAATAACTCTTACATCCAGGTCATATGTGGAACCGCCCTCACTGATCCCATACCACTTAAAATTGGCATCAAAACAGGGTGCCCATGGAGCGCCATCAATTTCATTCTGGCGATTAACTCCTGGATGAAGTGGATGTGCCAGTGCGCACCAGCAGGCGTGCGATCCCCAAACCCAGTGCAAGGTTATGCGGATGATGTGGAAATCTCCTCAAGAGATGAAAGTGTAATTTCCAACATGCTCCTCCGCACAGATGAGTTTTTAAGGTGGTCAGGTTTAGACATCAAACACACAAAATGTGCTGCATTCTATGAAAGACGTAGTGGAGGAAACAGATGGTATAAAGCAAAGTCTGACAAGCCCCCTTCCTTTTCAATAATGCAGAAACGTATCCGAGTGTATGAACGTCATGAAACATATCCTTATTTGGGCCATAAATTTAACGTCAGTGGCGATTGGGAGGAACAGATATCAGAGCTGTGTCAAGAATATACCCAAAGACTTGGGCTGATTGATGCTGCCCCACTGCCCATAATGATGAAGATTGAAGCCATCAGGCTAATCGCAGTAGCCAAAATTCAACATCTCTTCCCGAATGTACATATCCCACAACGTATATTGTCAGCGATGAACAACGAAACGGTTAAGCTGATGAGGAAATGGTTCTGTCTTAATAGCCGCACGACTCGGGACATTATTTTCCAGCCACGTAGAGACGGAGGTCTCGGTGCCCCAAATATTGAATGGCTCTACACCGCGTCCAGAACAGGACACCTTTTAAACATGCTTAACAATGACGATACAACTGTTAGAGAATTATCACGTGAATCACTGTTTTTACATCTACAACGTCGCAAAATACCTGCTGCTTCCATAAATGAGTCCCAGTTTCTTGGATTTAAACTAAAGCAGAACGGAAAGTTGGACATCAAAGCAGCCGGATTTGGAGTGCGCTCTGACTGGCTAGACTTAAACGACCTTTGCAGCCGCATAGGAATACAGCTGTCCTGGTTGGGACCCGATGGAGAAGTAGTGGCTCTTAATGACAGCATAATCACCGATCCACTGGTTTCCACTCTGGCAATCCTCAATAAAGACACTACTCCTCACCAGTTACAGATTAAACACGCAAGAGCTTCAATTCTTCATCTTAGACAGATCCAAAACGGACAGCACTGGACGGGTCTCAGATTACAAGGAAAACTTGCTTTACTTCAATTTGCCGACCATTCAGTGTCTCACTCTGCTCTGTCTAATCCATCAATTTCAGATGACATTTTGATATTCTTGATTAAAGCAAGACTACAATGTCTACCAACAAAGTACAATTTGGCAATATGGTATCCATCAAAGCATGAACCTTATTGTATATTACATCCTACACAGCAGGAAAACGAAACGGTTGCTCATATACTAAACGGCTGCTACAATTATAAAGGACTCTATGTAGCCAGACATGACCGTCTGGTTGATCTGGTTGCAAAGGACTTACAAATGGTAATCGGTGGACATGATAGTAAGATCTACAAGCATAGCACTGTACGAATTAACTGGTTTCATCATAACATATCAAACAGTGAGTACTTCACAAACATTCCAAATACTCCTGACATTGTAATTGTTAATGAGGTTATGAAATCTGTTTGTATTGTTGAGGTGGGCTGCTGTTTTGATCTGTATATGAATACTTGCTATTATTCTAAACTATTGAAATATCAACCCCTGGTAGATCTCATCCTCCAACTTGGATATACCTGTAGATTGATAATTCTGGTATTTGGAAGTTTGGGTCATGTCCATAAGAGTGTGATTAGCGGGATGCAATTAGGGGGGCTACAAAAAAAGAAGGCAAAAAAGCTTGCAAAATTCTGCTCAGTTTCAGCCATTATAGGGAGCATGAAAATATGGAGACGGAGATGTTTCCTTTATCCCTAATGTGCCGAGTATTATAAAAAAAGAAGGACCTGTACAAGTATGTGAGCTATGAATTGTAGATCTGTCACCCTGTCAAAGACTCTTCCCAGAGTATTTGGATCTTGTTTTCTTTGTAATGTCTTTTAGATCCAAATAAAAGTATTCAAATGTGTGTGTGTGTGTGTGTGTGTGTGTGTGTGTGTGTGTGTGTGTGTGTGTGTGTGTGTGTGTGTGTGTGTGTGTGTGCGCGCATCCCCTCAGTGATGTGTGGGGAGGAGTTCATCAGTACTGACAGTTTTGATATATATGGAGAAAGTCAGAAAAACCTTCTCTGATTTGTCAGTGAAGTTGTTTGATGATTTCCTCTGTTGTGTCTAATAAGGTAATAGCGAGTGTGATTGGAGGGTGTTGGGCCTCTTTCTCTCTCATTAAGAGGATGCCTGTACTTCTGGATCATCAGTGCGGAGAAGCTTGTACTGGGTGTTGAGTTAATCATGATGAGGATGATGGGAAGCTGCCTGATACTCATTTTACTGTCTTCATTTGTAATACTCATCACAGCTGGTAAGTACATTATTAAAAAAGAGATGTTAGAAGCAAGGTTCCTTTCAGAAATATTGTTTTTGTAAATTGCTTGCTGTAATGTGGTTTTTGAGATGACATAATCATATATAAAGTTACAATATGCCTCTCTCTCTCTTTCTCTCTCTGTTCACTAAACAGACCTTGTGAATGTGAGGTTGGTTGGTGGTCACAGTCGCTGTGCCGGTACAGTGGAGGTTCTTCATAGAGGTCAGTGGGGAAGAGTGTGTGATCTTGACTGGGATTTGGCTGATGCTGCAGTGGTGTGTAGAGAGCTGGACTGTGGAGAACCTGTAGATGCTGTTTCTAAGGCACACTTTGGACCAGGATCAGGACCAGTCTGGATGAGTCATACCAGATGTGTTGGTTCAGAATCCACCCTGAAGAACTGTAGGTCAGCGGGATGGGGTAAAAATAACTGTGACCAGACTAGAGATGCTGGAGTCATCTGCTCAGGTAAACTGCCCAAATCCTGACATTATATACAAAGTATGTTCCTTTTTATTAAAACAATATGTTCATTTAATCCTTTGAAAAAGCAAAGAAAAAGTCACAGGCTAAAAGTGAATGCACCAGTGTGTTGGACTGCCCAGTTTTTCAGGGGTGTTTTGTTTGGAATAAGAAGGGCAAAGTAAGCATGACTTGAGCCCTTAACAATTTTATTCCCCCAGTGTTTTTACCAAGGAGTTGAATGGAAGGTGTGAGTTGTTAAATAGATAGCCCACCAAAGAAAATGTAATAAAAAAAAAAACAATAAGTATGAATTTTTAGCAGCCAATACTCCAGTCTTCAGTATCGCATGATTGATAAATAAGTAATGCATGACAAAAAGAATAAAACTTTCAGTATCCGGAAAGTAACATTCTGTCACAAATTTTGAATGTGTGAAATTCAATAGATAGTAAATTTTATTTATTTATTCATTTTCATAAATAGTGATAATTTCTTATTTTAAACAATAATATCTTATTATTGTGTGAATGCATTTATATGCTGTTTCAGATGTAGCTACTGCCTTAAAGACAGCCATAAAGTGTCAGATTATTGTAATGTGTATGCAACTACAGTATACTTTTAGTACAGTTTTGATAAATTTACTAAGTAGATTACTTAGTAGATTATATTGTCCAGTTATGTCAAAAAATGTTTCATGGGAGGGGATTAATATATGCAGGGCTGGTAAAGAATTTGCAAATTGTTTCACTTTGATGTTCATTCAAGTTTCATAAGTTCCCAAATTCCAATGATAATTACTGGTAAATTTCTCTTTTAATTATTAATGTAATGGGCCATAAAAACATTTTTATTTATAATTAATATTTCGTTACCAAATGTAAAACTGTAATTATCTGTGATTTTTCAGATGTCAGGCTGGTTGGTGGTTCTCGCTGTTCTGGGAGGTTAGAGATACTTCATGATCAGACGTGGATGTCAGTATGTGATGCTTCCTTTGACCAGCAGGATGCAGAGGTTGTGTGTAGAGAGCTGGACTGTGGGGCTCCTGTACAGGTGCTGAGAACAGCTGCTTTTGACAAAGGAGATGCTCAGATGTGGACACAAGAGATTCAGTGCAGAGGAAATGAATCTCAGATTCATATGTGTCCAACATCATACAGATTTACGCCCAAATACAACTGTTCTCACAAGTACAGTGTTAGACTGCTGTGTACTGGTGTGTGTTGACAATTTCAACAAGAAAGATTTTTTTTTTTTAATTTCGATGAATTTATTCTAATATCTTTTTTCTTCTTTTCTCCTAAATGCACACTTACAGACAGAAAACTTGTGAGGTTAGTTGGTGGACACAGTCCCTGCAGTGGGACAGTGGAGGTTCTTCATAAAGATCAGTGGGGAGCAGTGTGTGATTTTGGCTGGGATTTGGCTGATGCTGCAGTGGTTTGTAGAGAGCTGGACTGTGGAGAACCTATAGATATTCTGAGTGGTGCTCAAGTTGAACCCGAATCAGGACCAATCTGGATATATAATGCAATGTGTACTGGATCTGAGCCCACACTGAAAAAGTGTGGATTAGCAACATGCCGTTTAAATGGTGTGTGTCATGGTAAGAGTTCTGGAGTCATCTGCTCAGGTAACCTCTAAACTTCAATTGTTAAAAAGAAAAAGTAATGTATGTTTTGTTCTGAAAGGTTCATACTCAGTGGTCTTTTTTATTTATATATATATATATTTTAAGATGTCAGGGTAGTTGGAGATTCTCACTGCTCTGGAAGGTTAGAGATGCTTCATAATCAGACGTGGATGTCAGTGTGTGATGCTGCCTTTGACCAGCAGGATGCAGAGGTTGTGTGTAGAGAGCTGGACTGTGGGGCTCCTGTACAGGTGCTGGGAGCAGCTGCTTTTGGCAAAGGAGACGCTCAGATGTGGACACAAGAGATTCAGTGCAGAGGAAATGAGTCTCAGATTCACTTCTGTCCAACATCAACATCACATAAAAATTGTTTAAGTGACAAAAATGTTGAACTGGTGTGTGCAGGTTAGAGCAGATTTATTCTTTGACTCTGTGTATGATTTTGTTTCTCTCTTTGTGTCATTCTTCTCTCAACTCTCAGTTTCTCTGTGTATAAGTATTTAATTTTGTGTTCAATTTTTGTTAATGTTTTGTTTAAATTTTGTGTTCTGTGTTCAATATATAGACCGTGTGAATGTAAGACTGGTAAATAGTACCAATCGCTGTGCTGGTAGAGTGGAGGTTCATCATGATGGTCAGTGGGGAACAGTGTGTGATCTTGGCTGGGATATGGCTGAAGCTGCAGTGGTGTGTAGAGAGCTGGACTGTGGAGAACCTGTAGATGCTGTAGGCAATACTCATTTTGGACCAGGATCAGGACCAGTTTGGATGAAAATGGCATTTTGTACTGGATCAGAGTCTACACTGAAGAACTGTGGATCAGCAGATTCAGTTGATTATCACTGTAATCATAATAAAGTTGGTGGTGTCATCTGCTCAGGTAGGTTGCTCCAAAATTCAGTGTCTTGCTAAATGTTGTTTCTTGGCATAAATACTTTCCAGCAAATCAGATACAAGCTTGCAGTTTTGGCAAGTGTTTTCTTTGTGTGTGTGTCCTTGTGTGTGTGCATGTACTTTCAAAAAAGTCATAAATGGACTTGGGGTGTCTTCTAAGTCAAAGGGCCAGATTTACTAACAGCTTGCATCAGTGCAAACCATCTTTTGGGGTTAAATGTCTAAAAAGTCTCAGTGTCATAATTTTTTTTTCTCTCACTTCATCAGCTGTCAGGCTAGTTGCAGGTTCTCGTTGCTCTGGGAGGTTAGAGATACTTAATAATGATCAGACATGGATGTCAGTGTGTGAAGCTGCCTTTGACCTGCAGGATGCAGAGGTTGTGTGTAGAGAGCTGGCCTGTGGGGCTCCTGTACAGGTGCTGGGAGCAGCTGCTTTTGGCAAAGGAGACGCTCAGATGTGGACACAAGAGATTCAGTGCAGAGGAAATGAATCTCAGATTCACTACTGTCCAGTGTCTTTACAGAAGCACAACTGCTCTCATGATGATCAGCAAGGCCTTCTGTGTGCTGGTAAGAGTTGGATAATTATGAGAGTAATCATTAGTTTAACTTAGATTGTATGAGACCCAGTGTAAAAACACTTGATGGTTCCCTGCCACCCCAACATCTTATGAGAATAAACTAAAACACATAAAATACAACACTGGTATATTGTGTTAGTCTCTGCCAAGTTGGTCATCTCAGGTCATCTTTTCAAAAACTGTGTCAAACTGAATGGAATTCTGGGCCCATTGCACTGATTTGGCTGATTTTGATTATTGAAAACATACTAAATAAGCAAAGCACATACATACAGAGGTCAGACTTAAAAGGAATGAGTCTTGGTTTCAAGGAGGTAGGTAAATTTAGTTCAAATGAAATTATTATATTATATATCCCACTGCTTCACTGCTGGGGTTTCATCACTGGTGTCAAGACCAAAAATGGACCTCAAAAGTTTTCTATATGCTCTGTGTTTTGTATTTCAAGTCTTTTAAATTATAAAACAGGTTTGTTTGAAGAACAAGTTGTAGTGCATGGAGCCCATCAGACATGAAATAACTAGTTACATTCCTTAAATGACTTCTCCCCCATGATTAACACCTATGTGCTATGAGCCAGACCTCTGATCACTATCCAACTCATCCCCCCACCATCAAGATAAGAATCTTACAGAAATGCAGATACACTTTCCTTATTCAGACATACAGTCTCACATACAGTTATATAGAAATGTACATCAATGTGTTACCTTTTCTTATATTGTTGTTTCTGTTATGTATGTCGGCCTCAAACATTAATCCGCAATAGGTGAATTATTGTGCATGCTAAGACTCTCACATTTAGAATCACTCAGTCAAACGAGAAGATACATAGATCCTGTTTGGTGTCTATGAGCAGCATTTATTATTCCCTAAATGTTAATGTTTGTGGCATCTTAATAACTCCTTGCTTTATATGTATTATTGAACTTTTGAAAGTTTTGTGGCCAAACAACCAATCAGCTTCCACATGCGAAACAACATTTTGAGAGACAAAGACTTTCAATCTTCCCTCCAAAACTCAGATCAACCGGATTGGACAAGGTCCAACTGTGGGCGTGAACGACCTACAGGTTTATAAACCTTCCCTCATCTCTCTCGCTTGCTCTGGCCTTCGGGACACAAAGACACGTCACCCGCACCTCCCCCCAGATCCATGGGGGGGGGGGGTCTCACCTAGCGGAGGAGATGATGAGGCCTGCAATACTCTCAAGGAACTGGAAAGGACTTTCTGAACTGAACATAAACGGAAACAATGCACAACAACAACAAGCTTGCAAGTATCCGTCCTTTCTACAAATGTAGATAGCTGCGTTTAAGGCGTTTTATAAAAGAAACGATTTCAGGATGTTCAGAACCGTTTCATTCCTGTCCCTTTGCAAACTCACTTTCTGTCTCTCTCTCTCTCTCTTACTCTCTCTCTCTCTCTCTCTCTCTCTCTCTCTCTCTTACTCTCTCTCTCTCACGCGTTTTCTGTCTATTTGTGTTTTATGTACGTTTGTCTATGTGCGATCGTTTGTAAGTAGAATGGTTTAATAAACAACCATATATTCACATATAATGATTCTCTGTGCTGAATGCTTACATTACAAAGTCACTTAAACTGTTTCGATCTCATATTGCTACCTTAAGCCCTATTCTGTTCAATTGTTTTAACTCCGTTCTGGTTAGTAAAAACGCGTTGCCGTGACGACGGGCCAACGTCAGAGTAATGGGTATCGCTGAATAATTTGCTGGACAAAGAAACCAGTCGATATCGTTATTACTGTTACTGATCAGAAACTGGAAATTGCGTATATTTAATGACGATTATTATACACGATTTCCTGTGAGTTAAACTACTTTACCTGACTGAAATGTATGTTTTAAATAACTCATTTCATCCTATTCATTGGTCGTAAGACCTGGTGGAGTTTGCAGTGTATATGTGATGAGAGGAACAGTCTCATACATATACACACATATATTGATCATCTTAAATTCTTTGAGCTAACCAAAATTCTCTACAAAGTCAAATTTGTAGTGATTACTCTCATTACTGGTAGTGACACCACTTTCATTCCTTCACACTGTTTTGTTTCTTTTATATCTCTCTGAATCCCTCTCTCTTAGATGCAGTAAATGTGAGGCTAGTTGGTGGTAACAGTCGCTGTGCTGGTAGAGTGGAGGTTTTCCATAGAGGTCAGTGGGGAACAGTATGTGATGATGACTGGGATATGACTGACGCTGGAGTGGTGTGTAGAGAGCTGTACTGTGGAGAACCTATAGATCCTCTTTGTAATGCTCATTTTGGACAAGGATCAGGACCAATCTGGATGAGTGTTGTACTATGTACAGGAACTGAGTCTACACTGAAGAACTGTGGGTCAGTAGGGTGGAATAAACCTTTCTGTACTCATAAAAATGATGCTAGTCTCATCTGCTCAGGTTAATATAATACTAAACCTTCAAAGCATGTCACACTTTTGATTGATGTGGTTATCTGCATGTCTGGTTTAAACAAAACTGTGTTGTTAATTAATCACCATTTAAGTATTAGACAATTAAGTAAATAATTAACCTAAAAAATTACAATTCAATATCATTACTAAAGTTGTCATACAATGGTTGCCACATCAAGACCAAGCGTTACTTTTATGCAATATTTACAGGTCATAAACAATCCAGACTTGCTGCTGGGTCTCATCTTTGCTCTGGGAGATTAGAGGTTCTTCATGATCAGTCATGGATGTCAGTGTGTGATGATGCCTTTGACCAGCAGGATTCAGAGGTTGTGTGTAGAGAGCTGGACTGTGGGGCTCCTGTACAGGTGCTGGGAGCAGCTGCTTTTGACAAAGGAGACAAGATGTGGACACAAGAGATTCAGTGCAGAGGAGATGAATCTCATATTTCATACTGTTCAATCTCATCATCAAACAAACACAACTGCACTAGTGACAATAATGTGGGCCTGATATGTTCTGGTAAAATATCAATAATGAGCATCTCTCCAATTGTTTGTTTAACTCTATCATGTCTTAGATATAAAATATAAAGTTAATGCATTATTACTGAACTGTGTCTTTTTTTTAGGTTACACTGGGTTCAAACTGGTAAACGGTTCAGACTCTTGTTCTGGAAGAGTGGAGCTTCAGTACTTCAGTAAATGGGGCACATTATGTGATGCATGCTGGGATATGAGAGCTGCCAGTGTCCTCTGTAGACAGCTGAATTGTGGGATTGCTGTGTCTGTTGTGGGATCAGACTGGTTTGGAGAAGGAAGTGGTGAAAGCTGGGCTGATGAGTTTGATTGTGACAGGAATGAAACAAAACTCTCAGAATGTTCCATCTCTTCATGGAGTCGAGCTGAATGTTCTCATAGACGAGATGTTGGAGTCATCTGCTCTGGTAAACTTATTTAATTAAGAGAGTCATGAATATTAATATTAATAATAATCTTGCCTATTAATGTTAATGTCAGTATGGATAAACTACAATACTTTGTTCTACCAGTTTAGTAATATGTCAGATTTTCTCCTTAGATTCCTCTCTGGGTCTTCATGATGGTCTGGTGTGGTTGTCTGGGGAGAGACAGTGTAAGGGAGAGGTGGAAGTTTTCATTCATCAGGTCTGGAGGAGAGTTCTGCTGGACTCCTGGAGTCTCACTGAATCCTCTGTGGTCTGCAGACAGCTGGGCTGTGGCTCTGTGCTGAACTTCTACGGCTCCTCTTCATCCAGTCCTGAACACAGTCATGAGTGTGTGACGGGCTTCCAGTGCTCTGGGAGTGAAGCTCATCTGGGGAACTGCAGCTCTCCACAAACTCTCAACTGCAGCTCCACACAACAGCTGTCCATCACCTGCCTTAGTGAGAAGAACAACATCTGGCCAGATATTTTTTAGTTGTTAGTGATGAATAATGTGTTTTTCTTTCTCTGAATATCAGGTCGTGGGTCCATCCGGCTGGTGGGTTCTAGGGAAGACTGTGCAGGGAGGCTGAAGGGTTTTTCACAGCGGCTCATGGGGGACAGTGTGTGATGACTCCTGGGATATTAAAGATGCCCATGTGGTGTGCAGACAGCTGCAGTGTGGAGTGGCCCTCAGTAACCAGCAGGTACCAGCCTGGTTTGGTCCTGGTTCTGGACCCATATGGCTGGATGAGGTGGAGTGTGAGGGGAATGAGACGTCTCTGTGGAGCTGCTCTTCTCCAGGCTGGGGAAAACATGACTGTAATCACAAGGAGGATGTAGCAGTAGTGTGCTCAGGTAAAGACTATACTGCTGTAGTTTCTCATTTATTTTCAAAATTAATGTTATGTTTATAGAAATTTCAGCAACGCATTCACATGTTCATGATTCCTAATAATATTTAATTACATTTTAGGATTTTAAGATAATAAATATATATATATATATATATATATATATATATATATATATATATATATATCTTTTCTTTTTTTTTTCAGAGTTTAAAGACATTAGGTTAACTGAGGGCTGTGAAGGGAATGTGGAGGTTTTCTACAATGGATCCTGGGGAAATATGTGCTGGAACCAGATGGACAGAGACACAGTGAGTCTGATCTGTCAAGAGCTGAACTGTGGAAGATCTGGTGTTTTGTCTGCTTCTACACCAAGAGTGGGAACTGCCCATAACTGGCTGGATGATGTGATTTGTCGACGACATGACTCAAATCTGTGACTCAAGCAGTGTCCCTCTTTACCCTGGGGACAGAATGACTGTAATGAAGATGAAGTGGCCAAAATCACCTGCTCTGGTAAGACTGATGCATTTTACATGACTGAAATTACAAGAGTAAGGCTTTACCATAATGCCTTGTGTATATGTATGAAAAATATGCATATAATATTGAATAAACTAATTACAGAACAGAAGAGTTTTGAGTCTCCTCGAAGCTATCTGACATGCTCCTCATCTCCCCACCAGAAACAGTGTTCAGGTAAGTTTATTTGAGAAAAAAAGAACTTCATAAGCCTAAATAAGGTATGTACATACAGTGGGGCAAATAAGTATTTGATACACTGCCGATTTGTCAAGTTTTCCCACTTACAAAGAATGGAGAGATCTATCATTTTCATTGTAGGTACACCTCAACTGTGAGAGACAGAATGTAAAAAAAAAAAAAAAAAATCCAGAAAATCACATTGTATGATATCTATAAAATGAATTTCCATTTTATTGCAAATAATTACTTGATCAACTACCAACTAGCAAGAATTCTGGCTCTCACAGGCCTGTTAGTTTGTCTTTAAGAAGCCCTCCTATCTTCCACTCAATATTACCTGTATTAATTGCACCTGATTAAACTCGTTACCTGTACAAAATACACCTGTACACAGACTTAATCAATCAGACTTCAACCTCTCCTCTATGGGCAAGACCAAAGAGTTGTCTAAGGACTCTAGGGACAAAATTGTAGGCCTGCACAAGGCTGGGATGGGCTACAGAAGGATGAGTACAATCCCAAGAACACCATCCCAACCGTGAAGCATGGAGGTGGAAACATCATGCTTTGGGGGTGCTTTTCTGTAAAGGGGACAGGACGAATGAACCATATTAGGGGGAGGATGGATGGGGCCATGTATCGTGAGATTTTGTGCAACAACCTCCTTCCCTCAGTAAGAGCATTGAAGATGGGTCATGGCTGGGTCTTCCAGCATGACAATGACCCCAAACACACAGCCAGGGCAACTAAGGAGTGGCTCTGTAAGAAGCATTTCAAGGTCCTGGAGTGGCCTAGCCGGAGAAGACCTGTATGGAGGAGTGCACCAAAATCCCTTCCACTGTTTGTGCAAACCTGGTCAAAAACTACAGGAGATATCTGACCTCTGTAATTGTAAACAAAGGTTTCTGTACCAAATATTAAGTTCTATTTTTCTATTGTATCAAATACTTATCTAATGCAATGAAATGGAAATGTATTATTTTATTAAATGTATGTGATTTTCTGGACTTTTATTTTAGATTCTGTCTCTCACAGTTGAGAGGTACCCATTCTTTGTAAGTCGGAAAACTGTTGTGGTTGTGTTCTGAGGGCACCAGGAGGATTTCATGTATGCATACTGTTTACACATGTTCACAGATACTTCGTTGGCAGTTAAAGGGATGGTTCGGAGTAGAATTGACTTCATTGCTATGCACTCCGAAGCCCATGTAAATACCCCATCCAAAGTTTTGTTTACCTTAGTCAAACATTTATGGAGATATTAGAGTTTTTCGAATTGCTTGTTACAGGAGTGAATGGTACATGTGATGTATCTCGTAAATTGCA